>NW_026442086.1:600000-1200000 GCF_026898425.1 Galleria mellonella
ATTTCACACGGCCAAGAGAATGGTGATTCTAAAAGAAATGGTGGGCCAGTAAACCACCTATGAGAAGGAGACAAAAATATTTTCTTTGGTTTAGTAGCATCATCGGCTACGTTGAGAGAGGTAGGAATCCATCTCCAATTGGACGGATTGGTGGTTTCCAGTATCTCTCCCAACCTGTGAGCAACGAAAGGTTTAAATGTGCGAGCGTCGCTTCGGATCCATTTAAGAACGGTGGTAGAGTCTGTCCAATAAATAGTTGCGGAGGGTTTAAGACGGTGAGCGCGTAAAATAGTTTGTGCGAATCGAGAAGCAATAAGCGCCGCTTGTAGCTCCAGGCGGGGAATAGAGAGCGGTTTCAATGGTGCAACTCGAGCTTTGCTACCTATAAGAGCCGTAGAGACGAAGCCATCATTGTAATTGAAACGCCAGTAAGCTACGCAGGCGTATGCTTGTTCACCACCATCAGCCACTATGTGTAGCTGAATATCCATTGGATCTGATTTAAACATATACCAACGCGGAATTTTGATACTAGCGGCACTCTGTAATTGAGTGAACCATTCTGTACATTCAGAAACATATTTATTAGGTACTGGGGTATCCCAGTCGATGCCTTCTCACCATAACTTCTGGAACAAAATACGGCCCGAAATTATAATAGGCGTTAGTAGGCCAAGTGGGTCATAAACTTTCATAACGCTGGATAGTAGGCATATGAAGTCCTGTACGAAAGCTGAACGAGTCGTGGAATGGATTCCATTTAACGCCTAGAATACCAACATCATTGTTTGGTGGTAAGTATACGTCTGAGGTTGCTTCACTTCTGAGTTCTTTGGGGACAAGAGAGAGAGCTTGTGAATTATTCGAAGTCCATGCTCGCATTTCGAAAATGCTTTATGCACCATAATTATGTCAATGCCACCTGCGCGGCATCAGTGACATTTTGGCTACCCAGGTAATCGTCCATAAGTATCTTCAACTATGCTTTTGCTGCAGGATATTATATCCTTATTTTTATTCTTAATGTATTTATGAATGGGCTACACAAATATCATAGCTTTCATGCGGTACTCAACGAGAATACCGTTTTTGTTACGCCACAAGAAGCGTTGGGCGTCTCTGTCTTTTTTAGCGATTTTTATTTAGGGAACATTTCTTTAATGTCGGCATTTAGGGCCACAGCGCCCTCTCTGAAACGAAATAAAATGTCTAATAGAGAACCTAATAAATCGGGTCCCTGTAGGAGTAGGCTGTTGAGGCTTACACCATTTTGTCTTTGCTGCCGCATCATGCACCACTCGTAGCTTATTTTTTTGGGGGTGAAATACTCCGAAGGTGGGCAGGTACCAACGAATAGTATCGTCCGGGTTAACACATGAAACGTTCGATGGCATTCGTTTATAATACGTATTTGGGTCGCATTCTTCGACGTACCCTTTAGTAACAATGCCATTTATGAAGTCATGGTAACCTGCGGCAAATGTTTGGTCTTTAGACATTTGTCGTTCCAGATGCTCTGAAGCGAGATAATGCCTGTGGGTAGCTATCAGGTATGATAGTTGGTAAGTAGTTTTTTCCAAGGTAAACCGACTTCGTAATGGTTGTCGTCAAGTTGACGAGCCGACGTTTCGATGATATCTATCGCTCGTTTATCATCACTGTTGAAACGTGAAACGCTTTTCATTATTAAGGAATCAATTTCGTACTGCTTTCTTATAAGAGAGTCTAGGTGGAGATATGGTTGACAAATTCTATCGGCTGAGATGAAACCGACAGTGCGCCGTGGAGCACCAAGCCCAATATTGTTTTAGAGGAAACAGGTTCATTCTTCTTTCCGCATCTTACCTCGCGGCTTACAGATAGGTACCAGTCGGGCGCTCCAATAAGAACAGTTGGGTTGGTATCATGTAGGAAAGTTCATTAGATAGGTCTGATAAGTGCTGGTACTTCATAAAGTTGATGATGTTTTTTTCCGGACGCGCAGACTTAATGGGCTAATTGCGCGTGCATGCTCCACTAAAAAGTTACGCCCACGTATTAGAAGTTCACGTAACCAACATCTACATCTTTTGACATGCCGCTAACACCTTCAATACGAAGACGCTCTTGACGGGTGGGCTTGGCGCCGATACGCATCGCTACCTTGTCGTCAATTAGTGTAGCCGTACTACCTTCATCGAGTAGCGCCGTGGTTTCATATTCGCCGTCGGGGCCCTCGAGGATAACCGGTAGTACTTTCAGGATCCACGTGAAGAATTGCTGCATTGATTAAAATGTCAGACGTATTTGTAATTTTAATCGGTTCATTTTTATATGTCTTATCAGCTATGTTGCTTGGGCCATCTGAATTATCAGTCAGTATTTGGGTGCGTTGGGTGTTGGTCGCTAAGTTAGTTCCAGACTCATTAGGCGTGGTACCGTGAAGAAGCGAATTATGGCGTCTTGTACATGTCAACACCACAACGTTTACTACGACAATTAGTCCATTTATGTGGATTTGATTTAAGACAGCGGTAGCATACCTTCGCGTCTCGAACCCAACGCCATCTATCATTTACTGTGAGAGATAAAAATATTTTACAGGATTTTATACTGTGACAACCTTGTTTGCAGTATGTACACTCTGGTACTTTATTGCTAGGGGTCATTACGTGTACTGTCTCCTTTTTTAATTATTGTACTTAGAAGGGTACGTTGAATTTTGTGGCTAAATGGTATGTCCTGTACGAAATTGTACCGTAGTTGCTTATCGGCTTCCACTAGCAAAAACTGCGATAGCAAGTCTAATTTTGCCACGTTTTGGACATATATAGGTTGAGGCAAAGTCTGTAAAACGAGCTCTCGTGTATTCGCTTAATTTGAGTAGAATAGTGCGAAATAGCTTGGTGAATATAGATAATCATTTTGTTTTAATATTTTAAAGTAACTACAAAGTTACGTAATTTATTTGCTAATGTATTTAATTGTTCAGGGGAACTTAACTTAGGGCTATTGCGTAACTCGGCGACCTCGCGAGCAACGAGGAGTTCTGGTCGGGCGTACGTTTGCTCCAATGCGTTCATGACGTCTTGTGGGTCACAAAGTCCACAGGAGTGACGCCACAGCCTGGTATGCCGGTCCGCGAACCGCATTATTCAGCCGTGTGAGGTTTTCTGCTGCGGAAAAACTAGATTTAGTTCTTTCATAATATTTTTAAAGGCCATCCATTACTAATTTCGCCCGAGAAAATGACGAGTTCTGGTTTCTTTGGGCAGTTAGATAAACTAGTAATAGCTTGAGTGACTTTGTACTATAGGATCTGCCGATGGACGATCAGGTTGTAAGCGTTGCAGTGCCACTGTATACATAATGACATGTGTGGATTTCGAATGGTTTGCATGGTTGACATATGGTTCATGAGATGGTAACTGTAGACTGAGTCCTTTATTTTCCAAGGTGAGAGTCGGTGGCTTACCAGGTATGTCGACATGTGTTGCCATGGTCGTGTTTGCATTTTGTTCTGAAACCCATGTCGCAGTACGTATTTCAGTATCGCGATTAGAAAAACATGAGCTACGAGACTTATCTTTAGCATCCAGTGCAGCGAGTTTGGCTTGCAGCTCTCTCTCCTCCGCCTCAGATTCCAAGCGAGCGAGCTCCTGCTCGCGTTTCGCCTGAAGACGCGCGAGTTCACGCTCACGGGCAACTCGGCACCGTAAGACTTCTGCTTCGACGGCCAACTTCTGTGCACGGACGGTGGCGGACGAACGTGACGATCGTGAATGTTCACTAGTAGATTGTTGGCCGCAACGACTTTGCACGTTTTGGGAAGATGCCCGGGCATCGATTTTTTGAAGTTGGCTAGAGAGGTAAAACTTGGTACAGCGAGATAATGCTTTTACCGAACGTGGGGTGCCCACGAGTTTGTAACCGATCTAGCCGATGATGACGGAACATCCTTGATCGCAGTTGCTGAAGCCGGGCGGGCAGGCGGTATATGATGACTACCGGGCTTTCGCGACCCGATTCGACTTCAGTGGCTGCTAAATTCACAAATGATTTGCTCTTACTGCGTGTCTGCACCATTATAATGAAGAATGACACGATTTAGGAAAAAATATACGATGAAGTCGTGTGAGATGAAAATGAAAATTTTGGAAAAAAAAAATAGAATGAAAAAGCAAAATATCGGTGCTTTATACTTATGGCTACGAATGGACCAAATATTACGGAGCGGTGGACTGTGATGAGGTGATGAAATGATGTAGACACGGAATTTAGTAGCGAAATATATGTATTGAACAGCGAGCAAGGAACAATAAATCAATGTGTCAAAAAAATATAAAATTACAAATAATAAGAATATTCTAAAAGTAAATGTATATAAAAAAGTACAATAACGTCTAAAGAGTTTGCATCGGCCGGTCGCCAATACTATCTAAAGATAGACAGATACTCTTTATTGTTTCCTCCAAAAGATTACAGTAGTAAATTTATTCTTGTTACAAACAATTACATGAAATAATCAATAAATAATTTTAATATACCTATTAGTTTTTTAGAAAGGTAAAGCGTATTACAACTAAGATAAAGGTACCATCGCGGTCAAATATATAACTATTTATCGATTTAATGAGTATATACGATCGAGATATCTCTCTTGACCCACGCCCCATGCATTATGCATGTTCAATATATGTATTTCTTTATCATTTTCATTGCGATCTCATAAATAAGAAAATAAAATAATAAGTGTATAATAATGATACCTTTTCTTAGGGTTATCAATCTCGTTAAAACTCTGCTCTACAAAGAACGCCTACTTTATTATTGCCAACCCTATTGATTCCAAATATAATTATCGAAACTTAATTGTAAGAAGAAGATCAGCTAAAATAATACCTATATGAAAAAAAAATAATGTACATTTTAGGAAAACAAAAAACAAATAAAAAAAATAAGAATCGTGTACAATATCATCATTTAAATAGGTAGCTCAAAGAATGAAAAATTCGGGCCTAAAAGTAGCTGCACCAATTGCCCCCACCCCGTGTCCCCCTGTCTGCATCTGTTTTCCTATAGTAAACCATTTTTGCGTAAAATGATACAGGTTTTCTTTTAGCTGTGTAACTTTTTCTTCACAATGATTATACACCGGCCGCCATTGACACAAATGAAAAGAGCTTTCCAACGACATAATTATATCCGGGTATTATTAGTCGATGGGTAGGTACATTGTCGCATCCTCCTTTGTCGTACTCGTAATTATAAGCACCTTATCTTAATCCGGACTTTTTGCGTTCTAAAGCTTATAAAAAAAATTAAATATTAAATTTTGCAAAGGAATAGGTGCTATGTAATTTATTATGTACTCATAACAACGTTTGTAGTAAATATAAAGAAAGATATTTAAAATAGAGATTATTCAAATAGGTACAAATACATAAGTATTGAGTATAATATTTTAATAAAATGTTTATTTATTTTTTCTAAACTTAGAATAACAGACTACACCACCACCACCATATATACATATAACCACATATTTGATAGAATGTTATATGCTTTTTTAGTAGGTGACTATGGAATGGTAATCTCGCCGCTATCGTTATACACTGACGGGTACCAATGAAAGCTGATAGGTGAGAAAAAAAGCAAATCAGTTAGCATATCGTGAAGAATTCCATAAAAATTACCACGATGGTTTCCAAAGAGAACCAGGAAAAGGTCAACCTGATAGAATATATTGTTAGCAATGGGACTGTTAAATCCCATTACTAATAATCCCTTTCTCCCGTGTGTAATAAGTATCCATCACCTTTAACTCGTAGGCTTCACACAATAACAGTATATAAAAACCATGGATCTCCTAATAAATTACCATTACAGCCAAAGGAGCGTTTCCTTTCAAATTATACAGCCAATTTTTATAAGTACATAATTTTCTATTTTGTGTTAGAAACACTTTACAAGGATTCACCCTGACCATCCCTTTCCACGCATTATTTATTTGTTTTAAACTACCTACAAAGATACAACAGACAGCACAACTAACTAGACAATAGAATAACTTTACCTGCCTGTCTACCCACGACATATATAAAGCACGCCAACTTCCCTCTACTGCATTATCTTCTTACTAACTTTGTGATATCAACTTTATAACCTAGTGGAAATTAGACAATAAAAATCTCTATTTACGTCGAAATAGGTATCTCGTTGTTAGAAATAAATTATACTTATTATTACTCTTGAAATCCATAACTCAATATTAATATTATGTTCTAGCATTATTATTATGTGTTGCGTTGTTATTTGAATTGCAATTAATATTGGCTGTTATTTGGTATTGGGTCCGTTTGTTTACTTTTATCCTGTTCGGCCGAACATGGAATTCAGTTAACCTTTAAAATAGCGATTATCAATCATCAAGAACATCATGTATTTCAAATTATTATATAATGTCATGTGTTAGGTTTAATTATTTTAATCAAATAAACTTTGATCTGTGTATGCACTTATCTCATTAGAACTATTCGCCTAGAAAAAGAGATAAGTACCTAAAACCATACTTATAGCGTAACACTCCGTTCTTCTTTTAATAGGAACTTATCGGGATCATACGAGTATATAATAAATAAAAGTATAAAAAATACCTATTCCCTTATCAAAGTCTATCTTTAAGTAACTTTAAGTACATATCGTAGCAATATCGTAGAGACTAAGAAATATGTGATATTTCTTAGTTTCTACGTTTTTTTTTTTTTTTTTTTTTTTATTAACAATATTCTATTTTTTATAGCTCGAGAGGAAAAGACACATTGGCAACGATATAGTCAACATTATCTTTACCGACGACTCTGTTCACAACACATTCAACCCGCAATGCGTCAAGAGCCACTTCACCCGTATCCTTTTATATTCATTACATTTATGAATTATAAAAATAAACATATAATTTGTTTCAGTGCAAAAAGGTGTAATAGCATATAACTGTATACTTAATAATGTAACACTTTTTTTTAAGAGAACTATTGGGGAAGTATTTAGGAGTGAACCATCCTATGTTAAAGGTCACCAGGCTCCCTCCACTATATTATTTATTAAACATCCATTTTAAATATTTATACTTACTAGCTCTTTGCCCGCTACTTCGTACTTGAAAGGTAATACTTTTTCAGGTAGTGCTTCGATTTATGGGTTTACCCGAAGACCCTCGCTGCTACCGCATCCAATTTGGGGCAATAATTTTTGCGTGATACTGGAACAAACATACAGGCAGACAGATAACATTTTTAAAAACTATTGCTTTGACTTCTGTTGATTTTATTAAAACCACTTATATCAATTTTTCTTAAATATCTCCCATGTGTAGACATTGTCTAGTTACAATAGTTCTATAAGTAAGTTGAGAAAATGTTCATAATATAAATGTTGGTTTTTATCTTAACTAAAGGTTAGTTATTTACTGCAATTGAGCTCTAAATACTTTGGACCTATTATCTACTATTATCTATTCTATCACAAAATAAGTGCTTTATATTATTCTCAATTTCGTGTATAATATAGTATATGTCATATATGTGTAAGTATATTTTTTATTCATATATATTTATTCGTTTATATATATGTAATTTTAGTATGTATGTATATCAATTATTAGTAGTACCGCATTCGAGTATTCTGACACTTCCCTATGGTTGACTGGGAGAGAATGCTTTTACCATTAAGTCCGCCATGAACACGTATTTGTACTAATAAATAAATAAAATAAAAATACTTATTGTACTTTGTAAATTGAATCTCATAAGGTAATTTAAATAAAAGGCAACTCTAGTAACACGCCGTAAGTACAATTGCAGGGCAACTGTTAGACCTTTTATGGGCCACTGGCCGGTAAATAGGCAATTTTAACACGCAAGTACAGTGATATAGACCTAATTCTGTGGGCTTTTCGAAAATTACCTTCTATGAAATGTTTATTAAAATTAATTCACTATTTTTATATCTACACCATAACAATAATAAAAACTTCGTAAACTGCCTGCTTATCTATCTATCTATCTATCTTAATGTATTACTACTATACTACCTACGGAATTAGTACCACCTAGAAATAAATTTAAAATAATTATATTATAATTCAAATCTGTTATAAAGATAGCACAATAGTTTGTAGATTATAATTTTCAAATCATTATGATTTTGTAGTAATTTATACCATTAAAAATTGTGTCTCACAATAAATCCACTTTAATTGTGACAAAACCAATTAATTTAATATAAAAACTAAACGGATTTTGATATTTTTTTAAGAAAACAATCTGTAAGCATATTCTTTTAGATAAAAAAAAAGATTTTTTTAATTCCGTCTGGAATTGGCTGAGTTATGAGGTAACAAACATAACAAAATACAATTGACTTATGTACTTATGACTTATGTACTTATGACTTATGTAAGTCAGTTAAACGTTAAGAATTTTGCTTACTTAAAAATAGAATGGTTTATTTATTTATATTGGTGTCATTTATGTATTTAACTTCAGGGTTACTCGATTAGTTTTGTTTATGTATTTTTACTCTGTCACCTCACGGAAAACATACACCCCAACAGCGCTTAACTCAGCACTCATATAGCGGTTAAATATTAAATTACGGGAAGGTGGTAACATGTTGATATGTTTACTAACGCTTACTTATTCAAATGTGTTTACAAGACTGTATCCTATGTTGGAATACGAAAACAGTGAAGTAATTGTGTTTCCTACCCTATCGTACAAATAGAAACCTATTTACATACATAACCCATTTATACTTATCATTTATTATCCAGTCAATCTTTTAGCTGAGAGCCTATATTATCATAATATCAAATTATACATATATTCGAATGGAAATATTTATTATGTATATTAGATAACATTTAATCACTAAAGAAAAACGTAAAGATAAGAGCTTTTTTCAGTTTATTTTCTTCTAAAAAAATATTTAAATATGTTTATTATATTAATGGAAAGGTGATGATACATCTTATTAATATTATAAATATTAAAATTTATCTATCTATCCTATTTAAGAGCTGCGCTCTTGTCGCTGGAGCTCTTGCCACTCACTACGATTTTCAGCGAGTCTCTTCACCTCTTGATACGACACGACACCAACACCTTCCTTGATCTGCCTGATGTAACTATGTCTCAGTCTCCCTCTTGCCCTTCTTCATTCTATCTTACCTTCTATTATAATGTTCATAAGTTCGTCGTGTCGTATCAAGTGTCCCAACATTTTTTAACATAATTTGTCTTTTTTCCTTAACCCTAAGCATTAAAATTTATAATGGTGTGTATTTTTATTCCATCATGCTTAAACTGATAAACGAAATTAATTTATATTTGATGCATGTATCTTATCCTTTATTATGTGTTATCTACATATAAGATTCCGTTATCATAACACAATCGGACAAAACCGCGGATTAAAACTAGTACAAAATAATAATATTATGTTATAAATCGTATTAAAGTAAACAATAGCTAGTACCCGTCCACTACGAATAATTGACATCAAATATAACATTCTAAGAAAGAGTACAACTAGAAACCGTATCGCGTGCTAGTTATTGGGTACTTTTCAGTGCTTTATAGCCTGATACTGCCTGACACTACGTATATATGTATAACTCATACCATAACATCTGTGGTATATTCTTAAGTTTCAGGCATTTACTTTATATCTTACTTACTACAATTACTATGTCTGTTTATAACATTCAATTAATAATGTATTAATTTTTTTTTTCTATTTATTATGTTAAATATTTTTCATTAATTTAAAATTTATTAATATTACCAAGACTGTAATATATGCATAAATCTTAGATAATATAGACAGAGCATTGAGCCTGAAAAACGAGTTAACTTTTTGTCAGCTAATTATTAAATTAACTGACTCGTTTTTTTTTTATTAGTGTTCTATATACTTACACACAATATACCTTGACGTATCTATATTTAATTATTTATTAAATAAAATCAGTTTTAGAACATTAAAAAGATGCAAAATTTATAAGACAAAATAGATATAGAAATTATAAAGGAATCACTCATGATTAATAATAATAGTGATAAATGATGCAAAATTGTATGAAAAAGTTCTAGAAGCATTTGTATAAAGACAATCCATCTGAATAATCTAAGACATAATTGTCCCTAACATATTTATTATAATAACATTTAATTTATAAACTGAATGCCTTAACAATGGTTGTGTAATTATGAGAGTTATAGATTTTTTTTATTTATTTATTTTATAAATTTACATCTAGTTTTGATAGTGAAATTTTATATTCTATCTTAGTTGATACTGCATAATAAAAATTAAAATCTCCAATATTCATTATTAAGGTCCAAAACTCTTAAAATTTTGTTTAATGATTTTGAACTTTAGACTATCCAATATAGTAAAATTCTTAAAATTACGACAGACTCATTTCATACCAACCAGCTTGAATTAGATAGTTTAGATAATTTAAACAAGTTTAATTTACAATGTCGTGAGTGAAATGTAGTATTAGCCCAGTCTGACATGAGCGAATTGTTGAGACTAAGATTAACTAATTAATTTATCTAAAAATTCCAGTTGTGTAATATAAAATTATGAAATACACTAATAATTATTATATTATAGAATATTTTTTAGAACGAGCACTGATAATCTTTTCGACAAAATATAAATTATTATGGTATAAATGAAATGAATGAAATGATTAGTTGAGGAAATGTACAAGCAACTTCTTGATACACAAGCAATTTCTTTGTTTAGAGTGGAGAGATTCCACTCACCGTCATTGGACATGGCTCAAGTGAAGTACAGACTGTAAGACCTCACAACTGTTAAATCGTTTTATCAGTAGGCATGAGTATTATTAATATCTTTATATTGAGTTTGTCTGAACATTCGTAGTGAAAAAATCATCCATACTAGTCGAATATTCACTTCTATCAGGTTTTTTATTTCAGTATTATAAATTAGGTAACAAATATTTAATATATTCTTTATTAGACCAATGTATAGGTATTGTAAGTACAATAACAGATGCTATATCTATATATATGGCCCACCTCTATTCAGCAGGTAGCAGTACTTAGCAGGGACGAAAGTAAGTACTCTACTAGTGAACAGTAAGGATTAATCCACAGTAGTGAGAAAATATCTACCACACCTTATCTTTTAATTCACTAATATACTCATAAATAATATTTCTTAGACGTAAATCAGATATATTTGCTGTAGTGTCAGAAGTAGAAGGTGAAGGGTACAGACTCAGCGTGTACAGCGACGACACTGTACCTCCCTTCGGGCCATCACTGCCTTGCCCGCCTATTTTTAATGACCCTCAGCTCTTTAGGGATTTTTTATTGGTAAGCAATTACTTGTCAATTCAAAATTAACTGTAATAATAGATTCAATGGCATTTTCACTTAAGACTTAAAACTACCAGTATTGAATGACAGCTTTACCTCGATTTCTAGGAATGGTTCATTATTTATCGCAAATTAAATTAAATGAAAAAGAGTTTCTGAAAAAAATGAGATTTAATCGAGTGCTATACATTCATCAATTTTATAGTAAATGACGATTAGTTTCTATCTCTAACCATCATCTCGAATTTTACAATCATAAACATTTTATTCAAGTGTTTAGAGAAATCTAGTTCTAACAATGTGTGAATATAATAATTTTAATTAATATTCTTAGGTAAAGCTGATGAACGGTGAAAAAGCAGCTTTCCAAACACCAACATTTGCACTCAAGCGGCAGCGGACACTAGACACGCTCATACGGGATATTTACGCCGAACACTGCTCCGATCACAAGGTGGTAAGTCTCGTACTAAACCTGCACCATAGCACAGATAATATAATACTATACCATAGTAACCACAAAAGATACCTATTTACATCCATGAAATAAAGCAACACAGGTAATAAATGTAATGTTACATTTGTAAAAGTATGTTAAATTATACTAGATTGTTAACGAACTGTATCCTAAATTAGTCCATTACATACTTTTTCCTCTAATTCACGAATACAAAATCATGACAAAGCTAGTTTACAATAAAAACATATTTTATGCTTTATCATTTCTTATAACTATAAAGTATAAAATAAGAAGGGAATATTTTTTGCACGTTTCATAGATATGTGATATTATCCAATGAGTCTGAAACATGAAAAATCACGATCACTAATTTCATAAAGCTTTTGTTATTTATTTATTTGCTTAGCATTAATTATAACAAATAATACAAGGAATCCCAAGTATATTTTTTCCTATTTTTCTCTAAGTGCAATTAATTTATTTTTCAACCCGCTTGAAAAAAAAAGGAGAAGATTTTAAATTCGTTTGTTACTTTTTATATTTATTACCACAGAACTCGTTTATAAACAGATTTAATGACCTATAAACTTTCAAATTATTCTCATAGAAATTTCGTCAAAATTTGTTTAATTTTAAAATCAAGATAATTGGGTTTACTACGAGTGAAGTCGATGTTTTCTTTTCCTTGTGGCACAATGTCTACTTGTACAAAAGTGGCTTCATATACTTTTTCTTCTTTTACAAAACAGTATATATTTTAATATCAGAACATACAAAATAACTTGATACGTGTTACAAAAAATTCAAAGAAAAGTTATCTATAGATAGGTAGTGATATTCGTACTTCTGATAAAAAGGGACGTGTTCAGGAAAGGTCATAATATTTTTTCCGTTATCGTTATACATATAAATAATGTTTACTGCATATCATATAAGGTACTATCAAAACATATCGTAACTGAATTTAGAGCTAGTTTAGAATACTTACAAAACTTAAGTGTAGTCTGATAATATATACAATACTATCATATTACGGTCATAGTACAATCAAAAACTGTAAATGTTAAAATATCGATTAATTACCAAGGAAAAATAATTTTACCAACGAGATTATTTACGAATATTTAATCTTGGAATATGGCCTTGAAATTACTAGATATAAATTATTCTTCAATAACACTAACGCATGAAAAAAGACATGGGTATCCAAACTATGTATTCTGTGATATCTATGGCACTGTTCATGTCTATAGGCAATGATTATCACTTTCCATCAAGTTGGTCATCAGCCTGTCTGACATTCTAAGTTGTATAGAAAAAAATAATTTACAAACAAATATTGTCCCAGCCGATGTTATCTCGACGCGCGCTATCGGACGTGTGGTCGGGCGGAGCAGGAGCTGGCGGGGCGGGTGCTGCACGTACAGAACGCTTCCTCCACGTTGGACAAGCGCTCAAACTTGACGCTGTACTTCGGGGAGATGCACCCACCAGTCTCGTATCCACTGGTAACTATTATTTCATCATCATCATCATTCCTTCAGTAATTTCGTCATTCATTTTCATCATCATCATATTAGTTGTTAACTGTCCGCTGCTGAACATAGGCCTCCTCCTTAGGGGATTTTGCCAGTAGTTGACACGCTTCACAGACAAGTTGGCAACCGCAGTTAGCCTTTGATATTGTGAGAGGGACGCTGCTGCCTATATCTCGACTATTAATTTCCCTTAGTTGCCTCTTATGACACACACGGAAATGGAAGAGGTGGCCCATTTTATGTCGGAACCATACGACACACATTTATCGACATTCATTTTATCCACAGCTAAACATAAACCTTCAATCGTAAACAATAATAAAAATAAACTCTTTATTGCGCACAAAAGAGATTTATGCAATAAATATTTATACAGAATGTGCATGTACAAAAGACGGCCTTATCGCTAAAAGCAATTTTTTACAGACTTTCTTGCACCAGAGGGTGACTTTGTACAAAAGTCGATTGCTTGGGTACCTTTGTCCCATTCGTGTTTCTACCGTGAAGCAATTGTGTTTGCATGGCTGTGTTTCGGGATATGGCGTGAATTTACAGGGTACAGAGGAATAACATCTGAGTCCTCAGGAATGGCAATGCATGGGGGGTATCATGGGCTTAACAGTATACTCTATTATGTCCATGGTACTGTTCATGTCTATAGGCGAAGGTTATCACTTGCCATCAGGTAGGCCGTCAGCTTGTTTGTCATTCTAAGTTGTATAAAAAAAAGACAACCTGGAAATAGCAAATACACCTGAGCTATCTGCAACCACTAATATGATGCACACATTTGAGATCGTCGCTCTACGGGTATATCTATAGTAGTTACTTTTTGTTTCCTTCACTATTTATTTATATCTTCACTGTCAATCTATTGAACTTTTATTGACTTTTAAATTTTCTTTTTAATTAGAATTATCCCTATTCTATATAACAAATGTCCATATATACATATACATAACGCGCCTATCTCCCATTGGCGTAAACAAAAACAATGGAACCCCAAAATGTCCGATTTATACTGACCTCTTTGACTTCTACATTCATCAATCTATTCATACCAGTTCGCCAGTTTTTCAGCATATTACCTATTTGGTCGAAATACCTTCAACCTACCGACCCCTTCACTGATTCGCTATCGATTTAACCCTTTCATAATTATTGTTTCATCCATCCTTTCAATATAACCAAATAAACACATATAGAGTCCTTTATCCTTATTGTTTTTCCCTTTGTCACTGCATAATTTTTCTGGACACGCTTCTCTCTAATCACCTTATTTCCCATTAATATTTATTATATTATTGTTTATTATATTAAATTATTGTTTTTAATGATACACTGCATAGTACTCAATTTTTTTTATTTCTGCAACATTTACTTTACTTTCATGTTTCTTCTAAGCGAATTATAGATTAAGGATAGCACTTAGGAGAATAATTAATCTTAAATATTTTTAATATTTATTAGATTAATTATCCTTTAAATACCTATCTACATCTTAAACAATTGTTTCCAATAAATTAAAGGATCTGGTGGTTCTCGTCGAGCTCCTTGGGAAGGTCGTGTATGGCGCGCAGCACCGTTACCTGCCACACCGGTTTGTGCAGAACAAATGACTGAAGGACGATTGCTACTATCAACTACTTCCAATACTTATATATTAGAAGGTATATCTACATAATAAATACTTGTAGTTGTTATGGTCAAACTTCTTAATAATACAAAACATTAGTTTTACAAAACATTTATCATGTCAAACTACTTTTCATAATGTGGGTAATCAACCTAAGTATAAACACTTCAAAACAATTGTAAAATTCTCTATGATACTTATAAATATTATCACTAATAAAAATAAAACTTTATACATAAATCTTTGCAGTAATCTGCCCTTACAGTCTTCTTGGTAGTTACTGACGTATGCTTGATTGAGCTTTTGGAAGTTTTGATTTTCAATCCAACGAATTACGGAAACTATTTCTAAATTAATATGGATCTGTTAATTCTAGTTGCTTAGTCTAAATGGTCGTCTTAGGTACTAAGGTGTATTGAAGGCCCTTAGCTTGAAGACCAGACCATTATTTTTACAGATGCTTAAAGAGTTTATTAACAACTTTTCAAAACTTGATAGGTTTTGGTCATGCGACTAAAAAAAACTGTTTCATTTTGTCTATGATTTAATACTAATTTGCAGGATAAATTAATATATAATAATAATATATAATGTCTAAAAGTGATATGTTTTAAACGCTTATAAGCTCCCTGGTCTCCAGAAAGCGGCACAACCCGAGTAGTCCTCCGGTGGGAGGGTTGCGTCCGCGCAGCACGTGTGAGTGAGCGTGCTGGGTTGTTCCGCGTGGGAACGCGCGTACTGGGCCCCAGTGGGACTGCGGGGGGCGGCGCAGGAGGCGCGGGTCTGTATGCGCTGCCGCTGCCGGAACTGTGCGCCGGCGCATGGGCCATGCGCCCTTTGCAGGATTGCAAACATGCGCGTCTGCCGCGCACGAAAACTGCACACTATTTTGACCTACTTGAGTCAGGTACATAGCTTTTACTACGGCAAGTGTATTTACTAGTGCTGTATGGTGTAGCATTTTATATAGTTGTGGTTTTGATTCCCAAGTTCGACAAAACAAACATTTGTTTTTGTGAGTGCATGATAAATTTAAACATTTAATTAAATTTGTAATTATATTATATATATAATTACAAATTAGCACATAATAAATAAATTTTGGAGAAAAATAAGTAATAGACGATTTTGAGCATTAGACAATCTGCACCGCTCAAGGTATTGTAACGTATTAGACTCTTAAACTGACCATCAATTGTTTGCTTATTTTGTCAGATAAAAAATTATACTACAGTTAGTAGAAGAAGTAGTTTTTGTGAACTGTAACTTTTTTAAAATGTCAATGTGAAGAATAAAAATATTTGTAAAAAATACGGAATCGCAAACACACTGTTGGCGTTTATTGCGGGAGGACAAAAATGTTGCTATTATAAAAAAAAATTTGTGTTGCCAGCCAACACTTACATATCCTTGAATTACATCGATATACCTTAACTATCACTTGAATATTTTTAGGTGAAAATGGTAAAACTATCCTTGCGGTGGCTGTTGGTAGAAGGGTGATGCTTATGACGGAAGAATCAAAGACTGATAATGAAATGGGTTTCGAATACACACATATCAAAGTAAGTATACACTTTAAGAATACCTTCTACTTGTGCTATTTAATGCATTTAGTTTTCGTAATACTATTTGTACCATTCATTTAACTTCGATCCTTTTATATGGAAATCGTGTATTAGAATTAGTTTTTATTTTATATGTAATTAGTTGGAAATGAATAAATATAGGTAATGATGAATGTATAAATAACAGTCAACAAAGTATAGATTTAACAATATATTTTTATATATATTTATTTTTATCACAAGATGGGTTTGCACTTGTATGACCAATGAGGAATAGTAGTATAAATGATAATGATAGGATGGAGCTTCTTTAGCAGTTTACATGGGAATGAAACGGCGAATTGCTTCATGTGTACTTATGGAATCCGTGGTATTCGATAGTAGAAGTTATTTTCAACTTATTTTCAGGACATTCAACTAAGCGAATCGCCTGTATTGATTAAACTAATGGACGGGGAAGTAGCAACGATGGTAGTTGGTTACAAGCACCATTGGGAAGTCCTAGAAACGAGTGCTGGACAAGTATGTTATTGTTTTTTCCACAATAAAATTAATCCACAAATTAAGATTTTGCACCACCATAAAACTACAACTTCAACATGACAAAAGGTATATGGTACTAACACGGGAGTAAACCTTATTGAAATATAAAAAAAATATATTAAAATCTGTTCATAACTAGTAAAGATATAATTCATCGTGTGATTATTATGTACATAGACTTCTCCATTCTAATGAAGTATGTCAACCCGAAATTTAATATTTTAAACGAGAAAGTTTTCTTCAAGGAATACGAAACGTGAAGCTTCTTGCCGAATGTTTTTCTGAAATACAGTATAACATCTAAAACTCTTCGTGCTTTATCTACAGCAATTCTATTTCTTTTGTATATACATTCCAAGTAGCAGGGCGGGATAATAAAAAAATAAATATGACAAAGGTCTCTGTACCGATCAGCATTATATAAATAAATTACTTTCTGTTTGATCAGATATTTTCATATAGCTACAGCGTTTCGGTTTGAAGGATGAGATATGGCAGGGAAATTACTGTGTACGGAAGCGTACCGTCGTCGGTCGGAACGAATTGTGAGAACTTGTATATTAATTATTATATTATAAAATTTGAAAAAAAAACAATATTATTCTTCTAGTCGTAAAAAAAGTGTTGTATATGATATTTATTTTTTAAATGTATAAAGTTCATAATCTCATGATATTCTCACGCAAATATTACAGTCTGTAAAACGTGTAGAAAACTCTGAGGATAGTGGACCTCGCCGAGGCACACTGGTCAACGCACTACACATCGGTGATGAAAGGGATGGACAAATAGTTTTATGTTATAACCGTAAGTATACAATTTTAAATAATAGTAGACAATTCTAATTGTTAATCTAGAATAAATATAATCTGTGTACAACATTTCATTCGAATTCATTCAAGCGTTAAAGTGTTATTGAATAACAAACACTTAAACTTTACATTTATCTTAGTAAGATTAATTTTACACTTAAAATCAACTTTTGTTTAAACAAAACAAGCATGGAGTTTCTTGCCTTCTTTTCAACTCAAATTGTATTTCGAATTAGGCGGTAGAATGACGAAAAAATACTATTTCGTAATGCTTATAATAAATTTCATTAACTAACTTTATTTCTACTTATATCATCATTATCATATCAGCCGTTAATTGCTCACTGCTGAACATGAAAGCCTCCCCCTTAAAGAGAGTTTTACCAATAGTTACCATGCTTGGCTGTTGGATTGGCAACCACAATTAGGCTTTGGTGATGTTTTAAAAGGAACACTGTTGCCCGTCCCTCGATCATTAAGTTCCCTTAGTCGCCTTTTACGACACCCACCGGAAATAAGCGGTGGCCCAATCTGTACCGGGACAACACCGTTACTTATATAAGTGGTGTAAACTTTTAAACACTAGTTGATGCAGCAAAGCTGCATTATTACAGCAAGTAGATACGATAAAATGAACTTTCCTTTCAGATACGTGTCATTTTGAAAGGTTGACCAGTAAGGGGCTCGAGAGTGACGGTGAATACGACTTTCATTGGACAACCGTGCCCGCAGCTGTTGGTAATTATAGCATTTTTATCTTCCTGTATAATAATAATTCTTATTTATTTGATAAATAATCCCAAGAAGATTTAAAAGTGGCAGAGTGGACTGTGCCCAGTCCATAATTGTCCGTTACCCACTCTAGGATCAGGAACGTCACAAAAACATGTCTAAAAGTGCATATGCGCCCTTTTAAGGGGCCAGGTCGCCTCCTAAAATAAGCTAAGCTAAAATAAACTTAATACCAATGGTTGTAATCCTTTAAAAAATGCCCGGTTCACACAAGTGTACTAATGAAAATAATGAGATCAAATCTCCCCTTAACAATACTAGTCTGATTAGGGATTTTTTTTAATTAAAAAAAATCGTGGCTCATCCGCAGTGATAACGTAACAATTTAGACTTTCGAAATAAAATTTGTTATTTATCAGTTTTAATAGCTAAATCCTATTTAATTAAATTGAAAAGTACTTAGCTGGATACGCCCACTATCACATTGTGTATATATAATACTATACTACTTACATGTATACTTAGCTATTTTCCTTGTTTCAGTGTGTGCATTCCCTTACATAATGGCGTTCGCTGAAGACTTGTTAGAAATACGATTAGTAGCCAACGGGTCCCTTGTACACGCGGCCTGTATTCCCGGACTGAAGTTACTTTGTGGAAGAAGGGTGAGTAGATAGGCAGAGACAGTCATATTTATATTTTTAACCGACTTCGAAAAGGAGATTCTCATTTCGGTTGAATTTTTTTATATTTATTACCTCATATCTCGGTTATTTGTAAACTATTTCATAATTTCTTTTTACGTTAAAATTAGTTCTATAGAAATAGCATCAAAATCGTTTCAAACACACCCAGACCCGAATCAATTCCGGTCCTCGTGTTTGTATTGTTAATAATAAGTGTACAATGTTTAAAAATAAACAATACTGATGAATAGCATTAACGCCAGGACATATTCTACGTGGCGTGCGCGCCAGAGTACGTGCCGCTGAGCCGCGAGCTGGACTCGAGTCTGCTGCACGAGTATGAGCTGGCGCGGCACGCGGCCGCTAAGCAACCGCTGCCCCCGCACCCGCCCTACTCACTCGACGAGGACGACAATGATAAGTCAGTCAATTTTTAATTGCTCGTGTTTACATC
Organism: Galleria mellonella; assembly: GCF_026898425.1. Taxonomy (NCBI): domain Eukaryota; kingdom Metazoa; phylum Arthropoda; class Insecta; order Lepidoptera; family Pyralidae; genus Galleria; species Galleria mellonella. Next base: position 619,829 of record NW_026442086.1, read on the forward strand.
AAATAAGTGGGTCTTGTAAGAGGCGACTAAGGGAACTTCATTGTCGAGCAATGGGCAACGCTGTCCCTCTAAAAACACCACTAAAACCTAACTGTGGTTGCCAGCCTGCCAAGCGTGACAACTGCTGACAAGTTCCCCCATTCCTCCCTTACGGACGAAACCTATATTCAGCAATGGATGGATAACAACTGATATGATAATGATGATGAATTTGAAATTACATCTTAAATTTAAGTTTTTTTTTTTATTTCGCATTTATTTGTAGAGATGTTTATTTTTGTATCGTTTAAGTAATATAACCACAAATTAGATATGCAATTATTTAATGTATTTTATTTAATATCAACATGAGTTGGTATTAAAAACCAACTAGGTTGGCACCGCAATTAGACTTTGGTCATACTTAAAGAGAAATGCTGCTGTCCATCCCTCGACAATTAAGTTCCCTTAGTCCCCTCTTAAAACACTCACGGGAAAGGAAGGGACGGCCCACTCTATCTCATATTAAAATGTGTTAAATAACAATAAACTTTGAGCAGGACCGAATCCAACCAGAACAACCGGACGCCTGAGAACAACTCGGCCTCTAGCAGAAGCAGCTCTATATCTTCAGAACAAGAGAACATCCGACCACCACTACAGCGCATGGCGCCTATATCACCGCCAAGTTCGCCACACGGTAAATCATATAATTTATTTTGTTAAATATATTAGTACAAAGGTCTCGTGTCACGATCATCATTGATTTCGAAATTTCTCGTTCAATTAATTTTAATGAAATTTTATAAATGTGTATCATTCCCTTCAACTTAAAAAATAGGAGATAAGATAGTTTTGATAATCGTATATTATATATAGTGATGGTAGGGACAATTAACCTTTATCTAATCAGCTACTTTATAATATATATATATATATATATATATATATATATATATATATATATATATATATATATATATATATATATATATATGTATTCTTTACGTATTACGGAACATGCCTATATACCATAAAACAGGTCTGACCTTCTTTTGGGTATAAGTATATTACCAGCTATATTTTCCATGTTTAAAATAAATGCAAATTGTTTTTTAGTTATGTAAAATATTTTTTGAATGTTTTTGAGTTTTTTTTTCAATAGAAAGATTAATAAATCTAGTGCAGAAAAAGTACAAATTGTAGATAAAAACTAATGTACATGTACAAAATATACTATGTACAATACATGCACTTGTATAAGCAAGGCATTATGTATTATTATGTGAAAAGTGACACTAACCTTTTCTTGCAAGAAGTAACGAAATAAATTTATTTATATTTAATAATTTTTTTATCATCATTATTTCTTATCGCCTTAAATAAAATCTTTAATATCATACTACAACAAACAGGTATATGACTACATTATATCTATGTTCACAGTGTTGCCAGAGAACAGCGGCCGATGCGTGCGGATCTACAAGATCCCACAGAGCAACCTGAGCGCCGGCGCGTACCAGCGTCAGTCTGTGTCGGCGGACCAAGTCGTCACCTCCTACTTCTCACATAGGTACGCACTAATTTATCTATTTACTAGCTATGTTTTATATTTACTACCGGAGCCAAAATACCGGTACAAAAAGCAATATATACTAATAACTCAACTGAATTTAAACAATTTGCCGTACTGGTATTTTAAAAGTACCTGATTGTCTGTGACCATTAATTAATATTTTGCTTTTATAATTAATTACAACTAATTTATTATAGGCCAAACAGTATCCGGCAAAGGCTAGCAGAATTGAGATTGGACAGCAAATCGAGGGGCGGAGGCGACGACGAAACATTATAAACAAGCAGACATTCCCCACAATAATAAAAGGGTATATGCCTGCTAGCAATGTCTTAACGTTCTATAAAATACTTGTATTTTGAATTTAGAAGCCAAAGAATATATTGACTGAAGTCTTTTATTAAGAGGGTGCTTCCCATAAACTTAGCAACGTCTGTATTTTCTCTTAATGATTTCTGAATTATTATTTGTTTATATATGTATATATTTCTTATTGCATTAAAATGTAACTTATATACTTAACAAGGTTTTTACTAACGTATCACTGAAATTGTAGAATTATGTTATAAAAAAAGGAATAAAATATATATCTTAAAAATATATCGAGTAAATGTTACCTTGCCATAATTCAGAGAGTACTAACACCAACACTTATGTATGAAAATGAAACGTGGGCATGACAAAAGAAACATGAAATCAAGATAAATACTGCAGAGATAAGAACTTTAAAAAAAATTGTGTGGTATTACATGAAAAGATAGAGTGAAAAATATTGGGATTCGAGAGAAATGTGGACTCAGAGACGATGTAGTGACAAAATTCGAAAAGATAATGTTGCGTTGGTTTGGTCGTTTAGAGAGGATGGATGAAAGAAGAATTACGTAAGAGATTTATCGAGCACGAATGAGTGGAGATGTCGGTAGGAGCCGTCATAAAAGTACGTATGTTGATCAAATAGACAACGTGCTGAGGAAGGGTCAAATTTAAAGTACGTTTAACCAACGAGCGTATATGAAAAGATTAATGAATATGAAAGAAGCGAAAGAGGTCTGTTTAAATCGAAGCATTTGGCGTAACATTGTATCCACCTACCCTAATGAGACACAGGCGTGATAAATATGTACGTATATGAAAGTGTAAAGGCAAAGTATGTGGTGTTTTAACATATTTTTTGTTTGAAATTTGACAAATAACGGAAACCAGTTTTAATTATACTACTCTTGACATCTATGGTATTTATAGATATTCCATTTCTGTGTTTATTACTTAAAATATCTACCTACCTACAGGTACCAAAAGTAGTCGGCATATACCCTATTATTTGCCTATTATTAGTAAATGGAACCAGGTGCACAATTTTAAAATATAAACTCAGTTATATAGGTTTTAAATGTTGATAAACAAAATTTTGGATGTTGATATCTTAAGGACGGAGTATACTCCGTCCTTATATCAACATCCACTATCCTAGGTATACTAGAGTTGCCATCTGAAAAAAATAAAACAGCAAATCAGTAAACACAACTATTAGAATAGAAAATATAAAGCTGATTCAGAAATTAAAAATTTAAATGCAGACTTTAAAAGATTCCTAATACAAAATCCTGACTATGCATCTTGCAATTAGTTTGTGGTCGCTAATAAATACTGTGAATCAGTATTTGTGGCAAATTTTTTATTATGTAAAAGCCAATTAACCAACGATCAACAATATTTTTTGTTACTGCCTCTGCTTTATTTAACTAGAAAAGTAATATCAATATTTTCGACGATTATTTAACGTCAACGAAGTGATTGATAATTTCTAATATATCAATCAACTAGAGTATCACGGACACCTTTCAAACGAGGACAAAGCCCGAGAAATGCGGGCAGATGGCAACTCTAAGTATACCTATAAAAAAGATATTATGCTAAAATTTGTAGTCGGATTATTATTAGATAAATGTTCTTGTAAATTAGATGGAGTATATGAATGATTTTAATATTAGTAAAAATGTGATAAATGGGTGATGTCAATGTTATATACGATGATGTAGAACTATCTATCAGAATAAACATAAAATATCGTGGAATTAATTTCTATATACAGGGTGAGATCGATATCGTAGCATCCTTTTCAGGCAGTGTTCTACCATTAAATTAGAATAAAATTAATCAATTAAAAGTACCAAAAAATTTTAGCCTCCCATATTAACAGCTGCATGCACCATCTTTAAGGGAAGGTCGAAAATATTTTGTCGTTTATCAACCCATATTTCTTTGGGAAAAAAAATATTAAAACACATCTTTAAAAGGATCCTAATGTTTCCAATTTTACCCTATAGTTATTACATGTTTGTTGTAGAGAAATATTATTTTAAAAGAGCGTCGTGGTCTAATAATTTTTTCAAAAGACCTCAATGGTCAATGTTTCGATTCTATATACAAAAAATTTTATCTATTTATGCCCCATTAATTCTCTGGTGATGGTAAATACTGTTAATAAATTTAATTACTCCATGAGACAACAGTACTATGCTTAGCCAACAAGCATTGAATTGCAATGGCAATAAGAAACAATTATTTATTTATTTATTCACTTAAATACACCTAGACAGTGTAAATGGCGGGCTTAACACCATATGGCTAGACAGATATAATAGAAAATATAATTGACTCTGCAACATAATAAGCAAACAGACAAAAAAAACAATACATAATTATATACATAACATAATAATATTAAATATATAATTATACATTTATGTCAATTGATTGATCGATTGCATTTATGGACCCTGTAGACCCATACTATTCCTGTATTCACTCAGAGCAATGTGGCTAGGTATCGTAGTATTATGAAAAAAACTCTCAAAAATGTAGACATAAATGCACGGATACAAATATTTATATTATACGAGAATTAAACCCGTAAACATCAGACGGAGACTCAATAAATTAAGAAGGACCTTCCAAGGTGCATCAAAGAGCTCAAATGTTAACGGATGCAAAAAGTTATACAGATGGATTAAGACTATTCTATATAGGAGTCTATGGGAGAAGCCTATGTTCTATGTTATTATAATGTGAACGAAGTTATCTCTAATTGACACTGCCAGTTTTCTTATCATTGAAAATGTATAATTTTTATACCATTTCATTACTTGTAATACCAAATATTTAGCAAATATTAGACAAAGTAAAATCAGAAAAAAAAATACTATTCATAAATTTATCTTTGTTTAGTTAACAAACTGATTTAGATAGATAAAAAAAAAATTAACTCATTTACGCAAAAAAACACCTACTCAAATATTTTACCATCTACCAGAGTATACCTTCTGATCTGTACTATGCCTACAGATACTACTGTAATACTGATGTCTATATATACATAAATATATTAAGTAACTAGATTTTAAACGGAATCTCATATTGAACGTTCTACTCAAAGAGCGAAATGTAAGACAAAAAGTGATGTATAAATATCTAGTTGTTTCTAGTGTTACAAAATAAGATTGTATCGTTTTATCTGTTTAACGTCTATTCGATACCAGAAAAGAAGTGCCATCCAATTATTTGGTTATCTTTCTAGATTTTAATAATATAAAACTGTAATATTTTGCGATGCAAGAGAATTGAAACCTTATTTAAGTGTTAATACAAGTTTTATCTTCAATGTAAATAAGATGTAGTGAAAAAAATACAAATAGGTAGGTGCATTAGATGTTACTTCTGATATACGCGTATTTACTACCCGTGACCTGGAGGTCTATCACAAAAACTAATTCCGAAATTTCGAACCCGAATTTCGTGCGTACGATGAAACAAGTTTCATAGTCTTCGAACGATCAAAATCGTACCATTTTGTCAGCACTTTTTCATAACTTTAACACCAAGTTTTTTTTTTATATCAGCTCGAAAATTTCGGAAAAATTTTGGTGGTAGATAGGCTGGTAAACGATTTTAAATAATTAGGTACCCTGCTTGATTTCTCTATTGTTATAAATGTGTGTAGAAAGAATCGTTAGATATTTGACGATACAGATATTAAACTTATTATGCTGAAGTTGTTGGCTGCAGTTCCTTGGAGAAACGTATTATTAAATTAAAAAGTTACCATTTTAATTGTGTCTTTACACAAATGTTAAATAACAATTTTTTTTAAGAGACATCTAAGAGGAAGTTCTTCATGTATCTACTTTACGCAACATCTTTGCTAATTCAAAACCGATTTTGATCATTGTCTTTGCAATCGATTTATCATCATCTTGATTCATGGTTGGTACATATATTTATCATCGTTTACCAGTCATGTGTCATTATAATAGAATAGAGTATGTTACAGATATACCGTAAGAATAAATTCATTTATTTTTATGTGTGCGGTGTGGACTGCCGCACGGTGAGCGTGGACTGTAGGGGCGTTGGTTCAGGCTGGAGTGAAACACAGGGATTACTATTCTGAAGCCTCCGGTACCGTCTGAAGAGAGTATTTTTTCTTCTTGTCCTATTTCTTCTCGAGTGTAGTGCGTCGCTGCCCGGAAGCGAATGCCGCTCGACGAGAGGCGGCCTATCTTTATACCCGCCCGCTCGCATGATAACGTTTCCAACTCGCGTTAGCGATCTGTGCGAGCGGGACGGGGCGAAAATGAACGAGACGCGTGTCTCTTCAGATCGGTACTCTATAGCGTCTATTTATTGCAATTTACAATTTCTTAATTCTATTTATTGTTACAATTTCTATTTCTATTCGTAGGTAATAATGACAACACACAAAGAAATACTTTATTTAACTTACACTATCTTAAATCTATGCAAATCTATATAAAATAACAGAATACAAAACGATTAACTAGGACTTAACAACTATAAATTACGATATATACAAATAATGTCGCGAACATAATCTCCCGCCGCAGCTCTCGTAGCTGGAGTTAACTCGTGTTCGCGTCGCTCGATGTCGATGTGGGCAGTATGATCAGCTTCTTAGTGGGTCGCCGTAGGATGCCCTTGTTCGTCCGCACGTCGACTGCTCGGATCTCGCCGTCTGGTCCAGGGTAGGTCGCCACCACCATGCCTCGCGGCCACGTGTTGCGAGGCAAGGTCCCATCAGCTATCAGGACCAGGTCGTCCATTTTGATGGCTCCGTGTGTAGCTCGGGGCTCCCGCCGGTGTTGCAACTCGGGTAGGTACTCCTTCACCCACCGGTTCCAGAAGCAGTCAGCTAGCCTCTGGCTGGCACGCCACTCCTTGTGTCCCGCCGCGTCGCTCTCTGTGAAGCTGCCTGGCAGTGGGACGCGCGATGGACCGCCCAATATGAAGTGATTGGGGGTTAGGGCGCTGTCGTCGTCTGCCGATGTTGACACGTGGGTTAGCGGTCGACTATTGAGGGTGTGCTCGACCTCGACCAGCAGAGTGTGGAGGACCTCTTCCTTGGGGGCCCGCTCGTTCAACGTAGCGGCTAGTGCGGTCTTCACGCTACGCACCAGCCGTTCCCACGCACCTCCCATGAAGGGTGCGCTCGGGGGAATGTAGCGCCACCGGATGAAATGAACTGATGACTCTTCTTGGATGGCTTCCTCGGCTGCTTTCTTCAGTTCGACGTCAGCACCTTTGAGGTTGGTGCCTTGGTCGGACCATAATTCTGTGGGACACCCTCTGCGGCTTATGAAGCGCCGCAGGGCCATTATGGCGGAGTCCGTGCTGAGGCTGCCGGCGATTTCTAGGTGGACTGCGCGCGTCGTTAGGCAGGTGAAGAGCACTCCGTATCGTTTCTGGTGAGTGCGGCCCACTGTCACGGTCATAGGCCCGAAGTAGTCTAGGCCGGTGAACGTGAACGGTCGTTGATGATGCGCCAGCCTGCTCTGTGGATGGTTGCCCGTTGACGGCTGCGCCGGTCTTGCTCTTCGTAGGCGGCACAGCTGACACCTCTTCAGTTCACTGCGGACGGCGTGTCGTAGGCGCAACACCCACAAGTGTTGTCGCACCTCGTTCGTGGTGATCTCGAAGCCGCCGTGGTGAAGTTTCCGATGCACCCATGCGATGTATAGGCGCACCCAGGTGTGGTTTCCGTCGACGATGGGGGTTCTCGTTGCTCGGCTGACAAATCGGCGGCGGCTGCTATTCTCGATCGAAGTCGCAGAATGTCGTCGTTGTCTATGACGACTGACAGCTGTATGAGTCGACTGGATGACGGCAGCTGTTTCCCTTGTTTCAATACTGCGATTTCGTCGCCGAACGCCTCTTGTTGTATCGCGCGAATCCATAGCCGTCGCGCGCGATCTAGGTAGTGTGTGTCTATGGGGATGAAACACACAGATGGACTATTGCTGTTCTTGATTTTCATCTTCGTCTTCTCTCTATCGACTTTCTTCGTGCGGGTCCAAGTGGGGTCGGCGCTCTCTTTCTTCTTGTTTCCTCTTTCGGATGGCGGTGCAGCGTTGACTGGTCGGTCGCAGGAGGTCGATGAACTGCAACACCCGTGCTGAACTGCGAACAAGTTTCAACCAATTAGAAAAACGTGACGGATCGGGTAATGCTATAGACAACTGCGTCGCGTTCTGTAGCTTGTGTACGCGTTCTTCTCCCGTTTCCGCTTGACTATCGTCGCTTGAACTATCTTCACGCGGCCACTGTTCTTCGTTTTTGTCGAATTTCCTTTCGACCAGTTGGAGACGTCGCATTGCCGATTCATAGTTGTCCGGCGGCACAGGGTCGTCCTTCTTCCACAGTAACCCCGTCTCGTATCCTCCCGCCGGTAACGGACGAGTTTTTTCTTCTAAAATGCGTAGGGCGCGACGTTCCTCTTCATTGTAAGACCTCTTCGGTGCGATCCCCAGCGATTCGAGCGCGAAATGTTGCTTCATCATTTCTTCCATCGATTGTTCCTCTTCATGTGTCGTCACTATGTGGCTGATTCTGTGCACCTGCTGTCTTGTCCTGCCGCGACTCGTACCGTGCAGTACCCATCCCAGATCGGTGAGTGATGCGACCGGCTGCGTGTCGGATCCTCTTCTGACTTCGTGGGCCAGCAGTAGGTGCCAGTTGTCTTGCCCCAACAGTACCGTCGGTTTGCCCTCTTCGTAGACCAACTCCCTCTCTATGTCTCGTAGATGTGGACAGCCCTTGATGACGCTGCGCGGTACCGACTGCGGTGATAACTGCAGTCTGTCCATCGTCCGTGCCCCCACTGTGTATTCTTGTGAATTCCGCCCGCGGATCTTGAAGTGAACACGCGTCGATTGAGCTGCGTTGATCCGTGCCCCGGCCACACCTTCCATGTAGAATGGTGCGGGGGGACCCGTAGCACCGATTCGCTCCGCCACCGTCGTCTCGATGATGGTGCAAGTCGACCCGTCGTCCAGTAGCGCGTAGGTGTCGCACGTTCCCGTGGGACCGGTGACTCGTATCGGCAGGATCTTCAGGAACGCGATCTTGTCGTTTTCCCTTGCCGATGCGGTGACTGCGGCGGACTTGTCCTCGACGACGTGTGTTGTTACTTCATTCTCCGGCTGTTGTCGCGTGGTGTGCAGCAGAGGGTGATGAGTCTGCGTGCACTCATCTACTCCACATCTCTTGCTCTTGCAGGCGTGGCGAAATCTTCTCACTTTGAGGCAACGGAAACACAGCCTATGAGTCTTCGCTAACTCCCATCTCGCCGATGTGTCTGCTTCCTTCATCGTCTTGCAGTCCGATGGAGCGTGTCCCTCTCGTCGACACATCGGGCACGGTGGTGTAGCGGGTTTCTCCTGCGTCGTGTATGTCTTCGCCGTCTTCCTAGGAGCGGACTCCCGCCGGTCTTCGGACGGTATCTCCTCGGCGGGGGCGAAGTTTCCACATCGTGCGGCGGTCCTTTGCAGGAACTGAGAGAGTGTTATGAGGTCCGGTTGTCCCTCCGGTTGGTCGTTGGCGAAATCGTAGTACTTGAAGCGTAGTACCGACGGCATCTTCTCTGTGACGTTTCTCACTATTTCTTCGTTGTATAGGTAGTGACTCTTGTTCAGCGCTCGTATCGTGGCGACGACGTTCTGCACCTTGCTTGCGAAGAGGCAGACGTCTCTTGCGTTGTCCGAGAGTCGTGGTAGCGCGCGGAGTTTGTTCAGTTCGGCTGTGACGAGTGCTCCAGGGCGGCCGAACCTCGCGGCTAACATCTTCATTACTTCTTCTGCGGTCGTAGACCCGACGAATAGGGAGCGTGCCGCGTCCTTTGCGGCCCCCTTCAAACTTCTGCGCAGTCTTGCTAGGTTCTCTTGTTCTGTGAGTTGACTTGCGCTCTCTTCATAGGCCATCTTCCATGGTAACCACTCGCTCGACGATCCATTGAAGACTGGCAACTCGGTGACTCTTGACGCTGTGGAGGGCAGTATGTTGCGAGCGGCCATCTGCATGGCGATCGCAAACTCATTACAATCGATGCCCACCTTCAGCACCGGTTCTTCTTCTTCATCGACTGCATCGCTGCTGCTATCGTAGGCATGGCGGCATGTGGGTCAACGTGGCGTGCGTGGTCCCGGTGAAGTGTGTCGCTGCTCGGCTGTGGCGGCGGCGCTCTCGAATCCTCTTCAACGGGTCTCGATGGGACGAACCCCTGACGCTTGCCGGTGACTTCTTCTATCTCTGGTACATGCGGCTCCATCGTGAGTGCCAGCGTGCTTCGATGAACCCAATCCGACGTTCGTTCTCTTCTGACGGTAGCGTCGTCGTCTTCTATTTCCTCGTCGTCCTCTGATTCGGCTTCCAGGGCGGCGACACGTGCAGCAGCCAATTCCACCTCCTTTCGAAGTAGCTCCTCCCGTGCCTTGGCCAGAGCCTTCTTCTTCTGTGAGGCCGTGGTGCGAACCGTGCGTGCCGTGCCGTGCTTCGGTTCCTTCTTCCTTGCTGTCTCCTCTGTCGTTCCTGTGGCTTCGGTAGTCTCCGTGGCTCCTGTGGTCGTCGTATCGCCGGACGTGTTCGTAGTCGATGTGGTGGCGGCGGTAGACGACGTGGCAGCGACAGATGACATTCTGACAGCCGCAGACGACGTGGTGGCAGCAACGGACGGCGTGGCAGCGACGGACAGCGTTCCGGCGGCCGTAGTCGACGTGGTGGCGGCGGACGTTGTGGCTTCGGTGACGGCGATTTTTTGTTGCGACGACTTCATGTTTCTCGTAGTCGGCATTTCAGCGATCCGGCTTCAGAATGGTCTTCCTCCAGCGATCCGGCTTCTCGATGTACCAACGGTGTTCCTCCAGCAATCCGGCTTCTCGAAGGACCACGATGTGCGATGTGGACTGCCGTTCGGTGAGCGTGGACTGTAGGGGCGTTGGTTCAGGCTGGAGTGAAACACAGGGATTACTATTCTGAAGCCTCCGGTACCGTCTGAAGAGAGTATTTTTTCTTCTTGTCCTATTTCTTCTCGAGTGTAGTGCGTCGCTGCCCGGAAGCGAATGCCGCTCGACGAGAGGCGGCCTATCTTTATACCCGCCCGCTCGCATGATAACGTTTCCAACTCGCGTTAGCGAATCTGCGCGAGCGGGACGGGGCGAGAAAGAACGAGACGCGTGTCTCTTCAGATCGGTACTCTATAGCGTTTATTTATTGCAATTTACAATTTCTTAATTCTATTTATTGTTACAATTTCTATTTCTATTCGTAGGTAATAATGACAACACACAAAGAAATACTTTATTTAACTTACACTATCTTAAATCTATGTAAAATCTATATAAAATAACAGAAAACAGAAACGATTAACTAGGGACTTAACAACTATAAATTACGATTACATATATACAAATAATGTCGCGAACAGTTATATTAATAAAGGGCCGTGTTACCGCGTGATCTCGGCATGGAATAAGCCACCCCTTCCTTTCCCGTGGGTGTTGTAAGAAACGACTAAGGGAGGGTGAAGGATAGGCAGCAGCGTCCTTCTTAAAACATCTCCATAGCCTAACTGCGGTTGCCAATCCGCTTGTCAAGCGTGGCAAATACTGGCAAAACCCTCCAAGGGGAAAATTTATGTTCAACAGTGGACAGTTAAAGGCTGATATGATTGATAAAGGCACATGATATTCTACAGTTGTATTCTTGTTACGGTAAGATAAAACCCTAACATATTTGTCAAATACACAGTAGATATTTTCGAGATCTACAATCACGAAATTAAATTACGAAGATAGGTACACTATAATATAATGTAATGCGTGTAAGCAGTCGAATATTCGTTTAATAAGAAAATAATAACAACTTGATTGATAATAAAAAAGTTTTTACTATTTGACATTACTTAGAAATTAATGTATGCAAATAGATACAATTCCAACACTAACATTTTATTATTTAATGACAGTGTACATTACATGTATGTTGTAGATTATTACTATAATAACAACGTACTAAACTATTTTAACGTAAACATAACACTTGTATATATTATGTTTATTTCAGTCCTCGACTCCTCGTGTTAAAATCCATAGATCTATAATGTAAAGTTTAGAATGTTTACGTTATGGTCGGCAACGCATACATTGTAACTCTTAGTGTTTCATTCAATGGGATAAGGCATTCCATTTGTTTGTTTGCTACTATTTTTGAAACAATTTCTTTCGATTTTTTTTTTCTCAATTTTCACTACTAATATTTGTAATTAGAAAATTAACTTTATATAAAATCAACATTCTATATGTAGCACTAAAAATTTCGCTGAGCTAATATTGTATTTAATGAAAGCTTGAGCCTTGTTGTCTGAGATACATGTTTTATAACATAGTTCAGACACAGATGTTTAAGCTGATCCAAATGTACAAATGAATTTTCATACTTTTACTATAATTTCCAGTGTTGACTTTGTTACAATCATGGTTATGCAATAAAATTATTATTAAACAAATTATAAATACACTTAGTTACATAAAATAATTTTATATACTTTATCTGAAACTTATTCTTGACATAATGACTCCTATAAATTGCAGTAATGTAATAGTATTTAAATGGTGAAGTAATATGAATTGTCATAATATGAAGATTTTCTTGTTTCAATAGAACTTAGAAAAAGGGAACCAAATTTTATATATTCCTTATTACACTTGTAAAAAACTTCTAATATCTGAAAAAGATGAAAGAAATTTTCTTGAAATTATTACAAAATCATCTTCTAAACGAAATTTGTTTCTTTTAGAAATTTTCTTTTAATTGTACTATTATTGAACACCAACAGACTGTCTTTGTTCGGTTCAATTATTCGATTATTTATATTTTCAGGAAGTGTATTGAAACAAACCATATATTTATTATTGTATTGAACGTTATCTCCCAAAAAACGTTGATGTATCTTATATGTTGTTATTCTGATGTTGGCTTATATTGTGTATATGTTTCAGTCATAAAATCAATTGTAATCAACAACCAATAATCGTAAACGTGTTCGTGCATTTTGATTCCCTTTAGCTTTTCCATTAAATCCCTCTACTTATAAAATCTAACATCAAAGGCTATATTTGAAATATACATACATCTGTTGCTTCATCTACTTTCGTAAACCGTCTTTTCTATAAAATCAGTGTTTCTTGAAAATAACATTTTATACCAATATTGAAGGGATGAGATCATAACTGAATATAGTGAAATCAGGAGAAATCTTAGTTACTAGGCAGTTTCTTACAATGTAAGTATTTGAGTTCTGACTTGGATGGAGTGAAAATTATTATAAATCCCTCGGAGCCATGGTTGTCACTCCTTGATCTTGAATACGGGTTTTCATAATGTTATTATCTGTTGTAAAATTTACATCTGTTCTAACGATTTATTACGACCCTGTTATTTTTTATATTATTTTACTTCTTCGTTTACCTATTTTCGGGTGTATCATTTAATTAATGAAATATCTTTTTTTAATGTTGCTTTTGTGATAAAGTTTAAATTATGAATGATTATAAAAATTAGACTTGTGATAATATATTTTTTATAATAAAATTAACGGTACTACGATAAGATTTCATGGAAATTATTATTTTGCATTGTAATTAAACATAATAATCATATCTATATATTTGTTTTTTATTTGAAGTGAACCGAGTAGAGGCTCGGTCTAACTGATCTTCCATATTTCTATGGTCGTCAATAATACTGCGGTGTTGTTTAATAATCACTCTCAAAACCCAGTACTAAAAATTAACGATCTTATTAAAAATTATTTTAAATTCACGAACGACAATACACAAATCATGAAATGATATAGTTATTATCCAGGTTGAGCGATTTCCATTTAACCACAAAAGATTAATTTTATGTATTTTTTCTTTCTTTGTTTTCCATTTAAAATCTATCATACATAATATTTCTATATCAGATATTTACAAACAAATATAATTCTATTTTTTATCAAAATTTTATAATACTAAGTATTAAATTCTGAGTTATCGTTACCACTAGGGTACATTTTCAGTAAGTTATATACTGGTGTTTAAAACAAATCTCTTTTAATATCAAAAGAAATATAGCATTGCTACATTTAAATTTTAATACTGAAAGTATTACTCACTCCAGTGGCTCGTTATAAGATGTGCCAAGTGGCCGGAGTGAGATCGCGATATCGGTTGGAGTATGGCGCCGACATCAGATATTCGGTGACTGTCGGTCGTATGTTCGTGGGGCGCTCGCGGTGTATCTCTCCGATCTGACACGATCGACCGTAGCACCCTCGCTCTCGGCCATCGCGATCAAAGCCTGTTGAGAGCTTCCGAAGTACAGTGTGAATATGTTATAGTGGCCCCCTCTCACTCTTGTCTCACTCGCATCTCGCCGAGTAATTTACACACTTTTATCATATTTAGTAGTTTTATGCATTGGTAATGCCACATAACTTACCTAGGCTCTTATCGCTAATCTTTTATTTTATTATTCATTCAATTTGATACGTTACTAATTTACTACAAATATGAATAGGTACATACATTCAGCGCAACTACTTAACGTTCGAGTGTTTGTATTGTAAAGTAAGTCAATCGTACTGTTGACAAATCTCACTTGAGTTAAGACGTTGACATCTTTCATGAACGGTTTCGAATGGGTCGCTCGTTACGAAAAGGAAACGGGTACGATTCTATAACTAAATGTATGCAGACGGCATCTATACTACATGTTGTTACGGTTCGCTTTCCTTATTGTTTGGAAAGTAGCGTTGTGAACGTTTAACTTACATAAATTCATTACTTTCATAAATAAGTGTAGCCTCGTTTGTTATGGTCATTAACGGTGGCCGTGCATTGTAATTTGTCATTGACTAAAGGCTTCAATTAGTCTCCGATGTGAAGATTTATTGAGTGGTCTTGTAATATTATGATGATTTATAAAACGTATCGCCAACGATGATGCAATTTTTCATTATGATATTATCGATATATTCACCGTGAAGTAGAATATTAGCGAGTGTGAGCGTTTATTGCATGACATAATATAAACATTGAAACATATTAGTCTATTATCGTTGAACACACGTCGAAGCAGAATAAATATTGACGGTGGAGTTAGTAGGTACGATTCGATGCGACCGCAACCATAGTCACCCATCGTTTGATTTTTCAGTTGACAACACAAATAGAACGGAAACTCCGGTTGAATGATGGAAGCTTTAGGAAGTTGCGTTATTCTCAGTAGTATCCAAAACAATGTAAACTTTATAACTTAGTACCTACTTATTTTATACAACTGGTTTTATTTATAAGAACGTGTTGTACATTTTATAAAATGAATTCTTATTACGTACTAAAACAAATTCTCTATCAATTTCAACAACATAAACTGTTAATACCTAAAGCTTAATCAAACAAATAAAATAAAAAAATCTGTTTTTTGTAGTTACTTTAAACTTTATAAGGGAAAAAAAACATATACAATGTGAAAGTGTTTTCTCACTTATAAAGATTTTATATGAATATAAATAAGGATCGCTAAAATATTTGATTCTTTTATTAAAAAAATTTGTTAGTGATTTCATAAAATAATATAACTATGTATATTTTTTATTGACTATTCTATTATATTGATAGCTCAATTTGTTTTCTAGTAATATAACATCAGATACCGATAATGATTCTGTATTTTTTCTTAACATACTCTATTCCCTATTATCTATAATCGGCTTTGGTCGCATTTATTAATTAACATTTAACGCATATAATATTTCTCAGTTTTTATTTGTTACTTACTCGTATTTATTTATTTATAGAAAATATTGACCAATAAAATGTGGTACAAAAGGTAGACTTAACACTATAGGAATTCTCTACCAATCAACCTTTAGGATGTGTAAAGATACTTGATGGTGGTTCAAAAAAATAAAATTATTGAAATTTAATATAATAGGGTAAATTACATATATATATATATATATATATATATATATATATATATGGTATATTTGATAAATATTATATTTGTCTAAATCTCTATACTCACACAAACGTCTAAAACAACTTCTCTCTGTATAAATAATAAGAGATATCAACGATCAATTTAAAACATAAAATGTTCGTAATAATCCATGTCGGTTCTGCCCTCGACCACTTTTGTACTCTATTATTAACAATAAATTCGATGGTAGTAAATTAATATAGATGCTATATAGACAATAGCTATAAAAACGGAATCTATTAAAATAGCCCTTAAACTAAACTGACAGTGATATCGACGTGTATGAAAACAGTGTTGTTCACGAGCTCGGCGAGGGGGTGGCACCGCGCACCGCCATGGCAGGTAATCGGTCCCCGACACGCGAC
This sequence comes from Galleria mellonella, assembly GCF_026898425.1. Lineage (NCBI taxonomy): Eukaryota > Metazoa > Arthropoda > Insecta > Lepidoptera > Pyralidae > Galleria > Galleria mellonella. The sequence continues at coordinate 636,128 of NW_026442086.1, forward strand.
GAGAGCCCGACAGACGTTTACAAACATTTCGATTACGTACCTCATAGGTATTTGTTTTCACGCTCTACTATTTTCCCCCCCTATCACTATTACATTGCGATTTGTCATTAGAAAGCTTAATAGTATTTATTTCCCGTGGCTTATTTCAGTCGTATTTGAACTAAGAGAGTTTATCTTTGTATTGATCACTTTTACTCTTAGTACGAGTGTAGTTTTACAGTGATTCATCTCTGTAGAACACTACTAAAAATACTAAACAGAAATGTAACAAAAATATTTTTTACGCTTCATATTTTTTTCATTTCATATTTTTTTTCATTACCAACGATTATACGATACAGACATTCTCGCCCTAATTGTAATTTTGTAATAGTTATATATCTATTTTATACTTATATTGCTTGCTGGCTTTAATTTATTATTATCGTATCATTGTTATAACAGATTCTTTTACTTTACCTGCATATTCATCCAACCTACAGAAAAAGTTCTTTTATTGACAGTTTTTGTTCTGTTTCTTTGAACCTTCCAGTTATTCAAAAATGATTGTGTTTTTAGTTCAATATTTTTTGTTAAAAAGAAAAAACACCCTTCGAGTATTATCCAATGATTGTTTTTGAATAGCATGTGTATCCGGAATGTAATGTGGTTTTGTAAGGAAACGCTTCTGTTAGAATCAAACGCAAAAAAGCAAAAATTAAAAAATCTGTAAAAGTCTTCTCTTTTCTATAAATCTGCCTCATAATTCTTTTGAACTAAATATTAGTATATAAATATGATACTGTAACATAAAATTCTCTACTGTTAAAATAAAAGCGTACCTACTTTATTTGAACAGTAGAATTAACCAATTTCTATTTTAGAAACGGGAAGTGAAATTATGTTTATATTTTGTATCTTAGCTGCATTGCGTGTATTTTCTTTCTTTTATTATTGTGTTACTCGAAAAGTAGTTTGTTGTTTTTTTATTATAACGATCTCAAAAACAACAATCTTTTTATTAAAGCATTATTAATTTGGTATAGGTACATTATTATTTTTAATTTCAATCAAACTCATGACAATATAAATAGTTATTACATAGTAAATTAATATTTGTTATTAAAAGTGCCTATTGACCTTCTGAGTACCTATTATATTCAATTGTTTCCATAATTCCGTATATGAATTTGAAGTACCAACTATTATAAAAATGTTTACATAAGTAATTGTATTATAATAACCAAGTACTGAACGGATGTAAGTAAAATTTCGTTAGTAACATTCAGAAATGATTTTTATTTTTCTCCTACATGTATCGTTTTATCTATGTAGCTTTTCTATTGTTAAGTACCTACAATTAGCAGCTTATCGCTTAGTTACTTATACGTGTTTAAACAAGTCAGCTGTCATTTTACGGAAGTAAATGACACAATTACATGAATGTTTACCGTTTGTAAATAAGTCGTATCTTACACTTGTACTTTTAATTTGAATTTGTATGTATACTGACACATACACTCTTATCATCTATCAACAGACTATAACCCTAGGCAATTAATTGCTCCTACCTCTACTGGGGAGAGTTTGTAGCATAATCTTCCATTAAACATGCACTTCAGTGTACTAATCCTGGGCTCACTAACCGGTGTGGGCTTGTCTGATGACTTAATTAATGACCTGCCGTGTCGCTGTTAATTAAATGGCTCAGGCAAATTGAAGTTCACGCCTGCCTCGCTGTAGGCTTTCAGATTAAAAACAAAATGCAATTGGGTCCCAACCAACTTAGTGCAAAGATTCAAGCGATTAAAGTAAATGATATAGAGCATTAAAATACCCGGACCTACACAAATACAGATTGTTTAATTAAAGAAATTACTGTAACTACTTGTAACATTCTTTGACTCTTAAAAATCTGCGTGATTAATTTGTTATGGGCTTATGAAATCTTACCTGTCATTGATCAAGCTTAAATACTGCGTGACTGGTATTCAATTATTTATTAATTGTTCGCTACTTTAAATTTAATCTAGAACCCCTAATGAGTTTTACTAGAACTAGCACAATTCGTTAGATTCATATATAGTATCGCCCTATTTATCCCAGCAAGTTATTGAAAATATAAAATAAAATATTCGCGTGTGAATTAAAATTAGTCTTTAAGCACACCTGACCACCGTAACTGGTAATTATTTAAAACGTCATAATTAAAGGGGTGAGCGAGGCTATTAGTAATTAAAACAAATGCTACCACTCTATTATTTTTTATTTGCATTGATTAAATAATAGAAACGTACCGGTAAATTGTGTTTGCGACCGCCGCTTGTCGAGGGTAATTGAGCGTGTCCACAACAATTACTATTATCTCGAGTCTTACAAACAGGCCACATCAACAATAACGGCGCACTGTACGTATGTCATGCCTGTTGTGTGCAGTTTTTGGTATATGTATTCTATTTTTAGTTAACCAATTTAAAAATATCAAAAAGAGTCTTTATTTTAGTTTAATGGTACATTCATATTTGAAACAAATATCAGGTTGTAAGGGAAAAATTACAGAATAGTTTTAGAAAAGACCCCAATGTTTTGAAAATCACTTTTTCGCTTAATGAGACAGATCATTGTGAGTGCTACGCGAATTCAAGTAACATATGTAGTTTTTTCGGCTATTTGTGCTAAGTTCCTGATTCAAATCTAGTCTCCAATCCGTCTATATCGACTCTAGAAAATCTAACAGTCTACGAATTTTAATCTAAATCTCGCTCTTCTTCGCAATTGGTATTGATATTTATGTAGACTGTAGAACGCATTTTAACAACTTTATCAATAATTACAATGGTATGCTTATTTTTAATATAAATAAAAAAAAGGTCTAACCATACAGTACTAACAAATAATTTAATTTCAGCTTATTATAAAAACCGATTTCAATCGTGACAGAAATATATCGATACCTAGATAGGTAATTATGTTTACAAAAAAGTTGTTGTAAAAGTGTTACGTTGTTCTCATAACTAATGGTTTGTCAATATAACAAATTACTGTATCGGCGCTTTACTTATTATTCATAATGCCTGTGTTCATGCTGTCACATTAGTGATTAATTCATTGTAAGTGAAGCAATTATAGTAAATGAGCATTGACAGTAGGCTGCCCGCGCGGCGGTCTGTCGAGAAGTAAAGGTACCGTAAGTTAGCGACTACTGGCTCAAGGCACTTTCAGTTATTGACCGATGCTAATTAACGCCGGCTACCTGTAAACGTGTGCGTGTGACGTTATTACGTCGGCATCTTAATTAGCCGTCCCAAATCACGATTTCTTAATTTTGATTTACCTGGCGGTACGATTTCAACGACTAAATAACTAAAAGTAACCGTAGCGATAGTAAACGTGTACATTTATTATCATGGGTAAAAATTTGTAATGTAAAAAAATCTTAAGTGCGCGGCATTTGGCCCATTTTAAATTTGTTATAGAGTACAGTAATTATTATCGAAACTGGCTAAATTTTATTTTACTTTTTAACATATTATATTTACATACATATTTATTCGTAATTATGTATTGTTCTATTATCAAGACCGCTTGTACCTCGGCTTAAGCTGTTAGTCCTAATTGTTATGAACGATGTTTATTAGACATAAACATTTATCAGTGGATCTCAAGACACAATGAATACATACTTATAACATTGTCGGTAAAAATACTAACAGAATATTATTATTCATTTTCCGTTATATCTAAACCTCAACAGAATAAGTTGAAAGCTTATATATAAATAATAACTGTTTTATTTCATATGCCTGCATATAAATTTTAAATACTTAATGTTTATTAACTTTACGATTTCGTCTAAATGTAATTTGCCTTTCCCGCACTAACCGCTATCCCGCCACAGGCAGCAACAATAATGGGTCCAATTTCTGGGAAGATGCGGATTAAATTTTTCTTTGAATTTCCAAGAAATTACTGATAGAAATTTTGATTTCACTTTATTAATTTAAAATAAATAATTGTTGTAAAAACACCGCTGAATTATTTTGTAAATACGACCAAAGATTTGCCTTTCCATTAATTGTATTCACAAAGCAAAAGTTTTATATACGTGTATATGTACTAAGTACATATTATTTTTTGTTTTAAAAATAGGACCATTGTATATCATAAAATAAAGATTCATAAATATTTACGATGCATTGTTGAATAAATTTTACATAACTTCTATGTAGTATCCAATAATAATTTAAATTACAAATAATAAAACTAAACAATACTTACACTAACATACTTGTTTATTACTTTTACATATATTAATTAAAAATATTCAATTTAAATATTTACAAACCGTGTAAATTAACGCCTCCAAGATGCGAAACGCCGTGCGTAGTTTATTTATTATCTATTCGTATATGACCGTGGTCGCGTCAGCACGTGCTACTCGGGGTACGCACGCACGCACGAGCCACTTCACATCCGATGATAACTAATAGTTTCCGTGTTATACACCAGTGTACCCCAAATTTAATACCGATGCTCGCACCAGTCCACCACACCCTCACGTTTTATTAACAAGGGGTGAAGGGTTACGCTTATACCTTTCGATATACTCTTTTGTCTCTTTGGAAGCAGATGTTGTTAACTGTTGTGCCCATTGTGCAAATTTTATACGGAATATATATTTTAAACGTCACTATGATTTTATTCCTATTAATAATATTAGCACGATCCAATGTAAACTAAAGTTGTTAATTTATTATTTAATAAACACGGAAAGTTTAATTACATGGAAAGATATAAAAACTTTACGACATCTTGAAATGTCCCATTTAACGTGAAAATTAGTCAGAGGTGCTGGAATCAGTTTTTATTACGCGATCTTACAAGCGCCGGCATCTGTCGTTTAGTTCAGTTGTCGTGTCGGTGGCGGTGAATATCGCATAATGGTTATGGTAATGGCCCCCCGCTCTCGCCCATCCCTTTGTGTTCCCGGCGCCCCACGCCGTCCGAACTGATGGACGTTGGACATTTTTTTTATTCATCCAAATGTGTGTCAGTAGAACCCTTGTTTGCACTAATTTTGTCAGTGACCAAATGTTATTCATCACTCAAATACCAATATATTCAAACTTTTTTCTGTTCATGCGATATAACTGTTTCTATAAAGCAGTAATAAGTAATGCATCAATGGAAAGTTTATTTAAATATCTATTACTATTATCATTGACTTACATAACGAACGTACAAAGTGATTAATCGACATTCATACTGTTATAATATTTTACTCTAATTAAGAGGATATTCCTGGTTTTTGAAAATTTTTTATACTTATCTAATTCATAATATATTTTGGAAATATTTTAATTATATAATTAGTAATAAAATTATTAATATATTATATATAATATTAATAATATATTTAACATACTTTTAACTATGCTGTCGACAACTGCAGTAATAACTTTATTTTCTTGTTACAAGAGAGTTTAAACTGGTTACTTATTTTCAATGTTATTAAAACATATATAACGCTTATTTGATGAGGGTAAAAACCCCTCTTCATTCATAATTACACAATGCTGTGTCGTCACGTAGAATCCCTCGTTATTATGTGTCGCACGAGTCAGTAAGACGTTTAAATGAAACTCTAGAGCGGAGAATTAATTATGTTAAAGTACCAAAGTCGCAAACACGTATCGCGTTCAAGGAAGCGTCTTTGTCGGAACATACAGAAGAAAGTCCTGCTTCAATTGAACCAATTTATGCGTAAACACTCATTGGTAATTCAAAACAATATAAACTTTTATTTAATCTATCGGTAAACAATAAGATTGTATTTATTATTCGGAGATTGTACTCTTGAATAAAATTAACGAATGGCATAGACTCAATGTACTATTTTAGTGTAGAATATTTCTACATACATAGATACATAGATAGTCACGCCTGCCTCTCATTAGGGTAGGCAGAAACAATGGAACGCCAAATGTTTCGATTCAAACAAACCTCTTTCACTTCTTCCACATTCTTCCATCTTTTCTTACACGTAGAATATTTCTGTATTAAAAAATATATCTGTGTGTATCATTTATGGTTTATAAATATTTCTATACAATTTATATTCTAGAAGATATTAAAGGAAGTACCATTGAATATTAATAATACTCTTCATTGTGCACAGAAAATGATGTAACAAAATCTCCATCTCTTAAAGTCGATCATAGTTTAACTTTAGGCATTTATGCGCTCACATGCGGATGAAACATTTACGCAGGGTGGAATTCGACAAACAGAACGAACACTGTTTGATACTAATATTATATATAAATATGTTTATGCCTGTGTTGTAAAAAATGCTTGTGATTAATTTGTACCTATCAACATGTGTTGTAATATATAGGTCAGATCAAAAAATTCTATATAATAAAAACAAACCTGTGGAAGAGTACATACAAGTATTCTCACTTATATAAATATTTTTATTATTATAAATTTTTTAATCTAACCGACTCCATAAGAGTAAATAATCTGGTTAGAAGTGACACTCATGTACTCTGTTAATGCATAGATGCCGACAAGATATACCTCACCTCCTTCCACTCGAATAAAGTTGTCATTAATTTATACTCATTTAATAAATAGTTTTTGTCATACTTGATTCATGTGTGGCGTAAACCTTGTATAGTGTAAAGTATAAATTTTAGTATTTTTTTGTATAGTTTAGTACAAGTGTAAAGTAGTGCGACCCTCTACAAATGAAGGTAAAAACAATACATAAAATTTAACAATTTATATACGACAAAGATAAATTTTAATAACGTGTTGTATAATCTACTCAATAGTGAAATAAATCAAATAAAAAATAATTACATTTATATTATTCTCATAAAAAAATAGTTAATACAATTTTGCGAAATCTCTTACATTTTTAATTTGATAAAATGAAATAAAAAACCATAAAGCATCATCTAGTAGCGTACGATTACACATGTTCTCTGAATGGCGAGTGAATAATTCAGTCCATAAGGACGAGCAGAGTGACGAATACTGTATTGTTATTAAAGTGGCAGTAACGCCACTTCTAGGATAATAAAAAATAAGAACTACCTAGTTCTTATTCTTATGCTGACACCGAAAAATTTTCCGACTAACTCTTCAGTGGTGTAACCTATCGGCTCATCATCAAATCAGCCCCCCACGTCTGTCACTGATGATGATGATTATATGAACGGATAGACTGATAAATATACGAAAATAAACGAAGCTAAATAAATAGATCTAAATTACATTGGTACCTCATTACTAACGTATCAAGATGTGTCAATAAATTAAAATTAAATGAATTTTACAATGAAATTAATTTTTTTACAATGCATTTAATGTACTTAAAAAGATGATGAATGATATTTTATATCGTATATTAATATTATGGTACCGGAAAGTGTAGCATTTTGGTGAAAAGAGTTACCAGAAATACTTTATATATACATATATATTGATTTTCAAAATTGTACTATCACAAAGGCAATGTAAAGTGTCTATTGCAACTATAGATAAAATAATATATAGTATTGAATAAAGTATTTAATCTAAAATGATATCTAAAAAGAGCTTTACTTAAGGTCGTTTTGAGTACGCGTCCTAAAAAATATTTCTCTATGAACAAATTTCTAAAATAATAATTGAGAATTATGTCTTTATTTTAACTACTTGTACTTATGATCTCTTCAGTACGGAAACCAGTTTTAGTAGTGTTTTTGTAAAGTGACAGATTTTTATCAGAGTCAAATGTTCCGAGAACTACTATGAAATTCCTTAATAAAAATTGTAATATAAAATGTCTTATATTTTCTAAGTTTAACAGAGGTAATCTTGCGTTCACTGTGTACCTACTGCCGACGAGACAGCAAGGTTTACAAGTTCTTTACAGCTTCGTAACATGCAAAGTTCCTTCTAAACGAGAAGCTAGTTAGGTACTTAAAATGTTCTCGCGTCTCGCCTTCATGCATAGTCAGCCAAACGGACGAGACTAAGTATGATTAAGTGAGCCCATAATATCACTAAGTTAGACTTGAAAATTCGTACACTGCGCCACAGGCGAGGAATCCAACTAAGTTAGTAAATGAGTCAAGCCTAGAGGAACTTGCAGTTCATTTGCTTAAATTATCATGTTAGTAAAGAAGACAGTTTCTGAGTTGAGGTTTACAGAGTCGTAAAGTGACTGTGTACGTATTTGTAAATAGTGAATTTCTACGGTATCAGGCAAAACAGTATACTTGTTACTGAATCCAAAAAGAAAAGTTTTGAATTCGACTTTTTTTCTTTTGTGTATATTTTGCGCGATACCTATCGTCGCCTATTAAAATACCAGTCTAAAAAATCTATATGTTATCGATAATATGTTTGATTTGGAGAATTTTTTAATCTTTGGTTACATACTAACTTTGTTAAAATTAAAGTCATATACACTTTTGTAATAAAACCTTAAATTGTAAATATTAATCGGATCATTTGTTAACAGGCTGCTGTAAAATGTGCTTCTTCGCCACGCACTAATGCGCTGTCAACAAAGCCGCGGCTGCCTTTGGCAGCGTTAGCGACTGACACACCGCGCAACCACCCGCCCAACAATGTCAACTCTCATGTAAGTCGACTCTTTGAATGTTGTTTTATCTAACTATATGTCGCAGGTAAAACTGAATACTGAAAATCTCGTCCCATACTTTGGGATATCAGGAAATCACTGAAGATGTGGAATTTTCTAATCTGTTACGTCCTCTTGGTGAAAAAAACTAGAGATATATCAAAATCCATATTACAATACTTATGTTCGGTGGTACGTCGTATCTATACTTGTAATAAATCTGTAGAGAGGTAAATTCTGTACATGAAATATATTTCCAAAATAACTATCAGGGGGTGATTAGTAATCGATACTGATGCCAAAAATGCAATCAGTAAAATTTTTGTCTGTCTGTCTGTATGTTCGTTATAGAAACAAAAACAAATCGATGGATTTTAACGAAACTTGAGGCAATTATTCTTCATACTCCTGGGCAAGTTATAGTATACTTTTCATCACGCTACGATCAATAGGAGCAGAGCAGTGAAGGGAAATGTTGGGAAAACGGGAGAAATTACTATATTTTTAAGCTTCCGTCACGTGTGCAGCCTTATTGGCCAGTTTTTAAAATATAAAAATGTCTACACGTGCGAAGCCGGGACGGACCGCTAGTTCATAATATTTCATTGGATTTCTAATGCAACTTCCAAAAAAAGGAGGTTCTCAATTCAAATATATTTTCTTTCTCTGTGCCTATTGTTATACGATTACTTAGTCAAGTTGAAAACGGTTTTATAAATTCTTTTTACGGTCGATAAAGTTTACTACCATTTTGTGATGATTATAGCTTCAAAAAACTACTTGTTGCGAAGACAAACCTAATTATGAAAATGCGATTCCGTGTACTATATTCAAATATTTTTAACAAGCGTCTCGCCTGCTAATTCGTACGCAGAGATTTAGGTAGTAGGTAAAGTAGGTAAACCAATTAAATTTAACCACTTGGCGTATTAAAACAAAGCATGTACCAGATTTAAATTAAGACCTTTAGGAACACGACTGTAAACTGCATCCAATTTGGAGCAGTCGTTTTTGCGTGATGCCGGCAAACATCCAGACAGGCAGACAAAATTTCTAAAAATTGTTGTTTTGGCTTCGATTGTTCTTATTAAGACCCCTCATATATTTTTTCTTAAATATCTTCCTTGTACAGATATCGTCTAGCTACAATTTAGTATATATCTCCAAAACTTTTCGTTGTTCATCGATATACATTTACATATTTTTTTCTACACAGATAAATGTACTTGTTTAATATCATTTTAATACGTATTAAATATTATACAGTTTAACTCAATTTCAAGTACACCTGATATCTCATGTTATACGAGTCCTATTAAACTAAAAAAATGATGAAAATGATGTGGAGGTTGAGAAATAAGAAATAATCTCACGCGAGTTTAAATACCCTTACAAAAAAAAACTAAATTACAGGTATTTGCGAGTATATTATAAACTGGACCCGTAATTTTAATAGATCGTTCAAACCGTTATCAAGGATCTTATAACCTTAATAAACTCGTATTTATGGCCTTTATTAATCACTGTATGACGTCATAAATATGTTTAGTTTGATATTCTTTTGAATGTATATAAAAACAAATTAGAAATAGAAATTTAGGCAATTCGAGATTCGTCACAACAGTAGCAATTGGCAATGCTCTCAATAAGGGTTACACTACGTAATATATTATTATACTAACTTTTACCCGTGACATCGTCCGTGACGGAGATATATACATTAAACGAGATTAAAACTAACCTATGTTCTTCGTCAAATATATATTAAATACGTAAAGCCAGCTTTGTACGTATTTCAAACTTCATGACGATTCTTTGAGCCTTAAAGCATAAAGAGATAAGAAACAAACAATTTCACTTTTATAATATTACTAAAGATTATTATGTACATTTCAGTCACCATTAGAATAGTAAAATAAAAAACTGAAAACTTGTTTGTTCGTCTTGCATTAAACGTTAATGCGCTCGGTGATCTCACACATCTAAATGCAGCGAATCTAAATCCGTAAGCCATCAGCTTGTGTCTTCCGGGCTCCGCTTTCTCGCATAAAACGTATGCAAACTGCCACTCGGCTTGTCAACGCGCTTCGCCTCATCTCCGAGCTGGCTGTTAAACCAACACGCATGAAATGCTCACTTTGTTTACTTATCTTCCACAGTTTACCAAACCATTAACCGCTATTGAACAACGACGAACAAAAGTTATCCAATCTTTTATTTAAACAAATCTAAAGCTTACACTGTGGAATTCCCTTAATGATTTAGTGGACTTTAGGCGCTTTGTTATGTTTTTATAACGACACAGTTGGTGTTATGAAAATTACTGTAATCATAAAAAAAATAATAAACTACAAAATACAATGATATTACCAAACATAATTATTTTCTCTAATCAATTATCCTTACGAAATAATGTTACGTATAAAATGCCACACTGCGAAAAAAATATTTGCGTAGAAATTTGTGAAAGATTATCACGGCAATTCTCGTTGTGAAATTATTAAACGAGTCGGTCCGTCCGGAGCGGTGATGGCCTGACGTGGCGACGGGCTTAAAGCTCAATATTGCCCCACATGAAAGCTTTATTTGGTTAACGTACCGCCGCCGTCCGCCATTCCACAACCTCCAACATTTATATTTTTAACTCAATGTCATCTCGTTATAATTTAAACCCCTGAACGTTATTATTTACGTATATATTTTTATACTATATTATTAAATATTAGTAACACGTATATTAAGGTATATTAATAGTTATTAGTATGTATATATATATATATAATTATTGTTAATCGTTTTTTAATTATGTAGGGGAAAGTGGGGGAATTGGGAACACTTAACTTCCAACGTCCAAAAATAATAGAAAAAAGTCTTAGATATAGCAACTTTTATTAGAATATAAACTTTACTTATCTATCTACTTATCAGTTACAGAAAAACTCTCAAGAATCAACGTTTCATTAGAAATTTTAACGAAAACAAAAAACGTTGTCGTTTCTTTTTACCCGATACCCTATTTGAGATCATCCCGAGGGGTAAATGGGAAAGGTATGGGGTAATTAGAAACGACACAATTAAATCTTTATAATAAACTATAGTTTTTTTGGTTGGCACATATCACACACGTACCCTAGACTAGTCTCGCCAGCAGTACATTTTTCATGTGCCCAGAGTTTACAGATGACGCACATAATCCAATCCTCTGTCGGCGGAGATTCATATTTTTCGTTGCACATTATACAATAAAACTCTTCTTCTAACTTATTTTCCTTTTTTAAATTTTTCCCTCCTTTACCCTTGATTTTTGGATTGGATTGTCTTGGATTTTTTTTTATGGTCTTAATGTTCTTTTTTAGTGTTTTATTCGGAACTTTTTCTTTTTTGGCTTTTCTCTCATTTTGTTTTTTCTGCTTTCCCTCAAGTTCAATTTTTATCGGTGAGCTGGATAAAATTTGAGAATGTCTCTTATTCTGTTGCACAGAAGTGGTTCTTGTTTTAGGAATGATAGGCACATTAATGATTTCGGCAAGAGGCACAGTTTACATTTTACATTACATTGTGTTTTGTTTGGATAATTTTTAGTTGATCAAAAAACAGATTCACTTCGGTGACGTTAAAAGCCGTTATTCTATTAAGTGAAGTAGCTTCTGGTATCCGTAAACTGATGGAAGGATGTCGAGATATGAAGCCATAGTACCAGTCTTTCCCTGCCAGCTGGGTTTCTTTGTTAAAATTGTGTTTCAGCTTATTAGCTTCAGCAAATCGAAAAGCAATTCTACGTAATGAACTTGGTGTTATTCCATAAAAAGTCTTATTATATATTTTTCTAGCTGGTCTTCTTGTTCTCTATTAAATACAGCAGATCGACCTTTTTTTAGTGTCTTGACTTTGTTTTGTTTTAATTGTTTGAATAATGTTGATTTTGGTATTGAATATTTGGTAGCAGCTTGGCCTAATGTGAGCTTCTTATTTCTAACATCTTCAACTGCATGGCGAAGATCTTCAATTTTGTATTTCGATTCAATCTTTCGTATATAGTTTCGAGACATCTAAAACAATTTTTAAAGTTAAAACATTTTTACATAATTAACCAGCAGCACTAGGGGTAAACTGAGAACGCGAGAGGTCATTGAAAACGTTATTACCCGCCTGATGCCATTCCCAATTGCCCAAAGTAGTCAATATATATCAAAATGGCCGCCATCCTCAATAGTATTTTTGATAACCTTCAATCACGTAGGGTTTGGAAGCAGATAGTACATGCATGATAATAACAAAATATGGTGCCTTTGAATTCAAAAATATGATAGTTACACCTATTATAAGACACGACAAAAATTATAAAAGAAATGCAAAAAACATTGTTCGACTTACCGTGACAGGGTACATGTGGCCTTTCACTCTTACTATGTACACTTAGGGGCGCTGGATGCGTCTGTTGAATAAGCGCGGGACGGTGTAAAGTGGGGGGAAGTATTATTTACCTAGCTGTTCCCAATTACCCGCCGTTCTCAATTCCCCCACTCTCCCCTATATATCCAATAAAATGATAGAAGACGACTGTCATTTGCTCTTTTTCAAAAGCAGAATTACTCAGTTGAATAGTTCTGTTTTCACTAAAGTGTACGTTTCAACTTTAAATAGGTTCACATCTTTTCCGATGCAAAAGAGCACTCTAGGCGGAATGCGAGCAGTTTACCCTCTGTGTTCCCCCGTGCATTTCGACAGTTCGCCGCCGCCAGCCAAGATATGTCGCAATCCCATCCAATTTGCCTCCCGCCGCTCGTACTGCTGCTCGAATAAAGCGGAAAATCTTACTCCGACGACGAAAGAATAAATTATGCTGACTTCAATATCGAACCATCTAACATAAGTACTCATATGTATACTATTTACTTTCACCATTCCAACAGTAAACTTTTGTTTTATCGACTCCTATTATTTTTAAACAAAATATCACCTGATTCTCTTTTACGTTTAGAATTTTAAAGGCAATACAAAGTTTTAGTTGTAGATAAATATTTATTTTTATTTTAACATCAGCTATATCGAGAAAGCAAGTCTGTAAATTGCAAATTATAGCTTCATGTTAATAGGAAAGGCGGTTAATAAATTTGCCTCATGGGGCGTGCATCGAGGAGCGTTGTGTAGCTAAGGCAATATGCGGTTGCGTTTACTTTTATTTGTTGCCAACTTGTTTTGGATTTCTTGCATTTTGCCGACTATATTTCTGCTTAAACAACGTCTAGTAAGGAATAAGCACGGTCGTTTGGCACGTGCTGGGAGCCCCCACGCCGCTGTGGTGTCGGCTAATAGCTCTTCGCAGATTCAATTTGCCATCAAATAGAATATAGTCTCCCGGTGCGCCGTACGCGATCATTAAGTTACACCCTCGTCTACTATAAAGCTAGTAAATTTAATAGAAACCAGAGAATGCTAAATGTTACTATAATTTTAATTCATTTTCTGTTAGACACAGTGCTTATAAAATATTACAAGTCATCGCTCATAGATGCTTTTTCGAACTTCATTATTTATGCTTCCCATAAAATAGACTACTCTTGTTCTCAGATTAATTGTCTACTGTTTATGTGTCTACCTAAAATTGTAAACGGTAACAAACTGTTCATAAATGTCTATATATTCATGTTTACATGACAATACATAAAATTGTTGGTGGTAAACAATTGGGTTGGGTTTGACAGTAGCGGCCCTTATTGTGTTTGTCTTTGGAAAGCTGGCGAACAGCCACAAGTCCCGACACCGTAGTATTTTTATTCCTATCTTCCGACTGATATTGCAGTTTACTTATTTTATATATTTACTTCTTCGCTGACTTTATCTTTAAATTCTTTGACTAAAAAAAATTTTCTAGTAGATTTTTATCTTGTTTTTTGTCACCATTTCAAGATTTTGGAATACAATATTTGTTACTTATTATCGATTATCAGTTTCTATATAGAACTATAACTGTACTTGTAATACTATATAAAAAAAGAAATACATGTTTGATCCTGACATTAAAAATAAGATGTGGTATGGTATATTAAATTCATTAAATATTATATCGAGGACACTCTTACTAAAACTTATATATCAACTCGACACCTTTTTCACTGCAATCTCTTGTCGATGTGATGTGAATAAATTAAATAGTGCATTCTGTCCATGCTAGATGGCGTTACTTGTTACAAAAAAAAATAGTAAAGCATTTAAAGAGAGAAATCTAAAGTAGCTTTTGTCTTACTTAGTTACACTTACTTAGTTGCCAGTAAAATTATCTTTATATTATAATTCCATTATCGTTATTTTATGTAGTTATTTTATGTTGTGAATACTTAAAATATACGTATGTTCTATGTGTCAAGTAAAATTATCTGGTTAGAACTTTGATATTCTAACATTCATATTGCACGAAATATTATTTGCGTATTTTCTTATAAAATTCATATCGTATGTTCGAGCTGAGCAACCAATACAATGTAATAAAGTTTAGTGTTATAGCAGCAGTGTTCGTATAATGTGATTCAAAGGATATGAGTTGAAATGTAGAACATAAAACTTTTGTTCTTATCATAGTATATCTCCAATAGGGACATATCTCATTTCCCCGGATTTCTTTTATACTCACTATACCACAGTCTTGTTTACCAAGTAAAGGGTTCTCGACTTGCCTTAAAACTTTATTAGTAACCATTTATTTTACACTCCCAAAAGAAGTAGATTTGTTGATAGGACAATAAACTTTAAATACATAAGTATAGATATACTTCTCTTATAATATTTGTATGACTGGATAACAGAAAACTAAATTTAATGTAACTGTAACTAGGTATAACTACAATGTCCCTTATAATGTATTCTAGAAGGTTCTTCTTTAATATCATTAACTCATTATTTACTTCACGTATTGTACGAGAAGCAATAACTATGCAGACTGCATGCAAAATCATGACAGTGACAATCTGACACCGTTAAATATGGTTGTGCTTAAGCGCCTTGCTTATTGTAAATACAAAATATTTTACACTCTTCTGTAATTCAATATTATTGTTTTAAAATTTACAGTCTACTGATTATTATTAATTGACTATAGAGATATTTTCATCGCTTATCATTAAATATCTGTCAGAGATTTCTGAAATAACAAGAGGACCTGTGACAAAAATACCAAAAAAATATGAAAAGTATTATGACGCCCAAATTGTTTTATGCTATCGTCTTTAAACATATACTCTCACCCCATTTATTAAAATCCATCAAAGCTGCAAATGGTATAATTTTGTATCAAATTAAAAGGAAATTAAAAAGTTTCTGATACATATTAAATAGAAAAAAAAATTGTACGGAGTTGTGTCTATGAGTAAATTTTGCTTCGCAACAGGCGATTTTTTGATCAAAGGAAAAAAGTTCTTCATAAAATTTAAACGGAATCAATACTGGAATAAACCCTTTTCATTATTATTTATTACTAAAATAACTATCAAAATTAATTCTAAATTGACTATGCGAACATATCGCAAAACATATCCACGAAAGATACGAACGAATTGAAATCCCTTTTTTGGAAGTACCTTAAAAACACCGTTTTACGATCGGATAAAAAAGGCAACTCTTAAATGAATTTATAAACGCTACGTAATCGATACTACAATATCGTGGAAATGTTAATTGAATTACGATTCCATTTGATCGGTCTCCGCACCATATTAATCGGAGAGCGGCCTGTATCGAAATTCCATTTGGAAATGCCGCGAGCTAACGCCGCTTGATGTCGACGTCAGATCTGATTGATCCGCTGTGAAGGCACGCGCTCGGCTTACAGGAGCACGCCTCACATGCACTCGTATTATTTAAAATCCTGTCTTTGTGCATGCTACCTATGCCAATGCCGATTTCATTGTAGTATTCTCATTTCAAATTGAGCTATTACTTTCAGCCGACTTCAAAAAGGAATAGTTTATTATGTATATTAGATGTTGTGTGACATCTTCGGCAATTCTGAACCATTTTAATTATTGCTGTTTTTATTGTAAAAGTTTTGTTTCCAAGTTGTAGGTCCCATCTTACTGTTATTATATTTGAAGTCGATATTTTCTAAAATAAATGAAATATTACCTACCACTGTAATTGATGATATAGGTATATCTATGAAAACACATACGAGTACTTGTTCTAAGTACATTTTGCTCTTTTAATACTGGTTATCCAGTTCGCAGTAATTAGAACAAAATATTAACATCACCGACAACTTACAAGGAAGAAACGTGCTACGACATAAATAAATTATACAACGCACCATTTAACGACACCAAACTCGGGCACCTTGCAACCGCCTTCTCATTGCACCGATTTACAACTCCGCCTTAACGATACTGATAAATAATCGCCAAGATTACGCCACTTATCTTGTACGAATGAGATTTATTGCCGGTTGTAAATAAATAAGCTGTAGAAACGCTGAATCCGCTACGTAAACAACCGGATTAACTGGCCAACAGTCATAATAGCGAAATTATTTGACACTCGAGAGGTTTCATTACAATATGTTAATTTTATTTGCCCATAAAGTGATATTGACATCAAGTATCTTGAAGAAATAAATGCACGACTGTACTGTACTTGTATTCCTTCATGAAAAATGTAATTGAATGATTTATCTCGTTGGTCACGTTTCACCGCCATATGGACATCTCATGAATAAGTAATGTTCGGCCGCGGTCGTTGTTTCAATTAGCGGTTGTGTCGCCGGTCGGGCACGACCACCTCCCGCCACCGCCGGCCACCTCTCCACAAAACGATCCAACGCCATTGTCATGAAGAAACGAGTTAGTTGTAGGGATTACATTATCACAACTTATTATTGTCTATACTTCACATAAAATTTTATAATGACAAGACAAAGGCAACAAACTTTTATATTAGAAATATGTAGCTTCCAATTGGAATAAAAGTTTGAATTACATCATTTATTGCAATTACTAAATAATAATTAACTGGAGGAGTATATTGAGTAACCAGTAAACCAGATTTTTAATGTTATGAAATATTATTGTTTTATTTTAAGAGACTAACGTAAAATATTCTATTAACTGAATTACTTTAATTTATTACAAAAAAAAAAAATTATCAATCCAAGTCGGGGACTTCCAATCTGACACCGGCACATCATAGTACACTCCATGATGCTGAGGACTCAGATGTATCTGACATGACACTAAAAGAAATTTTAGTAATTTATAGGTGCGATAATTTGCAGCACAATGTCTTCACAACAATAGTGTTATATTAAACTACGGTCAGTGGGATCAACAAAGTTCATTAGCAAGAGTCATACGAAAGTCCATTATAATTGAGGAGAACTGTAATGAGGGATAGTAATTATGTGGTAACATCCTGCGTTACATCTCCGCCGACATACCCGTTTAGGATTAAAGGGATCTTGCGCGACTTGGCACCACGGTTAAATTGATATCTGCAACTCTACTCGACTCGTTTATCTATGTAAAGGGCCGGAAAGCAATTCCTTTTATTAGAATTGGGGGCATAATCGTGCCCGTATATCTTTTTGTTGTGTCTAGAGAGATACTCATACAATCCAAGTCAGTTCAAGTTTTATAAGATTTTTAAGAGTTACAACACTTAACACAACGTTTTTTATTTATATGCGAATTTTTGTTATCCATTTTTACTGTAAAAATGTTTTCATATTTCACAACAAGTAGGATCTATTTATTTCGATTGGAAACATTTCAATATTGGCATGATCAATTTACAACGTACGCGGATGCAGCGCTTTTTGAGATTTAGTTCCGGTCGACGACCACTCCCGGAACCGACACCATTTATATAGACCTAAACCGGCCGCGAGTAATGGCCTCTACACTCGTATAGTTGTGAGAGATTCAACCGGAATTCCAATCGCAAACCTTTAACCGTTTTGTATTTCAATGTGAATTTACCAACTTATATTACCTATAGTTTCATTTCTAGCAGCCATATTTGTCTGTATTTATTTCCCATTACGATCATAAAAATATCAAAGAGACGTTAGCACTCGTGTAAAAATTTAAATTATGCATAATTAAAATCAATAACCATTAGGATTTATTATACACGATCATAGAATTATTAAACTTATTCTAATAAAGTTACAACGCAGTCATATTATTCATTTTTATCATCCATAAAAATGAATGGCAAATCAAATTGGACGCGAACTTCTTCAAGTAATAATAACGTGGAAGTTCATTGAGCGAGGGCGGTCGGGGAGTTATCCATTTACAGAGAAGTTATACTCGTTTTATTTTCTTTTGCCGGTACCGGGGAACGCTAGTCGCTGAGCATCAGCCGCTTTCCCCGCTTGAGCGCACGCCTTTCGAACCCTACCGTAAAATAGACGCGAAATGTGATAAATGGAAAACTCTTTTTATTGTCGGGCCCCGGGCACGTTATGGGTTGGCTCTTCTCATCCCGCTGCGCCCTTATTCTCCCGTCTTATCAAGTTTTCTTATATCCTAGTTACCGCTCAATTTTGTGAGCTTATAGGTATAAAAATCTTTCCCTCTCTGCTCCCCTTCGCAATAGAATTGAACTCTTAAAGTATCAGTACATGAGTTCCCAGCTCATATCAGCTTAATATTACAGCTTAAGTCTATTGGGAAATTTTGTTTCTCGGTTATTATTTGCTCAGTCTACAAACTCTTTAAACATAGCCTCTCTTATTCGTTCAGTTCTTTGCAGAAATTTATTCTGATGTCAAAATACTGTGAAATATTAGCAAGTATTGTTTCATTACGTTTCACTACGAATGAAAATACCACATTATGTATATTTTGTAGGGCATTACGCTGCTTCAAGACGCTGGTACGTCGGATGATAGTGGCCGGGCATCAGAACGGCTCACGGGTAGTTCAGTCGCACCACGCGATCCTGACTCCTCGCGCGACCGTCTTAGTGACGTAAGTATTATTATACTACTACATCCCACATCACCCCTTAATATCATATAGTCTTTGCTATATTTACCAACCTGTTTTTTCTCAACGTGATTATTACTATATATTACTAGTTGTTATTACTGCTCACTAATAAGCAGACTATCAACATTGCAGTGATTAGGTGAATCTACTATCGTTTCAAATTAATATTCAATCTGGGGTTGATTTCCAAAAATGCATGAATAAACCTTTTTAATGTCGTGTTTGTACTGATTGTTAGATTGTAATACCAACATGTGTTCACACATTCGTTGTCTTCTGTTTCGTTGCAATTATTTTCTCTCGTCTCTCCCACAACTATACCTGAATTCATCAATAATATTATTAAATGATTTATAAAAGATGCCACCTTTGGTATGTTTACATTTATTTGAATTGTTCAATCACTATATAATTTGAAAAAGGGGTAGAAATCCCACACATATTTAACTCATCTGTCAACAACAAATGGCACGATAGAGCGACTTAGTCGAGGGCGAGACGGGATAGACCTCACTTCCCCTAGTCATTCCAGTCCACTCATATGTTCGCTTTCTCTCTCCTGCCTACAGGCCAGTAGCCGCTGTAGTTCCGGAAAAGGCTATATCGTAAGTACACTCATTGTTGTCCTTGTCTAGTTTATGTTTCTTTCTGGCATGCTCCCAATAGGATAATAACCCTAAACTATATTGATTTTATATTTATTAACTTGTTAGTGGGCACTCCAAATCCAGTATCAGAAAAGTTACGTAACACGTAATAGCCATAATTTTCGATTACCGTGTGCAAATTTACTCCGATCACGCAACACACATAGTCCCTGTTCGATATTCGGCGCGTATCGCAGCTAAATCACGAGATTTGTCGAGGCGGTGCCGCTCCGTACTACATAACATTACCTGCGCCCGCCCTGAATACTTCATGTTCTGTATTTATTTGAAATTGTAATATCTCAGCCTGATCCCTTGTTGTTTCCCTTGGCGCGAACTTACCTCGTAAATATCACGTAACGTATTCGTCGATTTATGATACGATGATAGGCTTCTTCTCCCATATGAATTGGAATTTTTCTATGCTTGAAATCGAAATGATATTTCCATAATGAAATTGTGTTTACGTAAGTCGACATTTATGTGTGTAATCATCTTTGTTTAAATAGTAATTTATTTACATTAATTTAATTGATCATAAAAAAATTATTGCACGGCAATTCATAAAGTGACCGGTACCATCGGCTGTGTAACAAAAGGTGCAAATATGTATATTAATTGCATTATCCTGTTAGAAGTAAAGCAGTCATCAATGTCATTATTTATTTAGCTATTATAACTGCAGATTTTTTTTTTTCTTTTTATCTCTTAACCATGATTTTCGCTTTGCTTCAACATAGGTGTGGGAAATGCATTCATTGGTGTTAGTTTTAATATTCTTAAATATTTATATACACTATCACTGCCTAAATAACTGTTGATTTTCTGTTCACGCATGCGTCTATTGTAAATTTTCAAATATTCGCATGTGTTTTTGCGTGTAAAATTTATAAATCCTCATACCAATCTGCAATTTTTTAATATAAAACTTTCTCTTTTTGCAGTGTGATAGTGAAGGCGACGACGATAAGGCAAGTACTTTTAAGTATTTACTAAAATTAAATTTTAAGAATTCTCAATCGCAATATTATTATTTTTCTCTTTTTACTCCATCAAAATGTAATAAAAAGCTTTTCATTCGGTTCAGTAAAAAGATATTTTAGGTACGGTGCATAAATTCATTGTATATATTTAATTTTATTAATTTGGTACAGAGTAGTTAAAAATTTCAAAGTAGCAATTGTTTCGTTTTGAAAAAAGTATTGAATCAACATCTGAAAACATAACCAATATTGTAGACGTCACCATTCCATAAACTTTTATATAATAATATTTGTTTCGATGCGACGATCAGATTAAACGTTGGCTAAAACAAGAGGGTAACCTCTTGTACAGTTTATACACTATCTACTACTATACAGCCATAGTTTTGTAATATATATAATTTTATATTCTAAGATAAATTAAACTTTTCAAGAAGCTAATATCAAGAAACATTACACATCCATGCTATTATAGCAATACTCACGAATGTAGTAAATTAATTAAACCAGTCTCCAACTTCGGCTTTCTGAGAGTTGGAAAAGTTGAAACAGAGCGTTGGAAATAAATATCCGTGTAATGTAAGTGGCAAAGTTGTTCGTTCCCGGTTTATTAGCCGTTGGACTCGCTTGCGAGTGATTAATCTCGCGGGGTGAGATGTCCCCTGCACCTGTTTACAAATTGTTTAATCACACTACACCCTTCTACATTTCACGCTCCCCACCTTGCTGTAATTATATCAATTACGTATTAAAATTGTTTTAGTTTTTTCACCAGCAAACTAAATTCCTTTTACTATTCTTTAATCAATTAATTGTTGCAAAAAAAAATTATTTTATATTATTGATAATATTTTACCACCAAACCTTTTTCTTATTATTAAAAATAAAAAAAGATACACTTTTGTACTTTAACTTTTAATATAGTTATCGATTATAATGAAAATGTACATATTAACCCTTGAAGGGATTTCTTCCAGTCAACCTTGAGAACCCTAAAGAAGAATGAAATAATCCTGAACATAATCGATATCAATAATAAAATTATAAGAACAACAATGTATGTACATTGTTTTGCGCGAAAATTAGGCCAGTCATCTTTAAGATTAAATTCTGAATATTTGTTACGTTTAGTCATATTGTTATCACGTATTAAGTAAAACTACGCGGACCGGCACGTGAGGCAGGTGTAATTACTACTCGTACTAATTTAAAAGTGAACGTAGGTAAAACTTTCTTACAGCTGCATGAATACTCGCGCAAATGTATTATGTAGTTAGAAGGAACAACGCTGCTCGCTTTGTACTCGGACTGCACTCCCTTTAGGGGCTTTACTAACTCGTCAACAGGTTGTGATGAAATGTGAGTCAAATGCAGAGTTTGAATTTAGAGCGCTCTCCTCTATATAGTGCAAAGGGCGCTGATTACGCGACGGTCTATTCCGTAATTACTAGATTGGCGCAGTCTGAAAGTGCCCGTAATGAAATACATTACACCGCCTCTGACGTTGGTAACAGCACCAGCATTGCCGACGGGGTTTCGTTAAGATGTAATCGCACCGCATAAGGAAGGGGTCCTGCGCTTACCTGGCCTCCCCACTCCTCTTTCTCGCATTCCAGAACACTTTTATACGAACTTTCCGGACAGACCTCGTATAGTGCAAAGGGCGCTGATTACGCGACGGTCTATTCCGTAATTACTAGATTGGCGCAGTCTGAAAGTGCCCGTAATGAAATACATTACACCGCCTCTGACGTTGGTAGCAGCACCAGCATTAATTAAATATAATTTATTAAATAAATGCAATTATTTTCATTTATAAGTGCAACTCAAACAGAGAATATAGTACAATTTCGTGCTTAAAAGCCAAATATGCTTTTATTCTTTCATAATTATCACCTGATATCATCATCATCATCTATTCAGCCATTGTTCATGCACTGCTAGACATAAACCTTCCCCATAGACTGCCATAAAGAACGGTCCTGAACCACCTGCATCCACCGACTCCCTGCAATGCATTCCAGGTCGTCACTCCATCTAGTATGGGGTCGTCCTACACTGCGTTTACTTGTATGTGGTCGCCACTCAAGAACCTTTGTTCTTTTATAATTACTGCCTAAAAATATTAAAGAAACAATATATGAGCGTCGGTCTGAATTGTTTTGTAAGGAATATAAGAAAGACCAATGTCTAGAAATGGACGATGTAAATTAGGTTGTTTTAATGTACTCAGAATAAGCTTTATTTAAGTAGACTTATAGAATGTAAAATTTTAAAGCGTCACTATCTGTACAAAAAATTTCTATACCGAGCACCATCTACATTTGTCTTGTATTTTTAATAACCATATATTGAACAAGTTAAATTTATGCATTTAAAATAGAGTGTAAATAAAAAACAAATCCTAGATCGGAAAACTCTAATGTACCTAATCAGCGGCGGCAGTTCTGCAAATCCGTAAGCTTTAAAGACTGATAGCATTGTTCGGAAGCGGCCGCAACCCGAGCTCGTCCACGTTCCCCTTAATCTAATTATCTGGCCGCTTCGCTGCCGAGTCGCTCCGTCCGAAACACCCCACCCTCTATCTCAATTTCCCCCGTCGAGAACGTTTAAGTATGAAAGTATTTTATTAAGCAATCCATCCCTTAATATGAAAAGGAATTTTACGTTCAGACTTCGCAGCTTTTCATATATATGTAATTTGATTTTGTAATCGTTTCCTATTTTCATGTCTTTGATCTAAAGTATATTTAAGAATGAATAAAATGGATTTGTATATAACTACTTTGATACATATTATACATAAATTTAAATTACCAATTTTCTTTATATTCACTATTTCATAAAATGTTTACTCTTTTGTTTAACATCTTTAATTTGCAAAATACACTTTGCTTTGTACTGCGTAAAATATACTTTTCACTTAGTACAACATTACGTAATAATTGTAGTTGTAATATAATTAATTAATAGATGTTTGGAACATCTATCCCTAATGTTAAACATAATCGAATTAGAAGTCGAGTGGCACAATAATGCCGTTAAATGGATATCTGAGGAGGAAATCATTCTCAGTCTGCTCCTGTTGTGCCGTAGTCGATTAATTAAATTATCCCAGGAGAGGTTGGCGGCATGGAGCGAATCGCTCAAGGCGTGTCACTAGCGAGAGCGAGGGCGGACATGAAAGCGAGCTGCCGACGGCGGTAGATAATGCTCGCTACAGTCTGCCAGAGAGCGCCACTAACTCGATCCCATTCCACTTTGGCTATTTGCACTCGGGGTTCAATTATGCCTCCACTTTGATATGCAAATCCTGTCGCTTTTGGCTAATTACGTAGACGCTTCTGTAGCGCCTCTCCTGACAACGTCAACCTGCAGTGTTTCACATTGATTTCACCTGCCACAACCAAACATTTGTGGTAAATGGCGTATTAAGAGACTTTATAGCTCTTCAGACATTCAAACGTATATAAGCTTTAATGTATTATTAATGTATTTACATATTATTACTATATTTAATTATAAAGGCATTAAGACTTTTTACAAAAACAAATTAACTAAATGTTTATGGTTAAACTTCAAAGTTTCTAACTCGGTATGAGACGTTTTACTATCACTTCATTCCATTATATTATTCTACTGTAACTTAAACGTGATTTCTCTAATACTCAATATGGATTATTTAGGTTCATTTTTAAAATCATTGTTTTATATAAATTTATGGTTTTTTTTGTCACTTTGCCGTCATAATTCTTTTCCTTTTTTATTTTTCCATAACATTGAGGTCGATACTGAGGCGCCGTTTCTCTAATCCTATCTTTAAATTTTCAATTAGATATCACAGCGAAATCTTTATTATTTGTACGAACCAATGTAAACTAAATTTCTAATAGATTTAAGTCAAAATTATTGTAAACTTTAAGAGAAATCGCGACTCAGTGTCTGTCGCAATATTATTAATTGTTATGAATATTTGTCATCGGCCCAACTACCTATTTATTCAACATCCATAATTTTCCTACATCAACAAGAATAAAGAGAATTTCTCCTCGTTCGTAAGCAAAGCTTTGTCGATATTGTTGCTACTTTTGCAAATTGACCTTGTTTGTTGCTGAGCAGCGGAGGTTATGAATAGCTGGAGCATGAATCTCTACAAATTCCCGGGGCATTGCAAACTCTGTTATTAGCTTAGCAGTAACGGTAGTCTGCAACTGCACAGTGCATCTCAACCACAACCCACCGGCCTGTGCTCGTAACTTAATGCTAGTGGCAATTGCAAGCTGGAATAGCCGTTGCCCATATTCGGGATCCTCTTTGTGATAAACACATGTCTTGCTACGTACACTGCGGCTTGCAGAAGCAGGTTATTGTAGAATTTAATATAATAGTAGCATTCAGACATACATGCTATGAACTATTAATATAGTTTTAATATAAAGAAGGATATTACTATACATTTAAAACTCGTAATGTCTATTATTATTAAATTTATTTTATCGTGAATATATTTGTAACTAGCTTTTAATTTTAAATCATCCACACTTTTTTTTATCATTGTGATTATTATAAAAAATACAAGTGAATTGAAAACCTCTTAAGAATCTGACAGATATATCAACGCATAATTAAAGAGCTTGATGTAGAAATTTAAAATATTTATACTTACTTATATTAATTTTACAACAGTGTGTTGTGCTGTATTAAACTGTATGGTTGTACTGTATTGTTTTACTGGATACATACATGTTACACAAAGAATTTCTCGACATAAATTATTATATTATTATTAAAATTTCTGAGTAAGCAAAGTTGCAGCAAACAGTCAGTAGTAAAATGGTAATAGACATTTATACTTTTGTAATGGCCTCACCATTCAAAAATTTGGATTTTCAAATTCTCATAATAAAATGTTTATATTATTTTGCAATAGAATTACCTTTGTTTACATCGTATTCCACCAACGTGAAATGAAAGGAACTGTGTATAAAGCTCATCATCATTCATCAAGTAGCATATCACTTCTGGTCGATTAGAGCGGACGCCGACCTGGCCACCCCTACCACACAATCTATATACGTTCAAAGTCACGCGGCGGGATCTTGGAGCGCATTAATAAACTCATGAATACTGATCAGGTCAATCTCTTATATACGACCACTTCCGTAATTTCAATTGAAATCTGTTATAGCTGTAATCTTAATTTCTCAGTCATGATGGTTATAATAACAAATTTACACGGAAACAAGACTTTACTGGCGTAGAGCGTATTTCCCCCTATTTTTAAATTCAATCATTTTATATCCTAGGAAAAGAAAATAGTTTAAAAGGTTTTTAACAACTACTTTAAGACAGGCTTAATTTGAATAGAATAATTTATTTCTAATAGCTTGTTAACTTAAAATTAAGTATGATGGATTGGAATCATTATGAAGTATTGACATTCTTAAGGCATTTATTTAGTACCTACGTATCTAAGTTATTGAAATACCAGATCTAAATATAAACAGACAGACAGACATAGGTGTTCATATTGTTGTTTATGCTATCTGTATAGAGAGATCAATACTACTACATTTAAAAATTGTAACTACGTTGCGGTATTTTACATAAGAAAATAAACTTTCCAATCTGGACTCACTGATTTAATGTAACAGTAGGAAGAAATTCGTTTGCAAAAAACGTCCAAAGCTGCAATAGCAGAGGCCTCTTGGAAAGATTTACCTTACGCAAACCTGCCTCGGTTAATTGAAAGAGCTTCTTTCGTTTGGTGTAATATTTTATGGCACAGAGTCGGCCAAAGCACAGTGAACTTTCTGTCTCCTTCCGCAACGTGCTATCCCTCCTTAGCCTCTTTTCACCCTGCCGGCGCTTATGACTCTTTACAAACTCGTTTCGGAAGCAACAAGAAAATAATTTAATCTACTCCAAGGAATCGGAATATAAATTTGTTTTCAACATTATCTTAATCGCTACTTCTATTTTATCATCTTTTGGTATTGGCTTATTTCTGGGAAATGAGTTCTTTTGCTTTCATTTCCTTTAAATAGAAAAACAAGGGCTTGCAAAATAAATTGAAATCGCCTATTACATTTGAATATACTTAGATCCGTTGTATTAATAAAATCTTTTTATAATTTTATTTGTTCCGATTTGATTACATAATTACGGCTAATTCAGTATAGTAAAACATTAGAAGGCATCATAAAATATTATGATAGGCGTTAAGAGCTTGTAATAATTAGCGTTGAAGTCAAGAGGGTCGAGTGTGGCATACCTCTGTGAACCGCAATAAATCGCCCGCACCCACGACGGCGTTGTGGCACGCGAGATAAGGGTCACCGCAACACCATTAAGTACTACAATGTCACAGTTACAGCGATCAACTACACAAACCCCTACACCGCCCACTACAGTTTATGACTTCTCGCACCTCCTAACAAGCAATACAATCTACTATACTGCATGTTACCTATTACCAAAGTATATTATTTTTATTTATATTACCAGAACATTTTATAAAGCACCAGTAAAATTATAATAAACTACATAACTACATGATTAACATAATGTTCCTAGAATGTTCCACTTTTGTCTTGTAAACGAGCATAAAGTGAAAGAACAAATTGCGAGTTTCCCCAGTATTTTCCTCGCTCGGAAAAATATATGTTTTATTAAAGCTCGGCATTTCCGAGAGCGAGGCAACCCTCCAGGCACGGGTGGTGGCGGTGGCGGTGTCGTCGGAGGATGGGGCCGGCGGCGCGCCAGTGTATAACAGACAGTAGAGGGATATAAAACATATTTACGCGCCTATAAAGTACTCTCGTACGCTCGCTCTCCACCATTTTCTTTTGTTCCTCGCTCGCAGCCAATGATAATGCTTTCTCCCGTTCGGTTAAACTTATTTCTCTACCGTCTTATCTGGCTTTTCTTCGGCACTTTTATTTATAACCGAAGTGGTGAAATGTAACAACGTGAAATAAACGATTATGGGTATCTTTTCGCCTTTTGTCAGTTTGTCCTTTTCAATCTTCTTCTTTATGTAACATTAGGGATTGTTTTTCGTACACATGTTTATGTTATTTATGTTCATATAATGTGTGATTGTGAACTTATTTACTTTTATCCGCATTATATTAATAATGTTGTCTCTTTCATTTGAAAAAGGTGTTATATTAAGCTTATTTTATCTTAGAATATTTTTGCGCACATTCCATAAAAGTCAACCAGCAGAAAGTAAAGTTTATAGTGGATTCCATTCAGAACGAGTAGAACGGAAGCCAGAGCGTTAACAGCAAAGCGAAGAGCGTCTTAATCTTATACGACAGTACGGCTCTGAGTAGACAGACCCCTTGCGTAGGTGAGAGGGTGTAATAACAAGAGCCCCCTCCTGTCGTCGCCCGCAGGCTTACTTACTTGCAAACTTCCACAGAGATTCGCGTTATTCCATCGCCGTAGTCTACTGTAACAGGCTTGACTTGGATAATATCTAACTTGCTGCGACGTTGACTGTACCTTGAAAATACTTGTTGTTTCAATGGTTTTGAGAGCCTGTTTACACCTCTATTTATAAACTTTAATAAATACTAGTATTAATGAACATTACGAGTGCACTTCATGTAGGTATTCGACACAAGATCAATTGCAGGCATTGATCTTTTTTTACAAACGCATAATGGTTTCGTAAGTCACGAACATAGGGAATGTAAAAACATCGTTGTCACTTGAGAGTAGGATAAAGCCTCGTCGTCAAAGAGCCGTAATTATCCGTAGGCGGGCGAGTGTTAGCACTCGACGCCGAGGTCGAGATATCTCTCCACGGATCAGCAGCTCACTCGGGATGCACTCTGCAATTCCGTTTGTCACTGCACACTGTGCCCGGCTGCGGTCTGAGCTTTCGCTCTGATAAACGCATGTCAACGCGCCTTGTATACGAAGCATGTTTAACCACTACAAGTCTACAGGCTTAGTGTACTAATAGCTCGAGGGATTTGCGAAACGAAATGTTAAGCTATAATAGTTATGATATAAGCTCTTATAGATACTATAATATTCTTTGATAACCTCTAAGAGCTTTTGCGATAATTTTTATTGATTGCTTGTACTGAGTTTAATCTTCATGTGTCTTTGAGTATTTTATTTGAGATACTAAATATTTGTCATAGCTTCGCCACCATTATCACATTAGGATAACAAAATTCATGAATAAAAATAAAACAGCCTATAAATAAATAGTTACGTACTCAAAACTTACAATACTAATGTTCAACCAACTTTAAATTTCTAACGTAATGATTTCCAAAAATGCTAAAAGTTGAATACAAATTATTAAATTTCTAACTTCAAAATACAAAACAAAATTTAAATTACCCTATGTTCTACCTCCTTTCTTTCTGCAATAATTTCCAAACATGTTCTTTGTCTTTAAACAAAGAATCTGTATTAAAAAAAAATATTACTTTGATAGATATAACTCAAAAACTTACATATATGTTTTCCTTTTATTTTCAACTCCTTTCAAAAAGTAGGTCTCAATTCGGTTGTATTTTTTTTTTTGTTTGTTACCTCATAACACTGTCATTTCTAAACCGATTTGGAAAATTCTTTTTTTGTCAGAAAGGATATACTTACGTATTGGTCCTATATAGTTTTTATCAAAATCGGTTTAGAAATTTTTAGATAAAAAATTACTGATTTTGTCACAATTGAATTCGGTTTTTTTTTTTTTTGTTGTACACAATCTTTATATTATAAATAATAGAGCACAGGTTATCACCTAACAATAAAACTTAAAAACGCTTCTATCGCTATGTGAAATCCGTAAAATGTGTAAATGGTCTGAATTACGTAAATGACTGCAAGTGACGATATTTCAAGCGAAGCACGTAGGGTGGGCGGCGCATGCGATGCGATATGTAGATAAGCCACTCGCTATTTGCACATCGTCGTATGTGCGACCCGAGGCTGTCCGGCCCTAATTAGCTGGCCGCAAAGTTCACCGGAATGCTATAGGAACACCCCACGCCCCACGATCTCACCGATACACGTACGTACCGTACATAATTTATACAAGTCCCAACGATCCACTGGGCTTTGTTCATTTTGTTTCATCCTATTGGTAGCGTTTTCATGTGGAAAACGCGAAATGTTGAATATTTCCCTGAGTATATTTTGCGTTACCATATTTTAGACAACAATGATGGCGGATTCGATCCCCGGACAATATAAAAATTTGTATTCATGATTATAACTGTTTATTTTGGTTTTGTTATTTTCTATGTATATTTTAAGACATTTTTATACTAAGACTACGCTAGTGTAACATGGCATTAGTTTTTCTGTAGTGTGTATATATTTATAAACAAAATATTAGTAATTCCTCTACTTAATTTGGAAATAATCTGAAATCGAAACTTCACTCGATAAAGTTTCGATCTGGGGTGAACGCAATCTTGTTCACTTTAACCCTAAGAAGACACAAGTCTGCGCGTTCACCGCAAAAAAGACACCGTTTGTCGTATCACCTCACTTTCAGGGCACTTCCCTTGATAATAAGTCGAGTCTGGGGATTCTTGGCGTCGATATATCTAGCGACGTCCAGTTTTGCGGTCATCTGGAGGAAAAAGCTAAGATAGCTTCCAAAAAGTTGGGGGTGCTCAATAGGGTGAGACGGTATTTCACGCCAGAAAACCGCCTGAAACTGTATAAAGCTCAAGTGAGGCCACACATGGAATACTGTTCTCACCTGTGGGCAGGAGCGCCACAGTACCAACTCCTTCCGTTAGACCGCATTCAAAGTCGGGCAGCTCGAATTGTTGACGATCGGCGTCTTACTGTCCGGCTCGACCCACTGAAACTGCGTAGAGATGTTGCATCTCTGTGCATCTTCTACCGAATTTATCATGGGGAGTGCTCTGAAGAATTGTTCGGATTGATACCTGCTGCAGATTTTCACCATCGTACAACCCGCCATAAACTAAAATTTCATCCCAACCATCTGGACGAGTGGCGGTCCTCCACCGTGCGTTTTTCAAGGCACTTTCTTCCTCGCACAACCACTCTTTGGAATCAACTTCCAGCAGCAGTATTTCCGAACCGATACGACAACATAACCTTCAAGAAAAGAGCATATTCCTTTTTAAAAGGCCGGCAGCACACCTGCAATGCCGTAGGTGTTGTGGGTGACCATGGGCGGCGGTAGTCACTTACCATCAGGTGAGCCGCATGCTCGTTTGCCCCCTGCGTTGTAAAAAAAAAAAAAATATATATTTGCATCTACTTACTTACTTAGACAACATTATTAATATGATTAAAGTGACATCAGTATTGACTTATACGTCATCAAAAAATAAAAAAAGATGCGAGTTGAGCTCACACACCGAGGATTACATACATATGTGACATAAAATGACTTTTATTGCATATCTCATATGAATTAGATATCTTATTATTATTAATACTACAATTCTTAATTTCTTATTTTAGGTTATAATTGTGGTAAAAACGACCGCAAGTTTATTTTTTTGGAGGATTTTTTTAAATATTGTTTCAAAAACACTACTAGTTTGTTTGTTTCAAAAACAACGTTTTATTTTTTTCTGTAATATTCACATATACCTTTATAAGCTATAGATAATTATTTTAAATTTCTGCTGATGCCTGATTTTCTCACATTTTCGATCATAAATAAAAACTACACAGCATAAAAATAAAATCCGTTTTGAAATGTACAAATGTAGCCTTTTCATATGATACCCCCACTTGGACTAGTAGAACAATTTAAAATTTTGTGTACTCATTTTAGACCAAAATTAAAGTTTTAGAGAAAATATAAGTTTTTTCAATTATTTCTATTACAATATATGCTGACCAATGATGTGTAAAATTACTCTTATTAAAAATTTCAAATCGATAGTATTAGTTGCTATAACAGACGGACTGACGAAGTCCCACCATAAAAGTTCCTTTTAACGACCTTAAAAATTGTCTCTGAACGTACTTCTATATGAGCTCCAATTGTGTATTATTCCACAGGAATGCGTTTCCGTAATAAAAAGTATAATTACATCATGTTAATCTAAGGCATAATTTATCTCTGTGCTCAATTATAACCAAATCCGTTTATTCATCCGTTGCCAGTTTGCAGCGAGTTGTGCAGCGAAGGCCTTATGTTAACTTGTGGAATAAGACTGGTATTTCACTAAAACATTGTAATGTAAAATTATAAATTATATTTTTACAGCTCCTTGAGAACGTAACTGTTTAAATTTTGGGAAAGTCCACTGTTAATATCATACTACCGTAGTAAATAATTATATTAATTATATTATCTATTTTTTTATTAATTATCCTATTTATTAGTTATTAAAGGCACTATTTGTTATTATTTTATTATATTTATGTTGTAAAATATATCAGTTTTTTACATTACTAGCAATCTGCCACCGATTTTGGTGTTTAGGCATGAAAGTATTTTTTAAATACTCGATTACAAATTTATCCACTTATACGGAAGTTTAATTAGAATGCATTGCGTATACAAAGCTTCCTTAAAATAAATTTTAATGAAGTCTATATCAAAATGCATCGCGTGGTTTAGAAGATGTAAGTGTAGAAAAATCGATTTGTTGTATTTAGAGATACAGAATAAATTACAACCGAAAGGTTTGAAATATATATCTTAAGTCTTATTGTTTTTAGTGTTATAAGCTAAGTATAGAAAAACTCTTATTATAGGTAAAAGTACTCCTTTTAGTGAAAGATGTAAGTGCAAAGTTGTTCGAGAGCGTGCCGTCCCTCACTGATTACTTCTCGACTTCCGATTGCCTCTTTCTTAGTTTCGATTGCCTCAAGTATCACTGCACGTTTTCCTATTAGCAGGAAGGTTTTATTCACTCTTGGTTGAGTTTACGAACAAGGGTTGGTTTCAACGTTGTTAAATGTGAAAGGTCGATTTTCTTTGTTCTCTTTTTATTCTGTGTAATGTTTGTTCTCAAAATGTAAGACACTATGGTAATATTGCGATTTCTTACTAACGAAGAAATTTTCCACTGTGTATATAAAAACTTCTATACATGGTCATTACCAGCCGAAATTAATCCGAGACAAGGTTGTCGGTAAGTCTGAGTGGCCCGACCCCTGTATGGTAACAGTTAACGTATGCCATTGACTATCCCTATTTGGTATTTACATTCGTAAGTATATTTAATAACAGATTTATGTAAGTATTAATAACTTACAGGGATATGAACAAGCAACCAACCAATTATCATATATATATATATATATATATATATATATATATATATATATATATATATATATATATATATATATATATATATATATATATATATATATATATGTATATTCTCCTATAGTATAGACATCAAATTATGGAAAATAGAAAAAATCACATCTTTCTAAACCTGTGCTTCTACTATGAGTTGAGTTGTGTTATGTTAGTTAAAGTTAAGATTTTTATTATCTAAGTAGACTAGCTTTTTTGTAGACACACAGCGGGTTATATCTTTATAAAAATATATTACAGGCGGTACGTGCCTTAGAACGATGAGACTTTTAACGGTTCAAGTTTCGAGGTGGTTGTTTATGTCGTAAATTGCTTTAGATCGTTAGTGGCACAAGGAAACAGGGGAAACAAGCGTGCGACGACATCGTGATAAAGCGCTCCACTCCACTCCATGACTACAACCATACGATCATTAATAATTCGCCAACTTTGCGAGACGACGGCCAATTTATATATTCCGTCTGGAGTGAAATTTCGAGGGATTATTATAAAGTAATCTAAGTTAGGCGACCCGTAGAGAGATGAGGGAGCTGACAGGTGTTTAAATATACGGAACCACTTCACCCACACAGCTTTAGAGATCCTCTGTACAAGATGGGCCCGGTAGAGCGAGCACCGCGGCGTTTGCAGGAGCTCTGTGAACTCTGCAATTAATTGCTCGTTGCGATGTGGGGTGAATACTTCATTTCGCCTCCACACTTCTGTTACTTTGAAAGTACTTTGTCAGCACGTATCTCAGCAGTTAAGAAAATAAAATCTCTTTTCCTCCTTTTAAAACATCTCGCAAAGCCATTTAACAAAGCTTCCTCAAATTTAAATTACGTAAACCTATTTATAAACGCAGATTGTGTTTCGTTTTATAGATTATGAAGTGAAGCTTTGTTGACTATTATTGCCTAAAGAAATAATGTACTCGTATTAACCCTTAAAAGCCTGATTTTTTAAATCAAATTAAAAAATATATAAGTGTACCCTTTACTGTGTTTACTAATGGGGAAAAATAGTAAAAAAAAATCAAAACGATATTTTTATATATTTATTTTGTAAAAACATTTGGTAACATGTAAATAGCCAAATATTAAAATAAAATCGATTGTAGACGCCCAATGCCATTTATAACTCCGGTATCAAATTTGAAACTTCAGGTATTTAAGGGTTAACAGCGTTTTTTTAATTACCTGATTAAAATAACTACTTGTACACTTACTATATGAATACATAGGTAATATAATAATTTACATACGCTACATGATGATGATATTACAAAGGAGTACACATGCAATAATAAAATTCCAAGTGTTAAATAGTAGTTTTATCCATAAGTCATCTAGTATACGTAGTACCAACTGCTCTGCTTAGTTTAGAACTATATGGCTCTATGTAATGTATCCAATACTTGTTTATTTATATAAATAAAAATAAGTCCTTGTCAAGTATGGAACAAAAGGCATATTGTACACATAAAAGTCATTGATCCCGACAGGTATAATTCAATTGGAGTCGTTGTCGAAATAGGGTTGAAGTATTTATTATCTACCCTGCGGGATTCATCAGATTTTTCGATACAAAAACAACAACAAAATATTACAATAGCTGGCACGAAAATACAACAGTAAAAAAATTACAATAGCTAAGTAGTTTTCATTGTTACTTATTTTTTCTTATGTTAGTGTATATTGTAAAAATATTTGCTATGAATCTTCTTAAATATGCGTGTAAAATGGAATTAAAAATATCTGTTCCAGCGACTGTAACATACGCATGGAAAATATGCCATATATTCACTAATTCTAAACCATAAGGTTTTCTTTTTATAATGGTTAAGGTTTACTCTCATGTCGCTTCCACCTTAATTTTATCTTTATTAAAGTCACTATTTTTTATTGCAAAATAAAATTAATTACAACAAAATGTGTCTAAAATTAATTGATTTACAAATAATGGTGATTGTCTTGTACTTTATGTATATTCACATACAAAACTGAATTAAATCCAGATAATAATTTTCAAGAGGAATACCGTACAATGTAAAGCATTTTGATCATTTTCTATTAATAACATATATAATTTACTTATTTATTTTTTAATTATTTTTATTGTTACAAATTATTATTCAATTGTGGTTAATATGTCTGCGTTCATTAAAATTTCTATCTTAATATCACATAACTCAGTAAACGATTTGTTTAATATTCATATTATGTGACCAATTAAGTAACAAACCACAAAGCCAACAAGATTATTAAATCTATTAGTATTCAAACGTATTATAGAATAAAATCAGCTTTTAATATATATCAGAGCAAGCGGAAACCAGTTCTGAAGACGCAATCCGTCTTGTAATATTGCCAGTGAACATTCTCGCAGGCTCATTGAGAAGGTTTTTGTCCCCTTTCATGTTTATCTTTTTACCGTGCTGCTATTTAAACGGAGCCTATCGCTTACATCGCCGCCTTCTGTGTTAAATTATCGGAATACCTCGTTTTTATGTTCGTAAATAACCTCTAATTTTATTTAAAAGTAAATATTTTTACGAATCTATCAAACATTCCATCTTGTATACCCTAATATCCGTTCTAGGACTTCGATTAATGTAATGGCAATTGAAATAACCATTTTTTTTCTTGTCAAGAGGATAATGATGGTTGCGAAACAAAATGTGCTGTGCAAATCCACAATGAAGCATACTAAATTCCAATATTTTCGATACAATACGTCTACGAAACATTTCATCGTTTATCATGTTTTGTCTCCATTGAAGTTGCTTTTTTCGAGGGGCAAAATGTACTTGTCCTTTATTATCAATCTGCCCTTATTATTTGAGCAATCATCAATCTCATTTTCATTAAAATTGCTGAAGTGAAGATTTCCTTTCAACACAGGCGATAAATGATTTTCCTTATCGACGTCGACACGCCGCTATCGTTACCATCTCGGCCGCCACACCCGCCACTTTAACCACTGTTTTAAAGCAATTTAGTATAATATATATGGGGAAATATTAATCTACTACGTCATTTAAATTATGACTGTTATAATTTTTTTCTTGGCATATTAAATAGCTATTAACAAGGTATGTGTAAGTTATCTAATTCTGTTTTATAGTATGTCATAAACCGTACGCGAATAACGTGCAAGAAGACAGATCATTATTTTATATGGACCCTAAAGTACTATTCTATGGCACTTTAGCGTTCGTCGTGTTGGATTATTCCCCTCTTTATACCCGCGAGAGAGATGCGTCGACCACTTTGTTGTTTTATACTTCGTCTCGAAGCGACTTTATGCATCGCCTCATTGCTCTTCGTCGTTTCGCTTAGTTTCCCCTCTCTATTTTCGTCTCGGTTACTATGTAAATTTATTTTCAAACCAGTAAAATACACCGGTGACGGTATGCTTGTTGTCGACACAGTAATCCTTTGGGTATTGTAGTGATTTTAAACATTTCTAATAAACCATTCATTAACTTTAACTTAAAAGAATATCGTAAAAAATCCATTCTTTATAACCACTTTTAATTAAATCTAAATATATAATGGATAAAAAGAATGGCTACGCAAGTCGTTGCCTTCCGTTCCCATTGGTATTTACCTCTTGTCTTACAATTCCCTGTATTCAAAATTTCAAGTCAGGTTTCATTGATAAATAATTATATATAGTAATGTCTTTTATTGTATTGTTTCTAAACGATTATTATATAAACGTATTTTTCTTTAGATCTGTCCTACTGGAAACGTTGATATAATTTATCTTATAATAATGCAAATTTTAATAAAGAGACAGACTAGATCCAATTAGGTTAAACATACTTCCACGATAAATCCCATAAACGAAACAATTGATTCAATTACTCGAGTCGAGTTAGCGGACATTGTGAAAAATGTAATAACGCCGCGTCGCCTAAAGTCGGTGCCCTCTACAAATGCTCAGAAACAAACTACATTTTTATACAGAAAACAAACAAAATAAGTTAGCGGTGCCGCTGCGTCGCTTTCCTGAATTTCTAGTGAGAGAGCTTGAAAATTCGCTTTAATACCTTTGTTCTACAGCGCTTTACATCTCTCATGTTGCCCGGAAATATTTTCTGTTCAACTTTACTTCATGTTTGAATATTTTTCATCTTCGTTTCATTCATAAATATTATAGTCTCCAAATACTTGTATTTATTAACTAGCTTAAAAGCACGGTTTTTCCTACACTCACAAACTCCTACAATTAAAATTAGCTGTATATCATGTCGAATAAATAATAAAGGATTAAAACGTCCTAAAAATATAGTCCATATTTAAGTATTTTTAAACTTCTCATCTGTAATATTACTACGATTAAAAATAACAAGTAACAAAGCAAATATGCGATAACTATGAAATAAACCAAATATTCAATGAATATCTAAAATACATAAATGTATTCGTTAGAACATGCACCTGCACTGTAAACTTTCGCAGTTTACATTGCAGCTAAAACTTCATTAAATGTTATTACGAGTTGTTTGTCATGTTACATGAGATGTTTATTTACCAATTCACTAGTCTAATAAATATGGATTATTTTTATATATGTAAATTATTACCTCGATAAATATAATTGCAAATGCGCTATTCATTATAAAATCTATAGAACGTAATTTCGCCACTCTTAAATCTTTTTTAAGCTTTGATTAAATCACCCTTTGTCAAGCTGTCAAGTCGTAAAATAAAGAAGGGTTGCGAGTCAAGAGCGATCACAAAACCACTTGTCAGTGTGGATGAAGTGTTTAAAGATGAAGGTATAAGAAGTGCCATCAGGAAAGAGATTATCCTTACGAATATTATATAATGTTTTTGTAAAAAGTTTAAAAATAAATTTATAAGTAATTATTTGTTTATAATGTTCATAAAAATTGTTTAATCGATGATAAAGTTAAACGTTATTATAAACGTTGTAATTCTATTACTATTGTATTTATTAACTGTGAGTGCATTTTCTACCTAATATGTATTTTTTATTCATAGTCGACGGTTACCACTTTCCATCAGATGGGCCGTCATTCTAAGTTGCATAAATATACGTCACATATATAATAAAAAAAATATATAATATTAAAATACTACAATTTTTGTTTATCCAGTACAAACACTTAACTGTCGAAATTTATATATCCTAAAAAACCGTAAAGATAATATTGCGTCGATTTATAAAGGAAAATAAATCTGATAAATCAAATCCGCTAAGTGTTAAAGGATGGTATGATCATATTCATTGTGAAATTAAATAAAATAGATAGAAACTCCCGGTTGAGTTTATTCATTACTTCCTGCCGCAGGCCGGGAGAGGTGTGGTGGTGCCACCCACCCCACTCTACTCACTTTATGGATATAACCTCGACAAAATACCCCTAAAATTGCACTGTTTTTATTACGTTCTGTCTTTATCTCTTTCGGTTTGTTGCTCGTTTTACGACGTTATTATTTTATTAGCGAACTCTACAAACATAATAGCCCACGAACTTGACGAAATACAGTTACAATTATTGGCTTCCACTTAATTTCGTTTTGTTTTTCTTTACAACACTAGAGAATGTCAAATATATAAGGCAATGAGCGAGACAAGACTTTAAATCATAATAGTAGTATATTTAAGTACAAGTTGCCAGTAGTTAGTATTAACGGTAGTAGCGCCCGCGCACTCCTGTTAATTAATTACTGCGAGTTATCACTTTTGTTGTTCGTTGATAAATAGATAATAAAACGTGAGTTTGGGGTCAGATTTTCCATTATTATTAAGGGCAATAATCTGTTCGTTACATACTTTAATTGAAATATGTTAGTTGCGAACAAAGATGTCATAGAACTTGTGTTAATATTTATTTAACATATTAGATACAAATCGTCGTTTTAAAAACTGCTCCCGATGACACATTGAAATATGCGGTGTGATTTTTCTGTATCATTAAATGAAAACATTGTTTAGATGCCAAATAGTTCTAGAGAACTATAAAACAAAGCGGCTGGCAAGCTACCAAGTCGCTTGAAGTCGCACAGCGCGTCACGAATGGATGGGCGCGCGATTTGCGCTTGACGCGTTCCACCAGCTCGTATGCTGTACTCTGGATTTGCACAGATACATTTTAAATGGAGCCGCCATATCGCAATTACACTCCCTTTGAATGTGCAGAATGCGTTATGTATGAACATTCAA
Source organism: Galleria mellonella (assembly GCF_026898425.1). NCBI lineage: Eukaryota > Metazoa > Arthropoda > Insecta > Lepidoptera > Pyralidae > Galleria > Galleria mellonella. The sequence continues at coordinate 675,847 of NW_026442086.1, forward strand.
TTCAATTTGGCGCACAAAGCTCGCATCGAAATTGTCTATCTCTTTGACTGAATCCTCTTATGCAATATCTCTTTGCTAGCGAAATAGCTTCGAGTTAACAACCTATGTAAGGTGATATTTGGAATCGTACCATTCACGTATTTATCTACATATATTGATACTGCATTTTGGAACCAATCCAACTTTTATTCAATCAAACGCAAAATTAATAATGGAACAATTTTGAAAAATCATAATAATTAAATACGGTCAACAAATAAACAGAACATTGAAGCATTAGGGTACAATAGTATTTATTTGACAAGAAAATCTGACATATGACGAATAATTGACGTGTCAACAACTACTTTTGATCGATGTAGGAACTACATAGTTGGCAGACGTCGAGCACATTCCTTGAAATCTCGGACTCATCCACCTGGCTTGCGGGCGTACGCATATCACCCACCACACCGCCATCCTTTGATGTCAACTGTGGAACGCGTCTGTGATACCAACAACAAATAAACAAAGTGAAATGTTGGAATACAATTAACCTACATAATTAAGTCGTCGCACTAATTGTTCGTTGCGTCTTTCGCATCCTCGCACATAGTGTAAAATTTGTACTTTGTACATTAGTTTCAGATCTATTTTATTTAGTTTTCTCCAAAACCGATCTAACGTTATATTTTAATAGATCCTAGTATATTTCCTTTCGCATAAGATCTGCAGATAATATGTTTCCGTTTATAAATTGAACATATCATAAAATGAATCAGTGTCACAGGAGTAAATTAACAAGCCAGAGTTGTCGTTATGTAAATAAATACAAATAATCATAAACATAATCCTATCTACGCTTTGGATCATTTGCAAACTTTATATGCTGAGGTTAAGTCGTCGTTAATTAATTTAAGCCAAGCGAGGTGAGGCTCGATTAGCGGAATAAATTGAGCTTGCGGCGGACGCAATCCCCGGCGCAGTAAACAGCGCCGACAACAAAGGCAGCTCGATGAACGCCCCCTCCGCGCGAAACGCGACCTTAATGCTAACCCATTATTTATTCACATCTGTAACGAGATTGTCAGTGCTCCCTGTCCCCGCCCGCTTCTCTAAACCCGCTTATTTTGTCTCGCTACTCGCCGTCCATCGCTATATTTGCTTCCACTCGCTTTTTGCTCAGATTACTCTTTTTGTGCGGGAGTTATAAAGCTATTACAATTTCCTTTTGAGTTCACTCTCTAAAATTATCCAACGAATCTTGCGCATTTTTGGCGAGAGCACATCTCCAATATGATACTTTTATCGAAACATATTTTTCTGTCGAGCGTTTCTTTTATTTACATACATTGATATATCCTTTGAGAACTCTATATGCGGCCACATTTAAACAATATTCACTCAGATACAACATTCAATATTTGTGAAAGACGATTTCAGTACACATATCTATTTTATAATATCTTAACATGTAATTTTTTTTTTTTAATTAAATGAATTTCTAGTTCTCGAGATATTATATTTAACAATTCTGAAAGTACTACATTAAGAAATGTTCGGTATTATTTGATATTTGGTCTATCTCAAACTCTTTAAATCTGTAGCAATGCTATACTTTCTAAAACTTTTCTGTATTACACTTATAACGATTTTAATATGTAACATTATTTTCAGTACATTTCTCTGAACAAATAAGTAGTCAAAACAAAATCGACACAAATTTCTAGACTTTGTGTTGCATTCGGCATAAAATCTTTAAACACTAAAAACACTCCATAAAATGTTTCGTATGCTCGCAAAAAGCCGCATGGAAACAATGTTACACTAGAGAATTTTTATTCAAAAGATATGAAAAGCGCTAGAGCACTTGCAAACGGCTAGATAATACCGTCAGATACTCGGAGCAGTCGTTGAAAATTTTATGTCGCCTCTCGCTGCATCCTCGACTGCATCTCCCCCCGCATCCGTAATTCTGCACCCTCTTTAGTGCTGTCGGCATCGACTTATGTTATGCGCTTATGCAATATTCATATACAAAGTTATCTTGCACTTATACCAAATTTTTATTTACTTCTTACAATTCCAGTAAGTGTTATTTACCTTGTGTATGTTCATTTCTTAACTTTCCTCGTGGCTGCATAATGTATATTTGCAAGCCTTCGATTAGATGGAAAAAATTATTTCTAAAAATTTATTACGAAATTTCAGCTTCTTACAAATATGTTTTCGGAATTTTTAGATTTCGTGTTTAACTAGTGAGTGGAATATCACTATTGAATAATAAATACTTGCTACATATCGCGACAAGAATAGCCATTCATGAGTAAAACAAATACAAACTTTAATTTTTTGTCACTTATATTAAAAATTATACCCATTTGAAGTATTTCCTAATTGTGTTATCACCTGAGTGTAAGAAAACAGTACCAAGTTACTACGTTGAAAGAAGAAAGGTATAATGTAAACTTACAAGAAAGATGTTTCGAGTTTTTATTGTGCTCTGAACGTACTACACAGAGCGAGATTACTCCAGCTTAAGAGAAAATCCAGAGCTGCGGGGCCACCCCTTTGTGCTGTTGACGCATATCTCCTGTTTTTACGTCTCTCTTAAATTTTTTGTCACAGAACAGTGATTGCAACTCGTTTATACTTAACTGCTTTATGGATCCTTTTAATAATTGTATTCTCATAATTTTAATAATTTGTGTCATTTAGTTAAATAGTCTATAAAAAATCAGCAACAACGTCGACTTACGTTTATTTCATCTACTTTTTATCTTCATTATCGTATGACATAAAGTATTCATATTTTTGTTGATTATTTATGTAACTGTAAATGTTATATGTTCATTTAGGTAAATAATAAGTTATATTTGAAAAAAATATATAAATATTTATAAAATAACGTATTTATGAGTTTAACTGTAACCTCATGTCTCATTATAATTCTAAGAACGCATACGCGAGGCACATATTATACTTTGTATGTCTCGTGCATAACTCGTCTCTTTGTTATGTATGTCCTCATTCGTTCTTGAACAACACTTTCAAAATTTTTAACTAAAGCTTTCTCTTTTAATACATTGAATCCATTCCTATTTTATTAACTTTCAAAATAACTATTTTATTATAGTTTGTGTAATATTGAACTTGAAATAACATTTGTACAGATTGTAAAAATACAGAAACAACCAACAATACGTTTACCGCAAATTGAATGAAGCTCGAAATAAATCCTGCGGCCGTTGTCTGACTCGCATGGCAATACCTCCCTTTCGCATTTCACCCCTGTTATTGTTGTAAGCGCATCATCTGGTAAAAGTGTCCAAACAATTATTTATTTTATATCCACAAACTATTTCATACTATCACTTTCTCTTCGAAGATTGTAGATTTTGGTTTTACATGGTAAATTTGATTTGAGTGAATGAATTCTCAATTCCTGGGAATTTGTAGTTTTTTTATTGGGTGAAGATGCTATGCTAACGGTGTACAATGGTGCAGCACCAGCAGAGGATGAAGCTGTGAAAATGAAATCAAGTTAGTTGGCTCATTGTGGCGAATATAATAGTAATTAACCGCGATGGTTGACCATGGGGTGACCGCATGACGGTCGACTTATCAGAGTATATTACTAGCAATGAAAGCTAGCGTTCGCATTGCTAACAATCTATCCATCTGAGAAGTTGTACTATACACAAGAGTTATGTATGGTACAAGTTGTCTGTATATAACTGTTGTTATACAAAAGATTTAAAGGCTTTAGGAGATATAATCGTTGCCCAATCGTTATCGAGTCCCATTTTCCCTCTCTCATTAAGGACTAGCCTAGCCCCGAGGGTCGACCGTCATAAACCAGCACTCTAGTGTATCGTAAGTGTTAATTACTTTTGTCACTCCGCAGGCGGGCAGTTAACAAATCTCGTCGTTACATAATTCCGCCACCAAGTACTGTAATTTACATCGACTAACGCAACATTGTTTGTATAATAAATTATAATGCCTTGAAGCGTTCTTAACGGGCGGCTAAATCGATAAGCGTCGTTTTTATTGCATCATTAACAAGCTGCACGAGGGGCGAACCGATTTCAATCTGCGTAATCAACGCCAGGAGCTACCCGTATTGCGCGCAGCCAAACATTAAATTCGTGCTACAAATATTGAAAATAGTACTTACATAATCGGAAACAGCTAATGACAAGATAGATGATTCAAGATAAATCTTAATCTAAATATCGTAAGTAACACCGCACCTCCAATAGAGAATAACGAAACGGATATTCCTTTTAATTCGGCAATCGTTTATGTCATTAAAAAAAGGTAAATTGAAAAATTATACATAAAAAGTTAACATAAAAATTATATTTTTTATTATTGTTTAATGTTCGGTACTCATTTTTATTGCTTGTACTGCGAAGAGTGGATAACGAAAGGAAAAAATAAACAGCACTGACGTTCGCTAGCGAATTTCCGGCTCACTGCCGTTCGGGACATTTCAATTTAACAAAATATAAACTTTTACCCTTCTGACTCGTGAACTGACGAGCTTAAATGATTAAACTAACAGCACATTTATACGGTGTAATTGTTTTAAGAATTAGTTGTTTTATGTTGAGTGAAGGCTAGTAGTTCTTTTTATCTGTTTTATGTTTTATAAATATTCTTGTATTATCTTCTTCTTTATATTGTTTAATTTTATTATTATGATGTTATTTACTCCAACTTAAAAACCGGTATAACAGCTAATCATAATATTGCTTGACTTCCCATTGAATGTTCAATTTACATGGAATATTGAAGTATCCATTAATTTAATGCTTAATCTTAAATATATATAATAAATGTATCTTAATCCCTTGCAGCGTAGGCAGAAAAACAAGATTTGTGTGGTCACGTTTACTAAACAATCCTAAACGCTGTTAGTATTGACATAGTCCTATTTTAGTTAATTTAAACTAGCGTTATTTACACGTATTTTAAATTCACAATCGACTTAACGCGACGCGATTACGGGTAAATACTACTACATATCTGATTTTTATTATCAGCGTTTCGACGAAGGTTACACTTGAATCAAAATCAATTATATTAATGAAACTACATAAATTTATACAAATAAAATTGACAAATATTTATTATATTTCTTTACTAATTTTGTATCTTTCGCCTCTATCGCTGTTTCAAACATCTGGTAATCGACATGAATCTAACAAACGTAAACGGTCCATCCAAATATCACAGTCGCTGCAATTAAAACACGCTTTGTTCATGATATTTTACTATTGTTTCTATTGCCGCGAATAACTAACAATAATCTGCTTTAACATCTGATATTTTTTTAATGAGTGATAATGGAATAGTAACACCACCCGCGCTACCGGTATACACTGGCGGGACACCAGTGAAGGATGATAGGTGAAGATTGAGCAAGTCGGCCCATCGTGACGAATTCAACAAGAATTGTTCACGATGGTTTCCAGGGGGAACCACATGGAGGTCGACCTAATAGGGCATATTGCTAGCAATGAGGCTATCAAACTCCACTGCTAACAATCCCTTTCCCCCCTAACATCTGATATTAGAAATGCGAAATTGCAAGGCATTTTGCTATGGGCAAATTATAAACTGCCAATAAAGCTCAGTTGGTTGAAATGCAGCTTCTCTATTAGATTTCTCGTTTAATTATGCAGATTGCGTTTAGTTGTATCTGAGTAAGGGAAAACGACGGAACTCCAGCTCGTTTCTGACTCTCAATACATTTGTTTTAAATGTATAAAGCTAGAGTTCATTAATTTATAATAATATTTATAATAATACTATTGACCTAATTACTTACCTACATTGTGCTTTATCTAAACATTTTAATATTGTACTTGCTATTTACTGCTCCATCGCCCTCGTAGAACGTGTTATCTCATGTCCTTAAAGAATTTCACGAAACCTTTCATAATGACGATTTTTCATATTAAAATTGTAGAGGAACTCTGCAAAAAGTTCTTGATTTTTTTTTTATTTATGTATTGATATGTCAGCTCATGAATTTATTATTTTTATGTAGATGAATAATAAACTTTCAATTTGTAAATAACAAACATTAGAAAAGACAAATCTCATTTTGAGCCTATCATGTATTCGTACCATATTACATTACCAAAGAGTTGTCTGTTTATAATATCAAATCCTGTAAACGTCGAGCACGAGCTTTTGAGCTTCGCTTTGATCCGGTATTTTTGTCACTGTTTACACATCAAGATTCATATCGTTTTAATTTCCCCTCGGTATTATACGTTAATATTTTACGTGAGATCACAATTCTTCACAAAAATAATCATCTCTCTCTGGGAAAACTCTTACAAATTGCTCTTTGTATTTATAGACGTTCTTATATAGAGCGCGGTTACCGAAGACAAGCCGAGATTTATCTCGCTTATCCCTGCCGCTTCACTTTTTCCCTCTAAAATAAGGGGTCGTCTTTTATCCGATTTTTTCCGGCCCGAATAAATGATTCCAAATTAATATTTTCTGTGGGGAGCGCTTTTATTACTTTCTTTTGTATTCTATTCTTCACGTATTATACGTATGATTTATATAGATGTATTATCTCGAAGTTCATTTACATGATAGCCTTATTTGGAATGGCTAATGGTTTCCTATTCGCATTTTAAACATTTTATTATAAATACGTCACTCACAGAGCATATTGTTTCTGTGAACATACAAAAGTAATAAGTACTTCATACTTCTAAGATAAAACTCGCGCGATATTAGTTGTTAACCAGTGGATATTATACCTAAATAAAAAAAAAATCACAAAACGAAGCATGTTTTACTGCGTTCAACCAGTAATGGTTGCTGTACAACGGACTGCATTTATCGTAGTCGTAAAGCAATAAGTTATAAAACGAATATAAATAAATTGTTTTATGGTGGTTTTACTGCTTTTCACGAATGTGTTATTGCTTGGAACGACCGCGGTATACCAGATTATGTATAACTATTCTATTATGTCATTCGCTATATCCTATATACATAATATGTCCTATTCCATAATAAATAAAAAAAAATATTTAATATATTACATTTATATTACTTAGTTTTTAGACAACATGGGTATCATTCATATGATCTATAGGAAACACTTACCACTTTAGAAGTTGCTAAAAATGTAAATGTACTATGAGATAATATGAATATAAACGACATTAAGTGTAAGTTACAAATTTTTTTACTACGTATGGTACATACAGCATTTAAATGCTGAATAATAATAACAATATTAAAAATTTCTTAACATATCCTACATTTTATTTATTTATTCATTAGTACAAATATGTGTACATGGCGGACTTAATGCTAAAAGCATTCTCTCCCAGTCAACCATAGGGAAGTGTCAGAATACTCGAATGCGGTACAACTAATTATTGATATACATACATACATTAACAGCAACATGTGTACTTTTCCATAGCTTTGTGTTTAATTTGTATTCCGTCATAAACAAAATAATTATATAACAATTAATATAATCATTTTAATTTGAAAAATTAATTGAATATTAATTTGTATGTAGTATTTAAATATAAAAAAAATCTTTAATATGCAACACAAAGCAGTGTTTTATTAATAAATATTTCAATGGAAATTGCCAGCATTACTTTCGATCAATTAATAAATGATATTTAATAACCGGATTCCGAAACAGCCGGTGAGCTCACTCTATAATTTGCGTTTTAGTCATATATTAATTAACAGTTATTGCATAAAGTATTCCTACTACTTACAGTCATAATTTATCACCAAATCACTTGAATGGTAATTTATAAATTTGTAATTCGATAAATTTGACTTTACTATAAAAATTTATATTTTTAAATGGTTTCATGAAAAGAGTTACTTCATTCGGTACAAATAAGAGATGATCATAAACCCTTGAATGTAAAAATTATTATCGAAATCGCTCCGAATATTACAAGAATTTGCGTTCTAAGAACACATAAAAAGTAAAGTCAAATAAAAAACTACTTCGTTTACAAATCGCTTTATAAAAGTTAAATATTTAACAAATAATAATGAATATAAATCCCAATACATTGCTTTTTATAACAGTAACTTATCATTAGAAATTTTATTTATTGATTTCATTATACAAAATTTTTGTCATCTTTTGTATTTGCCTCCAAATCTGACTGCTTACCACAAATATTTTTCAAAAATTTCGTAACTGATTGCATACAGGAATTGAATGTAAAAACAAAAAAATATGCTGTTAGAATCATATGATCTCTATCGTTCGAACATTATGGTAGGATTTACTGTGAATAAAACATTACTCTCTCTACGGGCCCGATTTTGATATGAACGTGTTTCACGATGTTTGTATCCATAACTTCGAAAATACACTTCATGGTTGAGCCCCAGTTTACATGTGTATGTGTATTGTATGGAAATAGTTCAACAAGGCGTTTTGTTGGGCGGGCGGCGGCGCGTGCGCGAGGTGGGGGAGGGCACAGCGGGCGACGACCGCCTCGCGGCGCGCCGCACTCTCGCCCAGGTCGCCGGGCATTCCGTACGTTTATCCGTGCTCTATTCTCTTTGTCACCACACGTTTCGCGATCGTCTGTTATTTTTATTCTGTACCAGACCAAACTGTATAGGATGCCATACTGCGGATTTCAGTGCTCAAGGATTGCAGTGATTTAAAAGTGGATTTTATCAAATGTGACAAGTAAAATAATAATCTGTGCTTGAAAACTTTAAATGCCGACGTGCCTATTAAAATTAATTAGTGTTGAATGTACGTATTAAAATTTGTGCAAAAGTTTAAAATTAGTGATTTGTATCACTCTCGAGAACTTAAGTAGTTACCATAGTGAGGATCAAAGATTCACCTAAAAGCAATGCTGAAAGCAGTAACAAAAAAGAAAGCAAGAAAAAAGCCAATAAACAAAAAACGGAGAGCAACGCCACGGTGACAAACAAAAACGAAAAGACATCTGCTAACTCCAAGACAGAAAAAGAGAGCCTGAAACGGACTGCACCTAAGGATGATCAAGAACAACAGGTACAAATGAAAATCAATGTCACAAGAACTTCTACATAGTGCGAACCCAAAAATTGTTCTTGGGTCGTAAGAGACCCAAAGAATGTGAAATTTAATTAGGTTAATCTGAATGACAAAAACAAAAGAAGTTTTGCTGGCAATCAAATATTTATGTTTAAAAATTATTACGAAGTTATAATAAGATGATAATTCTTAAAACAAAATATAATTATCAGTGATTATGATATCAATATTTCATATTTTCCGGTCATTTCAATCAACAAGAAATAAGCACAATAGCGACGCATAGTACAATAAGTCCAATTTATTTACACATATTCACATTGAAAAACTAATGGAATCGTTATTGAGTCCAGTCACGACACATCCGAATAGCAAACGACGTTTTTACTGCTATTATACTACAATCTGCTCGAATGTTTATGGCGACTCAACGAACGACGTAATTATAGTTCTACTATTCAGCTATTTTATTTTTCATTCGTCGTAACTGGGTTAAGCATCTTTATAAAAACTTAGTAACCTTACACATTAAAATAGCTCAGTTGTTGTGAACATAATTATCAATATGAAATTCTATTGAGTATTTAACTTTCTCTAAAGCATTTTAATAGAAACTAATATTCTTTATGAAACTATAAATATTAATATCGTTCACAACATATCTTACGAATTTTTAATATTGTTTTATGATAATGTAATGTAAACTACATCACTATCCGCTAATTCTAATAAATTATTCATACTCAAAACCGGTTTGAATATGTAATTATGAATATTAACAAATAATCTGATAAGAATGACCACATCGTTAATTCATAAAATTATAGACCAATTAAGTAGTTTAAGACAGCCGCGAATACAAATTTACTACGTATAATTATTATAAATACATATTAGCTGGTTCTTATTGATATAATGAGAGCTGTGAAACGTGACCTAAATAAACCTATTATTAACACATACCTATAGATGGCAATTGACTGCAAAAATATTGCAAAGGCGAATAACTGTCTCATTTTATTGTTAATAATATTCAATTACATTTCCAACTTAATTTTTCAACGAAATGAAGTTTCAGAAATAGAATTTATAATTAAATGTATCAACAACAAAATGTAGTTAAAATATATGTTGTTATGGCTTTTTAACATCCTTGTTATTATTATTCAGTTCAGACATTTAAAACAGGTCACCACATACCTCTGTCAGATAATGATATTATGATTTCAATTAATGTTTTTATAGTACACGTTGTTACTCGTACTACAAGCACTGCTATATGTCTTATGAATATTTATTGAATGCTAACCGTTAAAACAACATACAGAAATAAATTGTTCCATTCTAGAATGAACATCAACTAAATCACATCTAATATTAAAACATTTAAATAATATTACTGCTTATTTATTGAATTAATGGATATATAATTGACCAGAATTTTTGCATAGAGCCATAAACATTATGTTAATATGACGTTACAAACGATTGATTTAGGAGCCCATTTAATACGAAAATTCACACCAATTCCTTAGGTGACTAATGTTATATAGTATTAAAATGAAAAACGAGTGATTTTTTTTATTTTTACAAAATTAATCAATGTCTAATAAATATGCCAAGAAATGACAAGTATGTATGCCAGCGATATAACATCACAAATACCTAGTATATTAATATATTTGTAGAAATACCTCTTTACAAAAAAGAGATGTTTTAATTTTTATATTAACCAACTGTTCTAAATCTTTTATTATTACTAGTATATATGAGATTTGGCTAATGAACAAATTTTCCTTTTTTCTTTAGCTCTAAATTTTGTCTTAATTTGTTAAGATAATCATACAAGCTTAAAGAATACAACTGTACCTACTCGCGTATAATTATATAAATTGTTCTTACAAAAGTAAGAGAAGTTTTCTCTTTCTTTACCTATTACTCATATTTAAAAATTTCGGGTAAAATAAATACAACAATAATTTGTAATCTAAACGTATTTTGACCGTCTTTTTCCATTCTCATTACTATGCACTATTCGTCACATTAATATCGTAAAGTTTCATGTGCTCTTCAGAATATTCAGGTCCTGAACAAACATTTCTCAAATTTTACTTTTATTCCTCTCACTACATATATAATATATACGAAATCTTTTTTTTTTTTTATTAAAATAACGATTGTTATATTTTTATGGTAATTTTAATGTAATATAATTTAGTATTTACATAATCTTTAAGAAATTGCAAATCCTAATACTTACTACTTGGATAAAGCGCTTTAATGGCTAAATTAATGAAAGCAATGTTGATTTTTACCGATCAATCTATTCGTTCTATTCACACGGACGACAGTGAAGTTTGATACAATAAGACATATCTACATAATTGGTATTAACCTACTAAACACAGATAAGGCGGTGGTGAGAATACTTCCTGTTACGAATTGTGAACATTTGTTCATACAACTCGAATCAGTGTTTGTTATATTTATTCAATAATGGTTGCATAGTAAATATACTCATACTCAAATGAAGTATGGGTATTTTACCACCCATACCACCCATGGGTATTTTTCTAAATAAGTAAATTTCTCTCCGCAAGAAAAAAATATCGACTATAATTATGACAAACCGATAAACGACTAAATGTTTGCATATTTAAATATGTTTGCAAGTAGATTTTACTTGCTACAACATGTTTTTACTCCAAAAAAAAAGCAATGTCATTCGTCACTAAAGTAATACGAGACTAGCGCGGGGGGTAAAACGTATCGATTGTGATAAGAATTAATAAAATCTCTTGGATTTATACATAATCCCATAACTTAACCACAAATAAAGAAATAAAAAAGCTTCTTTTTAAATTTAGTTAAAAAATCATAGATCAACTATAATCGTTGCATTTAATTAAAAAATTCGTATCGATGTGATGATCGTACCTAACAATTAGATCGAGTAAAGAGATAACTAATTCACCCTTCATGTTGGTAACAATTATTAACTTTATTACTGACTTATTTTGAGGAGTTTTAAAAAGAGGAGGTACCTCCATTCGCCTGGTTTTTATGTATAAGTTATACAATGTCTTCATCTATTCCGAAACAATTTTGATCACTCTTCGCTATTGATATTTCCATGTAAGATCAAGTCAATTTAGTCGAGATTGAAATTGCTTTACGTAGTAAAATCTTAAACCGTTCCCGTTAACGACAGTAAAGAATTGTTTTCAAATTTTATTTTGTATTATAAAAATAAAAAAAATATATTAATGGCTTTCCATATTTAGCACACTTTAACAGAACAAAACTTTATACATACATTCGTGTGTCTTTTATACGTGTACCTAACCGATTTCTTGGTTGATTGCGTGATTTTTTATAAGTAGAGGAATTGGTCCCATAAAAAGTTTTATTGCCTATTTGAGTTGTTTTTAACCAGTTTCACTAATATAATTTTATATTGATAGTTTGAACGATCACGCATTTGTAAGGGCTTATTCGTTGTCTTAACTAAACAATATTAGAAAGTAGATATATTCATTTATATGTGTAATAGTTCGAAATCGAAATAGAAAATAGTAAAAATTAACTTATATTGAAAAGCTATATATATATTATTAATATATTATTTTAAATATTTATTATTTTTAAGGGAAGCTTACAGCATATAATAACTTAATATTGAAATATAGATACATTATTTCAATCAGTAATCTTAATTACATATTACATTGCTAATGAATCAGTATATAAAATCTATTACTAGAAATAGATTTTCTGTACTCTGCTATTACCATTAGAATACTATGTGTAAAGTAATCGCCAGTAAATAAAAGAAACCTAAGCATTTATCTTTTCCAATTTGTTAAACACAAACACGATGATCGCTAGAGCCAACCACCGAATGCTAAAAGTGGATTTCTGCTATAAATTACTGAAGCGATATGAATTATTCATAGAGTAAGCCGAACTCAATGTAATATCCACACGCGAAGATCCTGTGACTATACTATGGTCTCTTTTTTACATTAGAGATTTAGTGGAACGACCTATTGCAGTACTTTTTATTCGTATGTCGTTTTGTATCATAAAAGATTATGATAGTCCTAACTAATCATTGGAATATAGATTGATACATACCTACCATAAACTTTAGGCACTACTCATCTATACTACTCTATTATCTCTAATTTACTATATATATTCATATTTATTTACAAATAAGCATTATCAGGTACTGCTTATTGTACAAGAGAAAGCAATGAATTCGCTTTAATTAAAATAATTTTATAAAATTGGACCAATAGCTGATTTGTTTCGCAAAATGATAACAGCATTTATATTTTATCGTTTATATTAATATTTAAAATAATTATACTCATGCTTATCAGATCTCAATAAATGTATGATGATCTTTTTAAGGAGGCTGGTTTAATTAATACAATAACCAAGTGTAATAGAAAAGCCGCACGCTGTCACCGTTACTAAGTCACCGCAAGCTATGATCGCAGGACGTTGTTTGAACTTTCCTTCGAGACGAAATTCTCCTTGAATTTTAAGTCCGATCCTATTAAAAGTTTGTGGAAGTATTAGAAATTCGAATGAGGGGCGAAAAGCTATCACGCCATTTTTTTCCGTATCTCCCCACTTCGTAACAGCGGGAGAAGAGGTGGGGAAACGGGCCCGGGGCTGGGATCGCGAGATTATGCTTCGCTATCTGTTTTGAATTCGTAATTTCAATATAATTAATTCGGAATTTTCAAACTAATTTATTTAAAAAGTTATTAACTGCTTCTAAACGTCCGCTTATAAATAGACGAGACGGCTGGAACTTAACAACAATTTTATTGCACACAGTAAAATACTTTAACGATTCAACAAATGACCATTTACATTAAAAAATAATTTTCAAAAGTCGACAACGACACTCACAATAGGATACCGTAATATTTAGATCACATTTAATATTTTGTAGTTTTATTTTGACAGCGTTGACTAATGCGGTCGTTTATTTTTATAGCTGGTTTATTTAGAGACGCGCGTGTTTCTACTAGGAGGTGGGCACAGACGGATTATTATTACTTGCCGACACGACATCAGTCATCGCGTTAATATCTCACTGATTATTATCCATTTTATGTAACGTTGTTTTGACAGGCTGCCAATGTAATGACGCTGACAGGCAACCTCTCTTTTGGACCACATACATTGATAAAATTATTAAACTGAATTTATTATATGTATTTTTTACTAACCAAGACTTTAGTTGTATCATTTTTGGCTCGCTTAACATATTTAGATTTTTTAAAGTACCTATTGTTTTATCATCATAACAAAATCGAAAATATGATTGTTACAACTTTTATTTTTTTGTTTTTGTTAAGTTGGCTAATGTAACTACTGCCTTACACTTGATTCAGTAATATTTTGTACCTGGAAATTACATCCAATACAGTTCAAAAGTTTATACATGAAAAAGTAAGAAACGGACTAATTCGCATTTTAATACCTTTTAATACTTCGGGTGCTTTGTAAACTTTTTGTTCTTTTACCCAGCATCTTGCAAATAAGTCGATAAGTCCACATACAACATATCTTCATTCATCATATCAAAGAAAATATTGTATTTATGATGACAGTAGTCGTCAGTTGTAACAAAAAAACGTAGACAGCATCGCGCGGTGCCTTTGAATGTCTTTTATACGGGAGGAGCGGACGCGCGCGCCGCACGCGCGGCCCATACTTGATTTATCACTCCATTGTTGCGGAGCGACGACCCACCCCCACCGGATAAGGCTAAACATTCAATTGCCGGAACGCTCCCGAAACGATTTGTTCCTCCAATAAGATCGATTGACTATTTTTTCCGTCCACTTCTGCATTTAGTAGGGTTCTGAAAATCTGAAGCTTGTGTCACGTGAATCAAACTGAATTATACAATAAAATAAATTACATCTTGTCTTCGTCGTCTCTGTGTCACTTTATGTACAATTACCGAATAGTATAATATTTAAATTATTCTTAATTTATAATCATAACAAAAATAAATTGTCTATTCAGACATTGTCCGCTCGACTTTATATGATTTTCGATCCTTTTAAAAATGTTTCCTCACACACAATATATTTCGTCCTTTTATTTGTCAATATTTTTAACAATATAGTACATTACTACAGCGGCCAGCAACTGAGGCATTGATGGACGAATGCGCAAATGTGGGCCGAGGCGTAGCCGAGCCACACATACGTGAGTCCATCAATGCCTAGTTGTGGCCAAGGCTTGTATAGTACTTTTCTCAAGCAATGCGCGGAAATCAAAAGCACAATTTTACTTTTTAAGTTCAATGACGAATAACGAACAATAATAATTTTTCACGCGCCATAATGTTCCTTTGTTTTTTTTTTTTTTTATAAACAGCTTTCTATTTGCAATCCAGTTCGAAATTTAAATAAAACCTTTTATTAGTTACCTCCTTGGTAGCCATGTTTCGAAGTAAAAGGTCATTCCATTTTTAAATTACAGGACAGATATGAGTTTACATAATAATTTATCTGGCCGCAAAAAACGACAGATATGGATTTTCATACAACTTTTGCCGGCTGCTGCCCGCATGTATCTGGCCAGTACGGCAATTTTGATTTATCTCGAAGAAGATTGTCAAAATAATGCTCACATTTCCAAGCATGTTTGAGAAAAAGATATTTTTATGCTTTTTTCTTATATAATGAGTACTTTTTGTTACACGTAGGCAATATAGTCCATCTCGTAGAGGAAAATGCAATGGAAATGACATTAAAAAAATAGCTTTGGATACAGCGCATCTATTATACATTAAATAGAGCCTGTAGTTGATAATGCTTACTGATTGATTACTAAAAAAACTGATACGTATCCTTAAATATGTCTTAACACCAACGGAATTTAGCTGGAGTCAAATGGGCTCATTTGAGCTTAATTTAAATTTTAATTATCTATCTTCTATCGTCTATTCTTTTTTATATTTTTTGCTCTTTTGTAATATATATTTACACAAAGTTTTTTTTTTTTTTTAATAAAAGTTATTTATATTTAAACCGATATCTGTAGTTTCGGGTGTAGTATACAAAAATCAATACAATCGCAAAAGGACCATAACACCCGAGTCTTTAAAAATCTATGAACACAGCTGTTACTAATATGTCGAACTATTCTTAGTAATATAAAAAGCAATCGTATACTCTGTATTCAAGCAAAGTTCAAGGAATGCTAGTATTATTAACAGTTTAAACGTTACTTAACTTCACTGATAAGCACGAATAAATGAGCGCAACAGCTGTCTATACTACCACTGTATTGTGTTTATCTGGCTTATCTAATACTTAATTCGTGTACAAAACAAACCATTCATCAGATGTGAGTCACTTGTACTCATTGTGCATTACATAATTACGCCATAATCTTGTATTTTGTAATTATTAAACGTCGGTAAACATCAGCCGTTTCATATACGTATCTAATTTGACAGCGAATACGATAAATATAAAATATTAGCTTTTTTTACCCGCCACTTTCCGCGTGACCGGGATATATTGATTGACCAGGAGAAATTTATTTCTATTTCCTTCTTCACCCCATATAGTGTATACTAAATTTTATAGTAATTGGTTCAACCGTTAAAAGCTAATGATCAAACAAACTCACTTTCGCATTTATAATATTAATAAGTATATATTTTATAATTATTAATCGTTTGTAAATATCAAAGGGTTCATAAATATGTGACCAGATTGTAATTTAACAGTGAATGCGATAAATATAAAATAAGTAAGGTCGGTCAGATTGCAGAGACAATGCTTCTTAAACTGCGTTGCTCGTAAACGGTGCGGTTACCCGGCTAGTTTTATTGAGCCATTCTCCACTCGCTCGTAAATATCCCCAAGTAATTACTTTTCATTCCCCTCAGACACTTGGAGTTCGTTGCAGCAATATAAATAAAACCCTGCTCTTTTAAGATATTACTGGCTTTCTAAAAACGTAAAACATTAGATTTGTTTTCGCAACGACATTATAATGAATGACTACACTCTCGATTATACATTCTCGTTTTGTTTATTATGTGTTATAAATTTTAATTTGTACAAGCCTGTCTGCTAAAACGATTTATTGGTCAAACAATATATTTTATACAGTTTTAAACTACACATACCACAATTTATATATGTTTTACATAATTATTTTATAATTCCGATCAGAGATCATGATAACATACTAATTTACTAGAGAAGTGTTAGCATTCAATAGATATATAATATATTACTCACTTATAATTCTTCATTTGTAATCATTATTTTAAATAATAAAAAAAAACAATAATAATTATAATTATAATTTAAAAATACTGCATTAATTTAAATAAGTGATTACTAAATATTACAATGAACTGTCGCCATTAAGTGTGGGTTTATCGGCAGTTCCACGAAAAGGTTGAATTCATAATAAGAAGATTTTGATATTATTTTATTACAAACAAAACTTATATTCCTTACAAAGTTATTGATGGAAAAAATTAAAATATAAACTATATTGCTCAGAGACATCTGTTTGTATTTTTTAAATCAACTCAATAATTTGGACTTATTCTTATATATATTACTTATTATTATTAATTACTTATTCCTATGTATATACAAACAAATTTTATTTTTATAATAGATTTGTGTACTATTCTATGTTGTATAAAAACTGCATTCAGTTTTTAAAATTTAGGTTGTGTATAATGAACTAATTAGTTTCTATTGACCTTATTATATATATATATATATATATATATATATATATATATATATATATATATATATATATATATATATATTAAATGTCTCATGTACAGACTTCGTATAGTTACAATTTTATTATAAATATAGAACTCTAGTGATATAAGAAAAAAAGAAGAATATTACCATACAAAAAGTACATGGGCATATGGGGTGGCATAAGTGGTTATCACACAGGATTGTCCGCGTATCACTAAAAAGTATCTGCTTATCGAGGTTACTGCTTATCCGGGTCAAAAAAGTCAACGTCTCATTTATAAAGGTAACATTGAAGGACAAATGAGTCGCACACTTAAGTACTTAAACTATCTATGTGCATATAATTAAATTGTATTTAGAGGATTTGTGCACATAGGAGATATATAAGAAATATATATATTAGAGGTCTTAATAAAAGAAAAACAAAAATGAGATACTTAAAAAACAAAAGGGACTTTTCCCAACTGTGAGATATAAATCAATTTAAATTATAATATAGATTGTTTTTGCATCATAATCTGTTATGTGTATGAAAACAAACATGTTTGAGTTTAAATAATACTTGACGTATACAATCACAGATAATTTCTTTGCGATTTTTTTTGCACGAACAAAACTATGGCTTCGATTTGCTTGTAAATATAAATTTATCATTGTTTATACTTAGAATTATAAAAATTATTGACATTGTCCTATTCATAGCTGAAATATATGGATTTAAATTATATATGAACCTTGTTATATAAAAATGTCATTAAAATATTAATTTCCTGACTAGTTTATTGATACAAATGTATTTTTTTGTTTTTACAAATAGCTATATAAATATAAAAAAGATGAATGTTTGTTTTCGTTTGCCAATTAAAGTTATGTAAATCATTGCATAAACTTTATATAAATAAATATTTATTTTTAAAAATTTTGTTATGGCACTCAGTTTAGATAAATTGCATAATGCTTGATTATTAATTTCTAAACACAAATTATACAAACATGAAAACATGAAAAAATCTATCTGACTGTTATTTACCGATTTTCATATGTAATTTCTATTATCAATGTCAAAGTGACATTGATAATCCCACCATGCATGTTTGACTTTATATTGTAAATGTTTAATTCGAAATTAATTTTATGCCAGAAAATAACGTATTAATTTCGATCGTAATAAGATTATCCGCCTTTTTTATGTGTAATGAAATGTATATTAATCTCATGATCGATATATTTCCATTACGAATATGTCTCTATCTACATATGTATATATGTTCATGGTAAATAGCTTGCTAGGTATACTACAAATTTAAAACAACACACCACTGTATATATTATGAACCATCATTATTCTTGTAAAATATTTTCATATAGTCTCAACGATGCCTTTATGTGTCAGACTTGATTGCATCTCTATCTGATGAATACTAAAAGCCCGTGGGCGGTCATTGTGTTAGGTTAAACAATAGACTTACAACCGTCGAATGCTAATAAGTACATAATACGGGCCGTCTCGTCGGCCTACTGTACGCAATGTCGCGCGTCGTGGTCGTCGACAGACACTCACCCACTTGGAATATTTGACACCTCTCTATTCCAGTGGATGTAGCAAGAATTGAATAATGATATTGTATTTATTCAATACCAAACAAGTTTTTGTGTTCACTTTTAAGACATTAGCAAGTCTAAAAAACTGCACATTCAAGCTTTATTGCTTAGCACAGCTGTATTCCCCGGCTTTGTCTCGTGCAATATGATAAAAACATCTGCCTAAGACTTCATTAATTTCATTAATGTGCAGCTTCTTTTTTATAAACTTATTTAAAAATAATTCTCATTGTTACAGGCAAGTCCAGAAAATAGTAGAAATGCTTCACCAAGGTATCGCGATGCATCAATGGAAGATGTAAGTTTTCTACCAATCGAATCTTCTCCACTTTATTATACATATACACAAACAATATAATATAATTTAAATTTTATTTGACTACTACCATGTTATTTTCAGGCATCGGAAGCTGGCTCTCTGTTCCGGGTAACGGGCGCGGGCGGTGGTGGTGGCGGTGGCAAGAACGAGCTAGTGGCGCGGGGCGGCAGTGGCGGCGCGCTTGCTCTCTCGCGAGCGCCTGTCGGTGGCAGCGCCAGCCCCGCCCCCGCGCCCTTGCCCCAACCCGCGCCGTCGCCCGCGCCAGCCGCCCTGCCACCACCAGCACTGCCACCGCCGCCTTTCCGTGCCGACACACCACACCGACCCAACGGCGCTCATATTCCCACACTCGACGGACACGCCGCCACCCAAATACCGGCACGGCCCGTCGGTGCCGCCGGGCCTGACACTCCGGAGCGACCCGCCAGCAATAATAAACTGCAACCAGGCGCGAGAGCCGCCGCCGATAGCCCGACACCCGCACCGCCTGCTCCTCCTGCCCCGTCTCCGCTCTTTCCCTCGCACACTGCCTACCAGTCACACGCTGCGGCCGCATTACCCGACTACCGACATACGAACCATGAGACGCGGACTGAACAGCCCGAGCAGCCACCGGCACCGTTGGACCTTCACGCGCATCACACGCCTCGCCCACCACCTATCGTTCCGACTACTACGCAAGCGTCTCTACCTAGTCTACCTATTCGTGTACCGCATTCGCAACCACACCCGGTGATGCCGGGACATGACGTCCGGAACGTCCCTGTATCCGCATCTGCTCATCCTTCTGTTCCTATCTCGTTCCCAAACCGTGTAAATGGAGTGCCTCCAAGTATCGCACCACACTCAACGCCACCGTCTAATCCGAGCTGTCTTCCGAATCAAACTATAACCGGTCGGCCCGTCTCTCCGGCTACTCCAATTTCCCGCCCGTATCCTGTCACGACGATCGGGTCTAGTCATGTAAACTCGAGTGTAAATTCCAGTATTCACAATCATTCAATACCATATCAAAGTCAGTCGAGTTTACCTAAACATTCCGTTCAACCCGTTTACACGAACCGACCTCCACATCTTGCACCGTTTAGCGTGTCTAATCATATCCCTCCCACTCATATACAACCTTCCTCATCAAACCAACCAACTGCCACGCATATGAGTCATCCCGTAAATAGTCATTCCATCATGAACCATTCAAATCATCTGCCTATGAATAATTCCACTCCATTAATAACATCGACACCAAATCACATCGGTCCGCCATTGTCATTATCATCCACGACCAGTACCATATCAAGTTACACGGCAAGCCTAAAACATCCTGGTCTAAGTTTACCGCCGCATCCAATTGCTCTTGCACCACCCACTTCGATACATGCGTCAATCAACCATGTGGACGCCTCTCCTACGACGAGTGTTGCGCCAACTGTTATTCCTCCCGTGACGAGTTCCAACAGTCACCCATTAGCACTGCCAGTAGTGGACTCTAGGCAACCTCCTGTGTCGTCGAGCGACCTTCCGGCGCGGACAGAAAGCCCAGCTATTAGTTCTACAACTACTTCCAATGGGTTTCCGCCGCCCGCAGGCTATTCCAGCGCTGCCTACCCGCTCTATGCGCCCTATGCTACTACACTTCAACATAGTCCCTACCTTCCACCTGCTGCAGCCTCACCAAGAAATTCAACTGACACGGTAGGTTATTTATTTTAAAGCATTTATCAATAACATTATTATTTTAATAAAAAAATATCCAAATAGGAATGGCTAAAGTCCTAACGGACTTTTTCATGGGAAATCATAACAGTCTTCTAAACCATATCATGATGCCCCATATACTATTCCTGAGAATTAAGTTCTGCCTTTCTATTCAGGAAGTTTACTTTCATGTCTCACTCTCTCTTTCCTCTCTCACTCTTTAAACCGAAATACAGCTATACAAGTACATCTTCTTTGTGTCAGAAATAATATAGTAACGTTTATATCTCTATATCAGGGTAATAAACTAAAAATTAATATAATTTTTTTATAACTACCTTGTAGCCGCCACTTCGTCCACGTGGCTAAGATAAACAATAGCCTAAATCTTCTCCATCCCAAGTAGTACCTACTTGTTTACCAAATTTTATAACGATTGATTAATTAAGACGCCAAGAATTAACAAATGAACTGTAGCCCCAGATGAAGTAGTCAGAGGCATTTATCGTATGTTTCCGTTATATTAAACGGATCTTGACTTAACTTGTCTATACTTTCGCCATATTTGAACAACAAGGCAGAGGACGTCAATGTATTTCTGAGTGATATTTGAATATTTAATGATTTACTTTTAAGTGCCAGTTTGTGTATAGACTAACTCTTACTTTTCAGAGGACAAGTCTCTCGGCATCTCCACTGGTAGCTCCCAAAACGCCTAAAGGTGTTCGACCACACACACCAGGCTCCACAGGAGCAGCGGGTGCCGCACCTTTGTCACACGCGCCTATCTCGTATTCACCACGCGGACATAGTCCGAACAGAGAACGAGAGAGTTTCAGGTAATATTATTATAAATATATATCTACACAAACCTGTTACAATAATTCTAAAATCACACTTCATTAACATACATAACAAAAACAATTAACTCTTCGCAGGTTTTTATTTATTTAAATTATATTAACTCAGCTGTTTCGTCAGCCGTATCAAGGCATGAACAAAACTATACCTAAACTGTTTTTTGGAAATTTCTGATCTAAATCACCGAATGCAAAAATGTTTTATTATTATTTTCATTTATATGTCTATCAGTTATCTAGTGTCAGTATAATTTTTGCTCAGTTGGAAGCGAGATAGTCCTATGTGAAATACGAGTATTTAAGGTTATATATTTATCCACTAATATGGGTTCATCTTTCATTACACAATAAAATATTAAACAAAGAGTTGTCCAGACTTCTCTATTGATGTTTGAAAATATATACTTAATTACCTTCAGGCTAAGTCTGCCGATAGAACCGCATGCCAAAAGCAAGAACAAGGATAGAATATCCCTGAATACATCTCTTGCTTCTAGTACTTTCATAACATTTCGTGCGTGCACGCCAATTTTAAAGACTTGACTCCTTTAAATATAATTCAGCCTAATGTTTGTCAATGTACTAAGCGGCCTGGCTTTGTGAGATTATGTGAAATGATAAAACAAACATTTGTATTGATTTCAGCAGCAACATTAGTAGTCTGTCGCGCAGTACTCCAGCATCGGCCGCCAGCGCGCCGGTATCAGCGCCGCCGCTCGCACCCTCGCTCGTACCACCTCTCGCCGCACCACTCGCGGTATAATTATATTATGTTTCGAATATTTTGATTATGGGCAAACTGAAGAGCAGCGAATACCTAGATAAAATCATGGAATTATTTACTTACGCTATCTATGTAACTTTGAAACTAAAGTTATTTTGGTTGTTCTTTATCATTTTATATAGAACATAAGAACTTTATATGTACTCTTAAAAGGTCTAAAGTCTTTACCTCATCATACATGATAAGATAAAGACTTTAGTACAATTTAAGATATCTCAGATAGATCCTTTAAATTGTACTAAAATAAAATTACCTAAATTAAATGAAAAATTTATACAAAGCTGTATGTTAAAGCTAACCCATATAAATAAATTTTGTTAATCACATTTTTTAATATTTTGCAAAATAGAATTATTGAACAATTTAAACTACATACTCATATTATACAGCATGTTTAAAATCTATTTAATTTCGATTTCAGACTCCCCTAGCGACGCCTCTGGGCGCTCCATTGGGTGCTCCGCTGGTGGGCGTGGGAGCTGCGCTGGCGGCTCCCACGCCGACGCCCGCGGCACCCACGCCCACACACCTCACGCACTCGCTGGCACCGGTGCCCACCGTGCCCAGCATCAGCTCCAGTGCCAAACCGCCCGCCCACTGGGGGGTAACGTGAGTATACGCCAACCCTAAATTACAACTTAAACACTCAAATTTAGTATTGATATTTAGAGAAGAAATTATCCTTTCAATGTCTTAAAGTATGTTTTTCAAATTCGTTCCTGACACGATTAATAATAAATATAGATGTGGCCAAACTGTTTAGCAGAAATACATAAACATGTTAGCTATTTGATATTTCATATGAGAGAAATGAAATGAAAATCCCAAATGTGTTGTCCCAACTTTGTCAAATTTGTATCAACTAACCATGCTCATGTAATTGTTGTATATTTGCATAATATAGATAATAGTATTAATATTGAATGATTACGTGATGGTACACTATCGTTTTCAGCAGGCCGACGGGTGCAGAGCGCAGCGGCTTTGCGCCTGCGCCACCACTATTCGGCGCACCGCTTCCTCCGCCTAACCCGAACCCGTTCTCAGCTGAATCTCTTTTTCAAACCAGTGAGTGTCCACCAAATACCGTCAACTCATTGTTGTCTATATTTCCTTATCGTAACATTTTTTTTTTATGTAACTATTGTTATAACTGAAAATGTAGTTATATAAGGACTACAAAATTTCTTGTAACATCATTATATTTTTCTGTCTGCTATGTAAATAATATTGTAATATATAATTATAAATTTTTTTGAAAGCAGTTTCTTCATGTAGTTCATTTATCATCAATTGTATGTACAGTAGAATCCTGTTATAATAGTATATATTTTGAGTATCCAATGGACTAGAAAACGCACCCCACTGTCTCTATATCAATGTTGGGCCGGCCAGAATAGTCTGACTCAAAGGACCATAAAATATAGCTGTTTGCAATTAAAACCGGAGCTAAATATGCAGAAAACAACTACATTACTTGTGACCCATAAGAGACAACATGTCTGTTTTCTACATAATCAGGTCCAACTGTCACGTTGATCTCACATTAAATATGAAATTATTCTAACATTGAGGTGTGGTAACAGGTCCGAGTGCAGACTTGCTGCGGCGCGAGCTCGACAACCGGTTCCTGGCGGCGGCGGGCGCGGTGGGTACGATGGGCGTGGGCGGCGTGGGCGCGGTGCGCACGGAGATGCACCACCACCAGCACCAGCACACGCACGTGCACCAGCACACGCCGCACGCGCCGCACCCGCCGCACGCGCAGCACGCGCAGCATCCGCAGCACGCGCAACACACGCAGCACCCTCCGCACCCGCACCAGCTGCTCGTGCCGCACGCGCCTCTCGTTAGTACCACTGCCACGCTCTTACATATTCACTCGTATACACAATCCTCACATATATAAAAAAATAATAATGAATAGCTAAAAATGTTGCTAAGTGCAAAACTTGAGTGTGGCTGTACCAATAAGACAGTTTTTTTTTTCTCAAATCCTAGAAATGAATAGAAGAATTGGCTGTAAAAGTGTTAAAACTCCATTTATCTTTTTCCCATATAAACTGTTAATCATAATCTAATAGCTTTGGACAGAACATTTGTCTGGTCTGCCATTAAAATATTTTTTTTACAAAATATTTAAATAAAATAAATGCCACTAGCCATATTAAACAATGCTGTCTAGTCCTAAACTAAGCAGAGCCTTCACTGTAGATAGTAGACAACTGATAGAAATACTTAAATATACTTTTTATAAATACATACATATTATACAGTATAAGACTATACACAATGAAATTAACATCCTTATAAAAGTATTTCAAGATCTATTTAAAAAATCCACTTCTCATATTTGTAAGTTCTTAATTTTTTTTTTTTTTTTTTTTGTAATTACATCATATACATAATTACATATTTTCACTAACTAAATACTATCATATAAGAATGCTAATTATTTTTAATTCACAATGAAATATAAAAATTAAGAGATACTTTTTTCATTGTATTATAAAGCTTACATTATAATGTATGTATGCAAATGTTGAATATTATAATTTTATAACTGGATATACTTTTTAATTAATTTTGTGTACTATGTAATTTTGTATGATACTTTAATGTAAAGTATAATTTACTAATTACTAATTTATATGCCTTCTTTTCTAAACTCTTTGATGAAACAATTCTTATCGATAAATGAATTTACACTATCCATATATCTTTTATGATTTTTATAATATCTCATCTAGATTCAGCACACATAGTATGCACACAAAAATTCCTGGCGTTGCATAATTTTCAGTTATAACAACTTTATTATTCTTTCGTTAATGATAAAATCAAAATATATGTATGTCAATATAAAAATGTATTTATACTTTGACCACTTACTCGTCTTCCTGCAAACAATATCAATACCACTTCTGGCTCGTTTGCAAGCAAATGAACAAAAAATGTATAATAATGTTGGTGATTAAACCCCTACTTATTTTCATCCTTTCTCTACATTCACCCATAATTTCTATGCGTGTGTCAAATTCTAATAACATAAGTTCAGCTATTTAAGCAGGATTTACAAACATCCTTACATTATTTTAGAACGACAACAAATATTTATTTATATTAAATTGTCTCCTTTTCAGTACAAAGATGTCAGTAAAATGAATTCACTATACCGAAGCGGGTTGGGACTGGGCTACGGGTACGGATCGAGTCTGTTACACCCCGCGGCGCCGTATGTACCGCCCACGCCGCTTACCACCTATGCTCCTAAGGTAATTAATTACAGCTTTACTATTTTCATATACACATGAGTGCCGAGTATTGAAATATTGTAATAGAAATAAGAATAATATGTTCTGTTATATCATAACACTTTATATCAGTCAAAATAAGTAAGACTTAGTTAAATAATGCGAAGAGAAAACCGTATTTAATTTTTCTTAACTGTATATGTCAAGTGATATATATATCGAGTTCATTGACATTCCTGTTCTTATTTTAATTACAATAATAAAACAAAGCGTTCTTCTCTAATATATAAGTTGGTCAAACAATCCATATGTTGATATTAGAAGTAGTCTGTATAAATGGTTAAAATAAAGAAACGAATTCCTATACATTGTTAAACATATCAGGCCACGCCAAACCACTTGCCACATCGGTTCGGCGTGGAATGCTGATGATGTAGTGTAAAAATTTTTACAACACCTCATTCTTGTAGAATGACGTAGACGAAGTGTTTAGGTAAATGTCCGCATTTATACAGGTGCTATAATAAAATTATTTTACATGTGTCTTGGGTAACTGAGTAACTTCAAACCAATTTGAAAATAGTCTGGAATTTATGCACTTCAAATTCCACTAACGTCCTTTATAATGATTAATGCTTGTCTAATTATTATAAATTCTTTTTTTTTACATTATAATTAAAGTTTATTCTATCAATTATTGATAATTAAATTGGAAATATTATTTAAATATGTATTTAATATTTTTTATTTGCAAATGAATGTTTTTATTCAGTTTACGATATTCATGATTAAGAAAACAATTCAGTATTGTTAGCTATTATTAAATTATATATTTTCTTGGTACTGGCTATAGGTGAAATTTCGAGGTCATATACATTAGTTGTGTCATATACAACTAATGTATATGACCTCGAAATACAACACAAATACATAACAATACGAAACAAATACAGTATTTTGTCACTTATAAAGATAAATTGAATATTTTAAACCATTGCAAAATCCACATAGACATAGAATCAATACTTATTACTTGCAATGTTTTCTTTATTTTTATATATAGTAAAATTAAACATGAAGTAATATTGAAATTCATTCACCCAAGATGATATTAATTTGTAATTTTTAAAGTTTTATTTGATTTTATAGCATACTCCATAGTCACATTCTATTTTTAACTGTATAATAAGGCCATAGTAATCTCATTTTAATATATCATATTTACTTTGATATATGACTGACCTCGCTTTGCTATTTTAGAAACTTAAAATACTTTTTACCACTTTTGATTTTTCTGTGGATCTGAGAATAATTTGACATTTCTCATTCAATTTTTTTTGTATTCATAGTACTTAGTAAATATTTTTAATGTATTAAATAGATTAGTCTTATATTCTTTTTCAATGTTTACTTTTAAATTAACATATTCGTTTTTTGTAATAATTTCTGAAATGTACTAGATAATTAGACAATTGTTTTACATTAAGCCTTTTCTTCAATATTATCTCGCTTGGATGCTTATGATTATATTTTTTTGCTCTGTGATCATTAACCCTACGACGCATCATGTTAACAGCCCGTAGTGTCAGCTGCAAGCGACCCCGCCACTAAACCACAACCACGACCCACTGTTGCGGTAGGTCCTTTCTTTAGCACTTCATTACACCATGCATGTCTAGTGATAATACATTCTTCACTTTATATAATATTGTTATAATTATATCTAGATTCTTGTTTATTGATATATAGTGTTACTTTTGGGTATTTGCATTTATTATTTGCATATTAACTTTATAATACACAAAAGGGAAATAATATAATTAAACACAATTATTTTTATCCTTTTTCCGTTCAATATAGAAAACCGGAAAATGGAATGCGATGCACGTGAGAATCGCGTGGGAGATCTACAACCATCAGCAGAAGGAAAAGACCGGGGGCGGCAGCGTGCTGCCCGGCGGCGACAAAGACAAGCTACGGCCGTTCCCTGCGCCCGCACCGCCGCCGCCCACCGCCTACCGCTCGCCGTACGAGTTGCCGCCCGCGCCCTACCTGCCGCACCACGCGCCGCTAGGTACCATCCGCCTCGAGCCCTCGCGGCACCCCGCGCTAGCGTCGCCGCTCCCGCCCCTGTCGCCCCTCGCGCCGCCTACTCATGGAGGTTTGCGCGTTTCAGGGGTATCGCCGTTCGCTCGATACGGCGCCGGCGCTTTCCCCGGCGCCCCCGCCGCGTTCGGCCTCTCCCCGTACGGGCGCGATCTCGCGCTCTCCTCATCGCTGCACGGTGTCCACCATGCGCCGCCCCTGGGCGCCTTGCACGACGCGTGGCGCGGCGTCCGACCGCCGCCCGCCGTCGCCGTGTCCGCATCCACCTCGGTCGCCGCCGAGGTGCGCCGCGAGCACGAAGAACGCGAACGCGCGCGCCGCGAACGGGAGGAGCGCGAACGCAGAGACCGCGAGGAGCGCGAGCGGCGTAAGGCGAGAGAGCAACGCGAGCGGGAGCTCGAGCGGACGAGGACGCGCTCCCCGCTCAGGAACGGCGCGCCAGAAGGGATGAAGGATGAGCGCAAAGAACCCCCGCGGCCGCCTCCCCCCTCGCTAGCTACATACCCGCCACCACCGCCCTGGGACCCGTACCGCGCGTTCGACACGCTCCACCACATGCGATTTGCGCCACTCCTGGAGGCGACGATCCGCGCAGAGGAGGACCGCGCCAAGATGCTGAGCGCGTACGCCCACCACCAACAGCTGAAGTCGTCGCCGCTGCTGCACCGCGCGTTGCCGCCACATGCACCCCTGCCGCCGCTGGGTGCGCACCCGCCACTAGCGCCGCTGGCGCCGCTCGCTCCGCCGCTCGCCCCGCTCGCGCCGCTCGCTCCATTAGACCTGCTCAAGAAGGAGGAACCACGATGATAACGACGCGGCGCGACCGCCGGCTCCAACTGTACATAGAGTAGTGTAAACGACGTCGCAAGTGAGAGTACGACTAATTTAATGTATATCGTTTCGCATTATCGGTTTAGAAAATTATTTATTCTAACGTCGCTTGCCGATCGACGGTCGCTAGTCTCGCCGGGCGACGCCGCCTCGCTCGTCCGCCACCCGCGCGAGGCGGCGCGAAGGCTCCCCTCCCGGTATGTGCAATATAGGACGAAGACATTGGGCGCAAGCCGCCGCCGGCCTGTACACTACTGCTTGTTTATTTACATGGAAAATATCTATCGAGTTGTTATTGTGACCATTATTAGTTAATTATACATCAAATTGCTGATTATGTCGAAGATAGGGTTATCGAAATCACTATCGATATAATTATACATATTTATATATACTTTATAAATAAAATGTAAATATTAGTACGTAAATTAGTGTTAAAGTATAGAATTGGTTTATTTAACGTCATACAAAGGAAAATCCCATAAATTATTGTATCGGGAGTATAATTTACACTTCCGTTAAAAATCTCAATGGTTTTTCTATTGTACCAATGGAATTTTATTTATTAATTTGATGCTCCTACTAGTAACAAAGTTAAAATAATACAAGTTTGTATAGCAGTTGTGACATTTATCATTTAAATGCATTTAAAAGTATGTGATATTATTGTATTGTGAAATACAGTTTGTCTGACAACAAAGTAGTATCTCTGGTAAATTAAATAGGACTATTATAATATTCATTACAGTAAATGGTGAAACCTGTATAAATATTTCATAAATTATTTTGAAATGTTTTCATTTAAAATATTTGCAATAAATTTTGGCGATAAGTAACTATCTAGAAATCAATTTGTAAACAAGTAATAAACTCATTGCATTGATTGCCACTGAGTCAGACAAAATTAAATTTTAGTCTGTTGTAACACGTTACATCAGATAATTTACGTTTTTATAATCTCACGACCGACTCCGATGTGTATTATAGTTTACAAAATCATTCTGTATACTAAAAAGTAAATGAAAGCTTGGTGCGATTCAGAAAATACCATTAAAACTTTTGATTTTTATACCAATAAGATGTTTCATATCCTTTCCTCGATCCGCCTATTTTCGTTTCGCCCCCCCTTTAATTTGCCAAATTTTATTGAATATTCATTTTTGTTAATCTAACATTCATTCAAACCTCAACAATAGTAATATAAAAACAAGAATAAAATGCCAAAGTAGAGCAATAAAAATAAGAAACTGAATAAGTTACTAGAATGGATTACGCATTTTTGAAACCAGTAATATATCACCTACTATCACGACACCACTGGTCAAATATGCAAACTATGGCAACCATGTAATGGTTGAAATATGAACATATGTACGTAGTTGAAGTAGCTGAGATTCTTAGCGAAACTAAAATTAATTAATGAGGATTAAAATTTGTCTTTGTTAAATTAGCATATTGTGGTCCCTTGTATACCAAATTTCATTCAAATCTGTACAGCCAAGGTATTTTCTAACATTGGATAGATGAATAGTCTATCCCTCTTATTCAAACCTCTCATAAACCTATTTTAGTTATTGAACATTCTCTTTTGTCCTAAATTCCTAATTTGAAAGAATGTGACAAAATAATGTAATAGTTAAAATAGCTTTGTATAAAGTTTTTAGTTTTTATAAATAAAGGGGTATATTTTTAAATTTTACCCTAATGGTTGTTACCGCAATAAGAGAACCTGAAAGCACTGAATTCTTTTTAAAGATTATAAATCACCGCTTTTACTACGAGTGGTAAGTATCTAGATATAGTACCATTTTATCTTTGGAAGAGGTAACTACTAAGGATCCTGAAAAGCAGTAGCTTTTGCGTTTAGGCTTTTTTTAAAGGCCTAAATGTAAAAGACTTACCCATATTGTTAGCAGTGGGTCTGTTTTTTTTTAATGGGTGATAGTGGAATGGTTACCCCGCCTGCGCTATCGGTATACACTGATAGACCACCTGTTAGGGATGATAGTTGAGGATGAAACGGCAGGTCAGTTAGCCCATCGTGACGAATTCAACGTAGGGACTAACCTTTCCCCCGCGGGGCATTTTTTTTTTATTCGTGAAAATGGCATGGTTACCCCGCCTGCGCTATCGGTATACACTAGCGGGGTACCAGTGAACGGTGATAAGTGACGATGAAAAGGCAGGTCAGTTAGCCCATTGTGACGAATTCAATGATAAATTGCTCACGATAGTTTCCAGGGGAACCGCGTAGAGGTGGAGGGTATATTTATAGCAATGGGGACTAAACTCCCCATTACTAACAATCCCTTCCCCCCTTTCCGTGTTAGTAAATAATAGGTTATAAATACTTTCCCGACGTAGGGTAAATTTTAAATAGCACAAAGTCATGATTGTGCTTTTTTCCTCTATATTTTATGCTATTATTGATTTAGTTGTAGTTATAATGTATTTTCAAAATTTCTATGCTTAATTGTGTATTTCTGGCAACTAATATTAATGGCGTAAAAAAAAATAGTATAGTTAAACTATTTTTGTACTACTTTATTACTTTGGCTGATTATTCTACTCATATTAGTTTGACTAATATTCATACCTATAATTGGTTATTTGCCATAAATTCTACTAATTTTGGGTAAACCCTTTGTCAAACGTTATTTTCAAAAATATGTACCTCCATTCTGATAGTACCATTAAGTTGCGTTGTAACTAGTTATGAACGCACTTAGCAAAATTTGAATTACGGGCCCCTCTACTGACTTACTTTGTTGGAAGAAACAACTTAAGGGTTACGTCCCTTGCAGCCGACCGTCTAGCCAGCCCTTATCCTCAACGCTGACACTACGGTATAAATTAATTAATCTAATATTTCCCATTTTGCGCTGAGACTAAGAGAGTGGACTCTCAGATCGGAAGGCGGTTACTCCAAATGTTAATACTTTGGTTTTGGCGCGTTCCAGGAATAACAACAACAAAAATAGTGGGTATATACACGTATTGAAATAACACATAGGAGTTGAACAACGGCATTAACTGTAGTATAATATTTCGGCTTCGGGATGTAAAATATCCTCATTATACAGTCGAGAATGAGAGGTCATACGCCGTTACTACACGTGACTGGCTAACCGATCTTATTTATCCCTCACTGGTGTCCCGCCAGCGTATACTGTTAGAGTAGGCGGGTTACAAGAAATTACCTACATTTGCATAAACGGCGGCAACAGGATCACCCGGAGTACAGGGAAGTATTGTGAGACAATAAACAGCATCTATCCGATCATCCTATAAATTTGTGCCTTCATTTGACCCAGCTCGCTGTGTATTTCTTATTAATTACTATATTAATTAATAAAATTCATAGGTCGTAATACCATAGTTCTATTTTATCACTAAATAAAACTATTGGTTTTAATTATCCAGGGATGGGCAATAGGAAGAGGCCTATGATCAGCAGTAGACAGTTAACAGCTAACATGATGATTATGAAAACTATTGGGCCTGCACGGTACAAAGGATTGTCAGTAATGGTCGACCTCCACGTGGTTCCCCTCAAAACCCATCTTGATTAATTTTTATGGAATTCGTCAAGATGGGCTAACTGACCTACTTTCATCTTCATCTATCATCCCCCACTGGGATCGCACCAGCGTATAGGCGAGGTTACCATTTCATTATTAGCCATAAAACAAACTAGAAATTATCTCAATCTTTTAAAGTAGGTTACACGTACACGTACGCGCATGCACACACACACACACACACACACATATCAAACGGATCATAATGAAAGTCTCATTTCTGTACCCTGCCCCAGAAGACGGCCCTATTTATCTTACTGTCTTTGTGGATCTTTCTCAGCCTAATCTAGAAATTCATTAAAGCAGAAATATTTTAATAGAAAGTTGCCTTCCCTATAGAAATAATATTGTACTTGTATATTCTCTGAACCACAGGTATTGATAGAATTTTCAAAAAAAGAAAATATAATGCTTCCACTATATCATATATTATTGTAAAGAGGGTGAATTACAACATTAATTATAAATAAAATTTTCTAGTGTTCTGGGACTTATTTTATAATCTATTTTCTGTACCAAATCTGAACAGTCTTCATTCTTTTCACTTTCTTCTGTAGTTGGAGAACACCGTAAAGTAAAGCTTCAGCTGATGGTGGACAGCCAGGTACATAAATATCCACTGGCACAATTCGATCACAACCTCTAAAACAATAATATTACATTATTCTTTAATTTATCAATATTGGAAATTAAAACTTTTAATATATTATGTACATAAAAATTGATTATCATAACATAAATGGTGCCTTTAAGTTTCTGTATGCACAAACAAATTTTAGAAAACTGCTTAGCAAGCACCTTTATTAGTTATACAATCAGCCTTCTATTTTTTTAATTTTGGTTGTGCATTAATATCCTACTTTACATTATTTTATATACAGACACTTTGTGTATCTAACTTAATACATTTACTCTGATGTTGGTGCCATGTTAATCGCCAGGATTAAAATTATTGGTATCGATTTTGAGGCATTATTCCCTAGACCTATCTCTTAAATTTAAATTAGCTTTAAATTTAAAGCTTTTACTCTATGAACTAAATATTTATTATGAATTTGGTTTATATCAGTTCATTATATGTTGAAGACCGCATTGCAAAATCATATTTCTCACATATAGACTGGCTTTTTATTTTTAATTACATATTATTTTTTTAATATTTTTTTAATGTACAATAATTCTATGTCAAATTAACTAAATCCGCTATATATGAATCGACTATTGTACATATATTTAAATCATGCCCAGCGGTGTACAAGTGATCCCTGATTAAAACATGTTGTGTGCTCACTTGTGAGCATATGGGCCGGTAATGTTGTTGCGGAGTGACCCACCGGTGGGCATGCAGTCTTCAACGTGTTAAACAAGGCTATCAAATTAAATTATTAATTATCGAGATAGGTTTAAAGAATGGTGCTCAGAATCTACCCCATTATCTTATTTTTTTTTTAAACAAAACCTTGAGAATAAATATTTTCTTTTTTTTTTAAAGAATACTTAATATTTTACCTTACAACGGAATAAGAGTAATGATAGTATCCACCACCATTAGCACAGCTACCCATAGAGATCACCCATCTAGGATCTGGCATTTGGTCATACACTTTCCTTAATGCTGGTGCCATTTTATTAGTTAATGTCCCAGCTACAATCATTACATCTGATTGACGGGGTGAAGCTCGGAATACTACACCATACCTAGAAGATTTGAATTTAATAAATGTCTGAAATCAACACTTATATACAAAATTTGTAAGCATAATCCTTATGACAATATAATTACAATATGTTCCAAAATATAAAAAAAAAAAGAAAATAAATAAAAAGTATTCTATGAGTATGTTAATCCATGTAAAATATGGTTCACCCATGCCTTTCATAAAATGTAACAAATAAACATTTACACAAACTTGCATTTATAATATAGCTAGCTATATGGAATGGCTTTGCCCATATGAATCAAAATAAATAGAATCTTGCATTTGACTATATGATATCTTACATATTAAATTTTATTTAAAGTAGTTGAGCCATTTAAGCATTATTCGAAATGAATATACATATATACGAGGTTTGTCCGGAAAGTACGTATAAAAGTTTTTTAAAAATTTTATTTTACAATTATTCAGGTAAATCAATTTTATCCCCTTCAAAGTACTCCCCCTGTGACATAATGCACTTGTGCCAACGCCGTTTCCACTGTGAGAAGGCTCCTTGAAAGTCCTCTGGTTGTAGGTTTCTCAGCTGCCCCGTCGTGCTTTTTTTATCTCATTTATGTCCCCCAAATATACCAATTTGGTTTTTGGGAACAAGAAGAAGTCACACGGGGCCAAATCCGGCGAATAGGGGGTGTTCGGTCACCGTAATGGAATTTTTACTCAAAAACTCACGGACAACAAGAGAGGTGTGGGCAGGGGCATTGTCGTGGTGAAGAATCCAACGCCCCTCTCGCGCCAATTCTGGACGAACTCGTGCCACACGAGCTTTATTCTGAGCACATCGACGTAGAATTTTCCATATGGACATATATACAATAACATCGAACTCTTTCTCGGCCCTCTCTGAATCTTTTTAGCCACTTGTGGACGGTTGGTTCCTTCACAGCATCATCCCCATAAACTGTTCTGAGATCGGCAAAAATTTCACGGCCATTCTTGCCAGTTTCGAGAGAAACTTGATTACGACGCGCTGCTCTTCAACGGAAGCGGGCTCCATGCCGACGGGGTTTCGTTAAGAGGTAACTTGCACCGCACGGCGGTCAGACCAGAACTGAAGCATTGTTAGGGACATAAGGAAGGGGTCCTGCGCTTACCTGGCCTCCCCACTCCTCTTTCTCGCATTCCAGAACACTTTTATACGAACTTTCCGGACAGACCTCGTACAATAACATCACCTGCACTAATGGTTTATGCTAATAGGGCAGCAGTAAGGGGTGCTAGATGAGAATAAAAAGGCAGGTCAGTTAGCCCATTGTAATGAATACACCTGAAATTCACCATGATAGTTTCCAGAGAGGACCATGTGGAGGTTGACCTGACAGAGTATATTGCTAACAATAAGACTGGTGGCTCACATTACTAACAATCCCTTCCTCCCCTCTGTAAGTGGATATTTACCCATACCTTCACGTGTGTTTATTTGGTATTCATTACTAACATAGTATTATAAAATTACCTGTCCATATCATAGCGAGGGGCAGCAATATGCATCATCTCTACAGCACAACAAGCTAAACCAAATGTCATGGGCCACATTGAACCTTTACGGCCCCAGTTCAATAAATCGTCAAGTCGTGCAACAGCAAATTCTGCCATGTTCGTAGCATCTTGAAAAGGCGAATACGGTCTTCTTTCATTGGGATTCGGTGCAGGTAAATGAGTTTGGCGAACTTGATCAACGATTGGAGAGAAAACACCCTTCTTTACAACTGAAAGTACCGTACCGGGAGTATTGACAGCCAAAGCTTTTATTGCCTGCATATTTATATTTACCTGAAAGATATGCGCAACATCATTATTAAAAATAACCACAATAATATTTTTGGAAAGGGCACGAATCAAAAAATTGGCTATTGAAAACGAAAATATAATGATAGAAAATAGACTCACAAATATAGTTTGTTACATGAACTAGGAGATAACTAAAATACGCTTTTATCTTATGAACTAAGCTAGAAAATTATAACAATTTTACGTAATTTCAGAGTGCGTTTACGAAGTTGCCTAAATAATAATTGCATGTTTGACAGTTTATTCGTGTTTACGAAGGATAGTTTTAAAAAATATTTCATATAAAAACTATTATATATACTATAAATACTATCAATAGAATATAAAAAAAAACTTTTTGCGAATTAATTTCTAGTTTTAGAAGATAAACATATCTGCATACAAAATTTTGAAACTGCTTGTAATTTGTGGCTTGCTTCTTCAAACACACAGATTAGTGCTTGAACGTTCCGCTAAGCTATCAATGACAGCTCATCGAATGTCAATGCTAAAACGATGGCAGTCTGTTATTTTTAATATATGTCAAATTTAATTTAAACATTTTCATTTTTTTAAATAACATCTATTAGATGTGTTTGAATATTATGATAAGAATAGGTTTTAAAATAAATATTCAGACCTTTGAACATAGTCTTTTTAATGTGTGATATTCAGATAAGAGTTAGTAAAGGATAAATATAATATTCATTTTATAATATAATATATAATATATTGAATAAAAAATTAATGTTACTGAATATCCTTAAGGACAATTACTATTCACATACTAATCATATTTAATAACAATGAGTTCAATCCAAAAGGTATAGTTGAAATTCATTCAAATTTACTTTTCTAGAATTTTAGTCGCTACTTTCCCTTATTGTTACTTTGCCTGTCATGTCTAATATTCACCAATTTTCATAAATATAACTATATAAAAAATTCAAATTCATTGTGTAGCACTCTTTCACAAGTTTATATTATTGTTTCCTTGAACAGTTTACTTTTACAATATTGTTTAATTCGAGTTTTTACCTAATATAATTTCATATATATCGTGGTAGTCGTAGAATACTGACAGGTCTTTATATGTAATATTTGTCAGATCCATCAGTATTCTACGACTATAACGATATGATTTATATATACTCATCACTTTTTCTTTAATGCAATAACACTTTTCAAGGTAAGAAAATGGTGTAATTTTGAATTTGATGAAAATGAACCACAAAAAAAGAACATAAAGAATCCTAAGCAGTCTGAAAATATGTTATTAGAGGAGGTAAGACATATAATACTATATATACTATACTATATAATATATAAAATACAAACATTAAAATATGTACCAGTTGGGTTGTTTCTGAAGTACTACTATGTCTACACCCATGGAAGCTGCCCTAAAATTTATTATAATTTTATTTTCATTAAGTGAAGTAGTATATATTAGACTACAAAAATTCATTTTTAAAGTAATATAAACTAACATCTACAAATACATGTATAGATGTTTATCAATATATCAAACTGTAACTAAACAGTCTATGCATGCATTACACAAAAATCACTGGCTGTTTGATTTTTTTGCCGGTTAAAAATAATATGGTAACCCCGCCTACACTAATGGGATACGCTGGCGGAGCACCAGTGAAGGGTGATAGATGAGAATGAAAACAGGCCAGTTAGCCCATCATGATGAATTCATCAGGAATTAACCATGATAGTTTCCAGGGGAACCGCGAGGAGGTTGACCTAGTTGGGTATATTGCTAGCAATGGGATTCTCAGTTTCCTATACTTACAATCCCTTTCCCCCCTGGATGTTTGGTTAGGTAGTACTCACACAGACATTGCATGCAGTCTAATATCAAATTCAAATTTTATATATAGTATTATTATATAGGTTGTTTTACATATTATCCCATTAATTAATTAAGTTTGTATGTGGTAACTTTCCAATTTAAAGTTTATAATATACTTACATACATAACTTTTTACCAACTACAGAAAGTGGCCATTTCTAAAATTGAAAAATCTGACTATGGACATGGAACAGTAAATATTAATGATAAAAATTGGATGAAAACTTTTGATCCTGTAATAGTTGAAGATTTAGCTATCCATAATAAAAAAATACAGGAAGTGGAAGAATGGTTAAAATCTTGTGCTGGGAAAAATCAGAGTGACATACTACTCATGACAGGTCCAGTGGGCTCTGGGAAGACAATTACAATTTCCATACTTGCAGCCAAACATAACATTAAAGTTACAGAATGGATTACACCACTGGATATTGATATGCCTTCTGATTATGGTAAGACTGTTTCTTCATGTCAATGTCAGCAAAATTATAAAAATAGATGTTGCCTGTTGTTTATATACAACTTAGAATAAAAGAATAAAAATCTCAAGTCAGAGTAAACAGAAGAACCTATATGCCTTCCATTAATAAATTTGAATAGACCAAATAAAGCTGATTTAATGCAGGTCTATATATATATATATATATATTGTTAAATAAATTTCTTACGTAAATATTTCATTTACTGAATTTAATATTGCTTTAATTTCTAATGAAAAATAAATATTCCTGCATAACAATATCCTTTATTATCTTGTTAGGTGACTATGAATTTAAAGAAAAACAATCAACAAAGTTTCTAGAGTTCATCATAAAAGCTGCCAATTTTACCTCATTACTAGACAACAATGATAGAAAATTAGTAATAGTCGAGGATTTTCCAAATACTTTTATAAGGACACCATCAGAATTCACAGATGTTTTGCAGTAAGTTTATTAAGAAGTAATAATTTTTATTACTATATAAAGTACAGCAATGTTATTTCTAAATGCAAAAATATATTTTAGGCAATATAAATACAGAGCCAAATCACCAATAGTATTTATATGTTCAGAAACTCATTCAGACACAAAGAATACAGCATTGAATCTTTTTACTCCAAGCTTAAAGGAACAATTTCACATACATCATATTATGTAAGTATGTTAATAAATTATATGTTTTAAATGATTTTCTTAATACAAATTAGACTTACTATTAATGTTTTTTTGTGGCTTGCTTATTTTTATATTTATGTACAGTTACAAGATATTTATACAAACAATTTTATGGATAAAATATATACAAAAATTAAGATTTTTAAAATATTTTGGCATTTATCAATTGATATTGAGAATATTTTTAAACACGTTTCCAACACAAATAATAAAAAGGTAATTTAAACATTATAATTAGAAATTTTTAAAGATTGGTACTTAATGCATCAAACCTGACAATGATAAATAAAGATTGTGTCACACAATAATATTTACTTCAAATGTAAAAAATTCAGTTATTTTGATTTAAAAAGTAAACTATAGGACCAATTTGTTATTTCAGATAAAAAAGTAATTTTTCAAATCGCTTTAAAACTGATTGAATTATAAGGTAACAAAAAAAAAGAATTTAGAACATCCTTATTTTTGAAGTCGGTTGAAAACAAGGAAATCTTAAAACAGGTGGCAATACATATAATAAAAAAAAATTCACAATAATAAAAAGTAATATTAATTTCAGGTTCAACAGCATATCTACAACAGGTTTAAAATTTGCGTTAAAACGAGTATCAGAAATAATAAGTAAGAAACATAAGGCGGTATATAATGTTCCTACAGCAGATATGATAGATTGTGTTGTAAACTCTTCAGCGGGCGATGTAAGATCGGCGGTCTTAAATTTACACTTCGCATGTCTAAAAGGTTATTCATCTTTCTATTTATATTTTTAGTATATAAAAATCTTACGGAAATAACTATATACCTCTTATTTCAACCAGAAATGTTCTCCTCTTGAAAATTGATAATCAAAAAGTAGGTCACCCTATAAGAAAGTTCATCTCTATACCTTATTCATAGTAATTGTCGGCCTTTAAGCCCTAAAATGACCATTTCATCTTTTTAATAATAGAATCGACTTCTAATAGTATAATAAAAATTTATATTGTGTATAAATGTAACATGAGCTTATAGTTCGTTATATTCTGACTTATATGTTACTTTTATTTTTTACTGGTTAGTTGATTAGAATTATTTTAATTCTGCTAACATTAATTACTATCAACACTCGGAATAGTCAGGTAATCAATCACTACTATTACCTGACTATATTACCAGAAGTTCTATAATATATTAGTAATCAGTTAATTAATCTTATTTTGCAGGTTCAAACATGGATTTAGAAACAAGTATTGTAATAGAAAAAGAAACTAAAAGTAAAACAAAAAAGAAAAAGAATTCCAGTAAATTTCTATCACTTGGTAAAGACCAAACTGTGAACATTTTACATGGTGTTGGTAGAGTACTCAATCCTAAAGGTATTTTCTATATATATTATGAATGTTCACAATTCAATAGTTATATATTTGACTTTTTTTATGGGTGAAAATGGTATAGTAACCCCACCTGCGCTAGCGGAATACGCTGGCGAAGCACCAGTGAAGGGTGATAGATGAGAATGAAAACAGGTCAGCACATCATGATGAGTTCATCAGGAATTAACCATGATAGTTTCTAGGGAGAACCACGAGGAGGTCGACCTGGTTGGGTATATTACTAGCAGTGGGATTCTCAGTCTTCATTACTAACAATCCCTTTCCCCCCTATATTCGACTATTAACTAGGTATTAAGCTACTGAAATGTGGAATATTTAATGTAACAAAAAATTACAAAACGGCTTGTTTACAAATTTTTTTTTTATAGACAAGCTACTAAAATGTAGTTAATATTTTTTTTTTTATTAATGTCAATATTAATATTGTGTTTTTTCTTACAGTGGCTTTTACAGAAAAAGGCAAACAATTAACACACTCTCCAAAGGATGTGATTGAACAATTTTTGAGTCAACCTTCTTCTTTTGTAAACTTTTTAGAAGAGAATTATTTACCTCATTTCTCATGTTCAGATCACACTGATAAAGCTGCGTCTGCACTCAGTGATGCCGACTTTATGCTAGCAGAATGGAGAGTAAGTTACGAGTATAAATTGTTACGCAAAAACTTTTTTAATCACGAACACGCCGACAAACGACAAAATATTTTGCAAATACATACACTACATTATAAATATTGTTTCCCTTTTTCTGCAAAAAAAAAAAGAAAATGGCAGCATCACTCGTCCAAATTAAAATGGCATCGTTGGAGTAAATTTTATGAATTTCAAAAAATTTAAACTTAAAAAATATCATTTAATACAGATTGAAATCAAAGTTATTATCATTCTAAGATAGTTCAGCGGTTATTATATTATTATATAATCAGAACTTTTTGTCATTCTTCGTTTTCTTTTGGAAAAGAATTTAATTGAATTTGTCTACAAGTGAAATTAAATTCTTATATCTTGTACTTGTCATAATGGTTTTTATATGTTAAAGAAAAAAACAATCTTTTCCCTACTAGTATTGAATTCTATCGTTGCTAAACCTCTATATTTTATTTTTGTTTACCAAGACGTAGGCTACACGACTGCTGCAATTCTACGTGCGTCGTTTATTTTACTAATACCGTATTTTTACTAAGAAATTCATATCAACAATTTTTTACATCTGTGTACATATTCAGAGCCATTCATACTATATTACTTTATAGCCCAAGAATAAATCTGCAATGTGCTTAATAAGTAAATAAGTTTCACGAGTGAGCTCTTACGGGATCTCTTGAATAATCCACTTCCAGCAGTCATCTGGAGACCTCTCTATTCTAAGATATTAATTAGAAATGAAAATAATTTTATAAAACATTTATTTGTGTCAACAGGAAAAAATGTGCCAAGAATATGGATTATATACTGCAGTGGCTGGCATAATGCTAGCAAACAAAGCCCCTATATCAGCATGGAACCCTGTAAGAGGACCAAAGAATATGAAAGTTCAATACCCGTAAGTCAGTTAATATTAGATTTTTTTTTTTTTTTTGTTATTTTTCATGATTTCTTATGAGTTATGTTACAATGAATTTTCTTCATTACATTTAGGCCAGATATTGTTTTCTTTTTATTTAAAAGGAAAATTATTACTTAGTTACATACAAATTTTATTAAGATTTTTATTATTAAAATTGTTTTAAATGGGCTTTCATATTGCCTTAATATTTTAGGTCACCTCAAGAATTACGGCTTGATGTAAATTATTTATATAAAGGGAAGGTGCTGGTTATGGATTATCAGACCTACAGCAAAATAATTGGATGCAACTCATCAGAACTGAATAATATATCTATACATTTATAATTTGTACAAAACCTCATCTGTCAATAAATAAAATAATAAATTATCAACTAGACAAATTATTACTGAAAATAGGTCATCGATAGGAAATTATATAAAACATGATATTAATGAAACATTAATAGGCAGGATCTATATTAAAGAAACATCAGGTATCAGGTATACATTTGCTTAATTTATTAAATGTAATACAAAATGTCAGAAACTTGGATAGCTTTTAAGCCTTATTATTAGTTGCAATTGGAACAGGAACTTTAGATCTGGGAACCAAAATAAAAAGATCAAATTACTATTACAATTTATTGACAAAGTCAAGAATCTTCTGGTTTACAAATAATAAAATAATATTAATTACATTAACAGTTCACTATTTTATGTGAATTCGTCCATCTGCACGACCGCCCATTATGTTGCGTTTCCATTTTGCAAGCTTTTGTAACAAAAACGTCCCATTAATATCGGTTAAACACGACTTCCTTGCACATAAACCGACAGAACACTACTTACCTCAGAACCTCTACTACCTTGCAGATCATATAAATTTTCAGATAAAATACAGGAAACGGATAATACTTACCTCCCAGATGTTTCTGGAATTGATCATTGGGGTTAATGAATGATGATCTCCTTAGAATAGCTATTATATTGCTGTTGTATTTGTGTGTATCTGTGATTGTATGTATATGGTTGTGTATATGAGTGGTCACGTGTATGTTTGTGTGGAGGAGTTAACGGGAGGAGGAGGAGGAGGACCTGGAGCGGCGGCGGCGGGGTGCCGCGCGTGGTGATCGCGACCGCGAGCGGCGGCGACGTGGCGGCGAGCGGCGGCGCGCCGGCGGGCTGCGGCGGCGGTACCTGCATAATACACAACAAACACATAAGGGTCCATTCTAAATCTCATTCACCCTCTAAATATAAATGTTATTTAATTCCGTCCCATCCGATCTCGTCCCGGCTTCGCATAGGCAAATACAATTTTCGAAAATAATGTATAGCCTAATGTTACTTGCTAATAATGTAGCTTTCTATATGTGAGAGTTTAAAAAATTGGTTTAGTTTTTGAGTGTATTCATTACAAACAAAGTATCAAATTTACATTTACAATTGACCATTTACAATTGAGTTAAAACTAGTTTATGTTTAGTTCTCTGTGATTACATACATGCATTGTTTCACTGAACCATCAAATTAATTTTTGAGAATAGAGCCTCGAAAAAAATTTTCTTTATATGTATTATTGATTACTCTTAATTTTATCAATAAGTACTCCACATATTAATATCGTTCACGAGTGTAAGATATTGAGTTCGCATTTAAATTG
Source organism: Galleria mellonella (assembly GCF_026898425.1). Lineage (NCBI taxonomy): Eukaryota > Metazoa > Arthropoda > Insecta > Lepidoptera > Pyralidae > Galleria > Galleria mellonella. The sequence continues at coordinate 719,806 of NW_026442086.1, forward strand.
AACTCTACAATTAACATATTGCTTGAGAGCGGAAAACACATTTCATACTGAATTATTTCATCATTGTTCTAAAAGTCATTACTTCTCCTTTATTTTTCCATTAACATAGTTTAATCTTTGAGAATCTGAAACATTGTCATGTGATGAACCCACTACATAAAGTGGCGATCTCAATTCAGGTGGCTTTTGACCGTTCCTTGTGATTACAAATATAGGTAATGACATAAATATAGGTAAAGCATATTTACCTATATTTATGTCAAAAATTAGACACCACTTCTTCAAATGTGAGGGAAGCATTCTCTGGTACTACATCTGGTATACCTTGGTGGAGAGTGTCGTCGAGGCGGCGCGTGTCGCGGCGGCGGCAGGCGCGGTGACGGTCGCCGGGGCCGCGATGGCACCAACACCGGAGCCGCGGTGATCTCTTGCCCATCGATTTGTCCTAACGAAATCAAACAATATATTTTTCTATCTAAATTAATATTATAAAGAGGAAATATTCTATTTTTTTCTGTAATGGATAAACACAGATCTTGACTAATTCCAAAAATTCTTTTACGTATTAGATTTTTCTTTATCAGTTAAATATAGAATAATAAACAAAAATGTATGCACTGGTGGTGTACCAAGCTACCTAAACCTCATACTTATCATAAACAGCAGATGTTTTTGTAATTTGTTTAATGAATTATTAATAATGTAAGTTTTATTGTTAAGTGCTTAGTTTTTAGATGCTGACCTCCATCCATGTGTTTCATTGCATTTTCTGCTTCATCCGGATTGCTAAATTCCACATAAGCATAACCACGTCCATTATGGGGATGCAGTCGATCCATTGGGAACTCTACAGCCTTCACACTACCATATGTCGAAAATATTTCATGTATATGATCCCGAGTTACATTTAATGAAAGCCTTCCAATATGGATACGTGTTGGTCTCGGGGGAGGGGAACGTTCGCGCTTTTTACGTGCTGGTGATCTGAATAACAAAAAGATTATGATTTTATATTTCTAGTTGTATACATACATAAAAGTTACATACATAAAGTAATTGTACTTCATATCATACTACCCTTTATTGCTAATAAAGGGCATGACACAGTTTGGCAAATTGATATATATATATATATATATATATATATATATATATATATATATATATATATATATATATATATATATATATATATATATATATATAGTAAATATGAATTTGTTGTATCCAAATAAAATCTAAAAATAATTTGCAAGCTCAGGTAAATATGCTGACTTTTAATGAAAATGTCATATTGCCATATATGTATCTCCAACAAATTGAAATATCCTGTATCAATTTTAGCGTAAAATTTTATTGTTAGAGTTTTTGCTAAACTTTACCTGTCATGCTTGTCCTTGGTTTTTACTTTATCGTTAGGTGGTGCTGATAATTTCTTCTTATCACCCAAAGGCGATCTGTCTCTTATTTTATCCCTATCTGGTTCGCGTCTATCCTTTATAGGACTTTTATTATGAACATCGCCAGTTCTGAAACAAGTTAAAATATTATTTTTCTAATAAACAAGTAGGTAATATAATTTCCGATTATATTAGAATTTTCAACTTGCCAACTTGAAGGCGATGATTTTGACTTTTATTATTATCAACACAAAAATGTAAAACTTACAGAACTTGATCATCTGACAGAATAGTTATGCAATACATGCTCTACCTTTAATAATACCTAAAAATACAAACATTAGTATTCACAAAAAAGTTTAATATAGTCAAAATTATTTATCATTAGTATATAGATCTGTGTCCATACCAGGTATACATAATATTAGATACCAATGTCTATAAAACCTATTTATGTTATTCTTATTTTGTACTTCATGTCTGTTACATTTATACTACTTATGTGTTTGTCGTTTGCACATAACCAATATTTATTAATTTATGTAAAAACAACATTTAGGCAGAATATTCATAGTAATTAGAATTTCCTCTTTTTTTAACTACTTACTTCTTCTTTGGTCTTGTACGATCATGGTTACTGCTGCTACTACTAGAAGAACTTGAAGATGAAGACGATCGAGAGGAGCTGCCTGAACTACTTGATGATGAATGTGAAGATGATCGTGACGAACTGCTCTCTGATGAACTGAAAAATATTTCAATAAGTATAAAATATTCTATATACTTTTGCCATGCGATCCTGGCATAGAATAGGCCACTCCTTCCTTTCCTGTAGGTGTCGTAAGAGACGATTAAGGGAGGGTGAGGGATGGGCAGCAGCTTTCCTCTTAAAACATTTACAAAGCCTAACTGCAGTTGCTAATCTGCCTGTCAAACATAGCAGCTACCGGCAAAACCACACAAGGGGACTGTTTATGTTCAGCAGTGGATAGTTAAAGGCTTTGATTTGATGATGATGATGAATCAATACACAAGTTTTTACTCCAAGTGATACACCTATTAAGTCTAGTATTTATATTTATACAAAGCAAGATAAACTTCAATTATAACACTTCCTATTAAATACTATTATAAATGTGAAAGTTTCCACTGGATGGATAGATGTTATTTACTCTTTCACACAAAAACTACCAAAGGGATTTAAATCAAAGAAACATGGATGCTTTGAAACATGGATGAATGCCTATCTTAAAACATAAGAAACCTTATATAACGATTCACACAAAGCCCACATTATGACTAGTAATTATATATTTATATTATTAAATATTTCGGAATAATAATGTTTTTAGAAGATTAAAATATTAACCACACCTGTGCTATTGGTATTTGCTAGCAGATCACAATGAGGGATAATAGGTGAAAATTAAATTTCCAAGAAATAACTACATTCAGAATTAACTATTTTCAGAAGAACCAGATAAAAAAAACCTGTTATATTATTAGTAATGTACCTGTTTGACTCCATTACTAACAATACCTTTTCCTCTATAACATTAGGTTCTTTTTTAATAGATGATAATGAAATGATCACCCTGTTTGAGAGATGATGTGAATGAAAAGGCAGATCAGCTAGCCCATCCTGATAAATACACCAGGAATTTAGCATGATGGTTCGGGGGGAGGGGGGGATGTGACTTGATATATCTAGCAATGGAAATGGTAGTCCACATTACTAACAATCACACCTCCCCTGACAGAGCATATTACTATTGGATTTATAACAATATGTTAATACAGTCAATTGCTAAGGAAAAAAGGATTATTAACAATAAGATAGCAATCCTATTGCTAGCAATATACCCTATTGGAAAGAAGGGGCTGTTATGACACAATGATTTCCAGGGGGCATACAGGTCAACCTGACTGGAAATCATAGTGGTTAATTAATCACAATGGGCTAACTAATTCACTCTACTACTCACTGGTGCCCTACCAGTTTATACTGATAGTGTAGAAGGGGTTACAATTCCCCTAAAAGGGGGGAGAGAGACGGGATTGTTAGTAATGGGGATTAGCATCCCTGTTACTAACAATATACTCTATCAGGTCGACCTCCTTTCAGTTCCCCCTGGTAACCATTTATGATAGATTTATAGTTTAAGTTGTTATGAGGGGCTAACTAAACTAACCTTTCACTTCATCCTCACCTATCATCCCTCACTGGTGCCCTGCCAGCAGACACCAACACCATATCCTGCGAGCAGGGTTAACATTCCATTTTCAGCCATTATAAAAATATACCCTATTAGGTCTACCTCCATACAGTACTGATCCAGAAACCATCATAACCATTTATTGTTGAATTCATCACAATGACCAAGTGACGTGTGTCATCTTAACCTATCATCTCTCAGTGGTACCTCGCCAGTGTATACCAATAGTGCAGTTGAGATTAGCATTCCATAATCATTCATTAAATGTACAGTTAAGTCAATTAACTTTTTTATTGTCTCTAACTTGAGTATTCTGAACTATCTCCCAGATATTTGCCAAATATACTAAATTTAAAGTAAACTAAAGCAGTGTTATATTAGTTTTTATATGCAGTTTGGTAATGATTTAGATAAACACTTTTCAAGAATTTTTATTATAGAATGGAAATTATTTTTCTTTAAATTTTATATAAAATTCAATATCTGCTTCTTTATCTTTTAATGTATTTTAGACCTCTAAAAGCGGGCCAGCTTGAAATTATTTAGACGGGTACACGACTAACATAACCTATACTTGTACCATAACTAAAATCACTTTTAGATATATTCAACAATTTAGTACAATACCTTCCACTACTATCGCTGCTACTGGATCCCGAATCACCTTTCTTCTTTTTATTCTCTTTATTTATTTTCTTTTTCTCTTTATCCGACGAAGCTGATGGTGACTTATTACGTGCCCTTAAAATGAAACCAAATAATTTTACTGGACTGGCAAGAAGACTAGTTATGAAATTTTTAATCAAGTATTACTTACATGTTATTATTTCATTAATATTGTAACGTAAATAGTTTTATATTTGCATGAATAATCAAAAGAAGGATACAAATCTAATAACACAAGCGCGTCTGGCCTAGAATTGCCAACTCCATTTTGTGTTTTCGGGTTAAATCGAATTTAAAAGGGGATGGAACTGTCCAAACTTTTATCGTATATAATTGATATATATATATATATAATATATAAGTGATAAGTTAAAATAATTACATCATTCAATAAAATTTCTATCAAATCAAATACAGAACTTGTAGGTATAACGAAATTAAATGGGCTAAAAGGCTAAGTTCTAAGTTGGCAACAATAATCCGTCCGACCGGCGTCCATACATTTTTCTGTTCTAGTTTTGCTACAAAGTTATATTATTATACAGCTTTATTAATTTTTTAATTTGTGCACAATATGTAAATAATAATATAAAATTGTAAATAATAATAATATAAAATGTAAATAATAATATATAATAAATAATAATATAAAAACCTTCAAGAAAAGAGTATATTCCTTTTTAAAAGGCCAGCAGCACACCTGTAATGCCGCTGGTGTTGTGGGTGATCATGGGCGGCGGTAGTCACTTACCATCAAATGAGCCGCATGCTCGTTTGCCCCCTGTGTTGTAAAAAAAATGAAAATTTTAAATAATCTCTGAGCTTCTAAGATCTTGAAATGTAAATTTTTATGAATTATGCAAAGAACCATCCCGATCACGTTAACAATCTAAAAAAAAAAATATCATAATTTGAACAACTCGTTTAGGAACTACGAGGCCACGAACAGACACACAGAAACACCAAACTTATAATACTCCTCATTTTACGACAGGGTTTAAAAATATTGACTAATATATATTCCTACGGAAAAAAACGACTTCAGTCGTAAACATGTAATTAACTAATTATTACATTATTTAAGAGCGTACTTAAGTTTTACTTACAGAAGTGTGGCAACATCGCAATTATCTGTTAATTTTTAAAAACATTTGAATATTTTCTAATATTTTTAAGATTTCTGACTGATTATTTAAAATGTTCTCTGCCAGCGAAAACATAGAACACATGGAATCCCATACCACCGTTAATTCAAAATCTCTCTCTCTAGATTCTATTTTAAATTGAATTTATAGTATAAGTATTCCATATATACCTAAATGTCAAAACATTCAAGTACCAAGGTTAAAATTAACATAACAGCATTTGATATATTTAACGCTTAGATTATTATTTATTGATATTTAAGTTCAAATCAAATTGATCCAATATTAAAATCTGAATCTATTTACAATCCATCTAAAATTTGGCTCACAGCTTACCTAATGTTCTTAATATCTATTAATTAAGGTGACATTGATGCTCCTTTCCACTTTGGGTTTGCTGGAAAAGAATTCTTTTAGGTCTAAATTTTCCTTTGTATATTTGTTTACCTCTGTTTTATTTTTTATATATAATTAGTGTGTACGATAAAGTATTAAGTAAAGCGGTTTACTCTGTCTTTCAACTGAGCACATGATTAGACAATAGAAGAATCTAAAAGAAGAACTCTCAGATATGTTGTCTGATATCAGACAGTTCATATTAAAACATTGCTGTGCAAATATTCAAGAGGCGATTTTTCGTGCTCTTTTATTATTTTATTCTATACGCGCTATTATTTTATTTATCTATTTATCCCTTATTAACAAAAACGTCTAACCTTATTTTAGTTATTAAAGTGTTTCTCTTTCTTTTGATTTAATTTCTTATTTGAAAGAAACTGGCAAAACAGTGTAATAGTTAAAATAGATTTATAAAAGGTTTTTATTAATAAAATAAGGTGTTTTTATTATTAAAATAAAATAATTTATATAATAATATAATTATATAAATAATAAAAACATTTGTTTTATTAATAAATTAATAAAATAAATGTTAATGCACAAATATGCATAATAATGGTGCATACGGCGTATTTACCTTAAGTACTAGTAGGTAAAGTAAAGCTGTGCCCTAAGACAGTTTTTTTAATGAAATTTAACTCCGCCTAAGTTAACAATATACGCTGGCGGGGTACCAGTGATAGGCCAGAATGAAAAGACAGTTCAGTTAGCCCGTCGATGTATATGTGAGTGACCATGTGGAGGTCGACCTGAGAGAACATATTATTAGCAATGGGACTGGTAGTCCGCATTACTAACAATCCTTTCCTCCGCCTTAAGACAGTTTCTCTCAATGAACCATAGGATTACTACTTAGAAGATACGATTACTATTATATTTTTATTACTTCAACCGTATCTATAAATGACACTAATTTATATTATACTTAATAATACCACAGTACAATTAATAGTATAATACACTTTAAAACTAGTCACTTTTAAATTTCAGGAACGTACTAACTTTTCTGTGAAAATTATGCCGACCTTGCTGTACATGTGCCTCTCGCCAAAAGTAACTATCAATTTCAAACTGAATAATACATAAGTAATCTAAGAATACATATAAGTAGGTAAATAGCTTTCAGTGCTAGTTACAAGGTACAGAATCGTGACACTCTAGTCCTCAAGATTGGCAACATATGAGGGGTTTTATGAGCGACACAGTATACTCTGTTATATCCATGGTACTGTTCATGTCTATAGGTGACGGTTACCAATTACCATCAGGTGGGCCGTCAGCTTGTTTGCCATTTTAATTTGTATAAAAAAAATTATAATCACAATACCCATACAAATGTAAAAGTATCCTGTAAATAAGTGAAATGAAAACAGTACCTGTAGTTTCTTGCAGGATCTTCCCACTATATAACATCCTGTAGCCAACAATAGAATGACAAAAATGACAATTTGAAAGAGATTATAAAAAGTGTAATTAAATAAAAATATTTCCAATTCAATTCTAAATTTTAATTTTTAAGATACATTCAAGGCCAGATGTGCCATCATCTGGCTATTGTAACGGCTATATCAGTATTCTCTAAAATTATATGAATCATTAATTGCAATAAACAAAAACAGAGGCTGCATAGCTGCGTAGTTTTGCCGTTCTATAACTAACAGCCGTTGAGTGGCCCAAATGATCCGCTATAGCCCCCTCGCTGGGCGACACGGCCGACACATTAGCTCCACTGGGCTGCCCGTGTTGCATTTATGAGCCCCCACCTACTCTCATTTCATTCTTTTCTCATTTCCATATTAATATATTACCAAAATATTTAATATACGCCATCGATAAATTATTGACGATAACTGCCATTCATACTTTCTTGTTTATGTTCGTATCCAGTTCGCTAGTTATTAAACTCAATTTTGTCCGCTGTCTGCGAATATAAGACAAATATACCTGACTGAAACTGTACAAAAACCGGCTACTTACATACGTAAATCTTATATATAGGTAAATCTTAAATTTTATCAGTAAATCTTGAGTAATTCTACCAATATAAGTTGATAATTGTCAATTTTATAAAAACAAGATCGTTTTTGTATCTTAAACTAAACCTATTTTTCTGACCAATATGCAAATTTATTGTTCTGTCTATTTTTTTCTTAAATTTGTCACGTTTCTGATATAAGTATAAAAAAATAGATTTACCGTAATTCGGACTTTTATAGTGCTAGACATAATTTTAGACATGTTCAGTGTGTTATATTTGTGCTCGTGCTTTTGAATAAATTATAAGGAAAATATATGGCGATGAAATTATAGGGTTAAAAGACTATTATGTCTATGTAAGATATTCCACAGGAATGGCAATGCATGAGCGGTATCGTATATGACAAAGTATAATGTATGATGTCCAGATGCCGTTTATGTCTATGACTATGAGCATAGTAGCTTGGCAACATATTTAAAAAAGAAAATATTTTATTTAAAATGATATCTTTCTATAACTGGCAAGATATATTTTACACAATATCAACCGTAACTTAACAAAAATAATATTATTAAAATAGATTTTTCAAAAAAAATCTATATTATTTTAACTATAACAATCGATTAACAAATAAAGATTAATTGTTATGTAGTAATCTAAATTTACATAAGTATATTATTTATTAATTTTCAGTTAAATATTTTTAGGTATAGACTAAAAATAAATATACAAAGATATTTCGAGGGTAATTTGAGATAAGATTACGTTTATAATTAACTACATTATAGGCATATATGTTGTTACGAAATTACGGTATTAAACGGGTGTAGCCTCATGCACAATAACTTTGAAATACGAACTTATTTTAAGAGCCTGATGGATTTGGCCCAAACTTGGCCTTAACCTGGTAATCTAACAAATTTATCAGGGATATTCAATAACTCATTTTGTGGCAATCTATATATACCAACGACCCAAATAAATATTTTTCGTGACCCGGATATAAAGTAGCCTATGTCCTTTTCCATTCCAAATATCACGTGTATATAAAATTTCATTACGATAGGTTGAACCGTTTAAGCGCCAAGAGGTAAGAAACAAACTCATTTTCACAATTAAAGTATTAGTAAAGATATGTTTGTATCCATCTAGTAACTAGGTAAATACCAATTTGTACATAGATTTTTTATTCAAATGAACTGTAAGACGGGCAGCAATTGTCCCACTATCATATGGTTTAAGTTCGATCCCTAAGCAATATATGTATTTATATACATACATATAAATGTTTAAGGCAATTTAATCATTATTATAAAAATAAGAAAAAGCAAGGAATAAATATAAAATATGAACTTACGTCGTTATTATAAAACAAAAACTTTTTTTATCTTATCATAAAATAACAATTTTATTTAACCATTAGCTACAAAACAATTTAACAATGTATAAGAAACTGCTTTATAATATTCAAATGTTAGATGCGTAAATGTGTATTTTTTCACACGGTTATGTAGATTTGTGTAAGCGAAGTAATCCTGTTCCGATAGCGGGCCTTTATGGTTAACAGCTTTTTCATACAAACTCATGAATATTTTTCAATAACACTATTATTATATTCGACCTATATCCGTGAACAGTGATATTAATAATAAGCACGCAATAATCCGGGGATCAATTTCACAGCAAAACATGTTTTATTACACTTAGAAAACAATTATCAAGCACGGGTATCTGTCGCCACTATCATACAAGATAGTGGACCTGAAATTAATAATTCTAAAATTATTACTTTTTATGAAAAGTCTTTTTAGGGTTCTGTTATATATCAATAAAATTATAGAGATTTCGTATTAGAACAATAATAAAGAACTCATATATATACTAACAATAATTGCATAATATACGAGTATGTACTGATTTTATGGATGAGTGTGAAACCGTTAGTTTTAATATGCAAAAATTTAAGTTTTCCATACTAACACGGATAATTTTTTTTTTTTGTGTTAATCACCTATTATCAAGAAGTCCTAAAATGTAGATCATAAAATATTCAATGAATTTACTTAAAACTGATTGTTTTATTTTTTAATTTATAAACATTATTATTATGCGAATGAATGCAATAATAAAACATTTACCAGAGGAAGACTTTGTACAAAAGTCCTTTGCTTAGGCCCCTCCGTCTCATTCGTGTTTCTATCGTGAAGCAGTTGTGTTTACATGGCTGTATTTCGGTTTGAAGAGTGGGTTATGACAGTGAATTTACAGGGTACAGAGGAAAAACACCTGAGTCCTCAGAAATGGCAACACATGGGGGGTATCATGGCATCATGGGCGAAACAGTATACTCTGTTTTGTCCAAGGTGCTGCTCGTGTCTATAGACGACGGTTACCACTTTCCATCAGGTGGGCCATCAGCTTGTTTGGCATTCTAAGTTGCATAAAAAAACATAGTGCTAAAGTACTATGTTTTATTATTGCATTAATTTGCATTATAATATTATATAAAAATAAATATGTACATATAAAACTATTATCTTATCACTATAAAACAAAATTCTAAAACTATGGGTTCGGCAGTACATCCGACAAGTTGAGCAAGCTCCTCAAACAATTGAAATGCCAGATTTGACTATAGAACACACACATTTTACAACTAAAGAAGAGCTAGGTTTGGCAGCAGTTACTAACATTCAATACTTATTATTAAATACACTTTAGTTTCTTTTCATAGTAGTTACTAAGGAGTATTCAATTTAATTAGATTACTCGATCTTGAAGTTCTGGATTCGAGCCATGAGCATTTTGGGGTTGATGGCTAACATTCTATTTACATTTTACAGAGTTTATTAGATTTAAATATGTCGTTGTCTATATAGGCAATGATGTATATACGAATGCATACGAGAACTTAATTAGCTCACTGTGTTTTTGCCGTTTCCGACAATTGTTTCAACTTTATTCAGAATGGAATAAAAATGAACATAAATTTAATAAAAAAATATCAATACGTAGTATTAGTATTCGACCCACTCGGATTAAAAGTATCTACTATATACATATATTCCATCACTGGAAATTTATTCAGAAATTTAAAATCACAAACAGAGTAATTATATACTCTGTTAACAACATTTTAAACATCAACTTGAGTCGGTTACCTTTTATAAATAAAAACGGAAAATACTTTTAAAAATTGTATTTAAGCGTTTTCCCACGATTTTCCATTTACTGAAAATCAAAGTGTTTTATAGCTGTATTGAACAGAATTTGAAGACGAAGGTCTTTAACCAGTGCGTGTTGTCAGTGATGACATATGGAATCGAAACATGGTTCTACACGATTGCCCGTATGCAAAAGCTTCAAATTACTCAGCGGGCTATGGAGAGGGGTGTGCTCGGAGTCTTTCTTCGTGATAGAGTCCGAAACGTAGATATCCGCAAAAGAGCCAAAATAACTGACATAGCCAGAAGGGCCGTTAGCTTGTTTGTCATTCTAAGTTGTATAAAAAAAAAGAAGGATAAGCAAGCCGAAGTGGCAATGGGGGATAGGGAAGAAAGATTCTTGAGTGGCGACCGCGTACGGGCAAACGTAGTGTAAGACGACTCCCGACTAGATAGAGCGACGACCTGAATTGCATTGCAGGGAGTCAGTGGCTCAGGACCGTTCTTTATGGCAGTCTATGGGGGAGGCTTACATCTAGCAGTGGACGGGTAATGACTGAAATAATGATGATTATGATAGCCGGATTAAGATTTTGACTTGAGATAATTGGTCACAAGCTTGTATACCTCTACTGGGAGTTCCACTCATGCACCATGCACCCACAATATTATATCATACTTCTTACCACAGAAATAGATAATAGCTTACTATTGATGTATCTATTTAGTATAATAATGATGAGAGGTTAGGATATTCATAACATACATCGTTATTTGTTGAGACTCCTACGTCCAAATTTTGATATGAATGTAACAACTGAACCTTCATTGACACGGGTCATTGTGTGGGTAAAAAATCGTTTTATAATCCCTACTAACATTTTGTCGTATAAAAATAGACAGTGCGCTAGTAGGTATGTATTTGCGAAATAAATAAATCGTTCAAGGATTTTTTTTTCTAAATACTAGCTTGAATCCTTCGACTCAGTGCAATGACGAGCTATGTCTTGAATTATCGATTATCCCAGGCTTACAAGCGGTATCGAAGCCTTAAGTCTTAGGAGAGATTTTGCCTCACTTTGCGTGTTCTACCGCTTATACAACGGATTCTGCTCAGAAGTATTATTCAATATGATGCCTACGGCCACTTTCTACCATTGTACGGCTCACCATCGACAGGGAGTTTACTCTCATACCCTACAGTCGCGGACAACGCGGTTTTAGAGATGTTTTCTCCCACGAAAACTCAGGTTATGGAATGAGCTCCCTGTCGAGGTTTTCCTAAGAGCATGGGGTTCTTCAAAAGGGGGGTAAAGAGGTTTTTTCAGGGTCGGCAACGCGTGCGTAATATTGCAGGAGTTCATAGGTTACGGTAACTACTTACCATCAGATGGGCCGTATGCTTGTTTGCCACATCAGTGATATAAAAAAATCTATATAATCAGCTAATGATGATTTCATCTAACTGATCACCTCAGTCTATATAACTACGACTATTTTAGGTTTTCTATGAGGATTTTATTTAAAAATTTAAAATCCATACAACGCCCTCTCCACAACAAGCTGTATGAGTCGGAGCTTTCCTAATAAGATTCCCTAAGTCATGATTATTATTAATAACATGCATTACTTATTAATTTATACGAATGATTTTAGAGGGCTAATTAAAAAATAAATAAAAGAATGCAAAAAATAGAGAATAAGAAACAACAAACTTTGTAATTTATTAGCACTCTTACTCCGCTCTCTATACCTATATAATTGGATATTTATAGGATAAATTGTATAAAAAATTAAGCTGAATTTTGTACTAATCACCCCAGTTGCAACAAGCTAGACACAGTCTTATAACTTACGGGCCGTTGACACATATTACCCGACGGGCTTATAAAGCGCTCGGCCAGAGCACGGAATCTAAACATCCTTCCGATTTTACGCGCGCCGCCGTCTCTGTGCATCGCTCCTCGGATATCCGTTGAATGGAATAAGGCAGTTCGCAAGTCAGTTCCTACACGTGTGAAGGACACATTGATTGCTAAATAAAAATTTACACTAAAAATTGTGTGATCTTGTGTTTTGTGTAAGTATTAATTCATATTAATCTTATTGTATTTATTAATAAAGTTACTGATAATAAAAAAATACATACATCCGCAAAAAACCAACGACCTTTCTATAGAAAGAAAAAACTTTAAACATTTTAGATTAATATTTTAAAACAATTAAAAGATTTGATCGCATTATGTTTTGATTAATTGTTTGATTACAAACACCTATTAAAATTAAATTAGAATTACCTATCTATGCAACTTTAATTAATATTATTATAGTAATGCTATTAAATTACTTGCGAAAAAAGGCAAAACTTTTTTTTTATTCTTAAAGAGGGTTTATTCTCTTTATTGTCATAGGTGTAACAATATACAGACATTCATTTATTTAATTTCCATCTCTTATACCTAGTCTTACTAAATTAATCAATTTAATCCCTTCTTCTGATACAGGATTGTTTAGTATAATATTTCAATTGCCTAAACTATTACGAATATTAATAAATAATTCACGCCTTTTAATTTTTTTCCTCGTTCCATACACATTCCACATTAATATGGTACACGTCTTTTATCTTATTACACACTACAATTTTGAGTGTTAGATTTGCCCATCAAAAATACAAAGTTTAAAAAATTTGTATTTGGGATTTTTTTTTTTATTTATTTAAATCTTAATGCATAGTGAAACTATGTACATATGGCGAACTTAAAACCGGACGGTGTTCTCTATCAGTCAACCATTTGGCAAACCGAGAAATAAGTAGGTGGTGCATTATTGAATTGAAGGTATATAAAAAATAATACTTTATATAATCATATATTATAAACATATAATTAGAATAACATAAACATACATAAAATATATAAAATAGATAAATATATACATACATAAATAAATACATAAATATTACTACAACAAAAACTACAGTTAACTATATTAGAAGAGCAAATGAAACAATCTATGACTCAAACAAAGTAATCAGCAAGATTAAGTGTAAAAAAATAAAAAAGATTACAAAAAATAATAATAAAAGAAATGAAGTTTGTGTTTAAAACCTAGTTTAGTTAGGGTAGATCTTATGTCGGAAGTCAGTTCTAGTATTTAATAGAACAGTGAAAGAATAGGAAAAGAAGCCTGTACGATGACCAGGCATGTGAAGAAGAAGATTTCTGCAAGAATAAGTCCAGAACGAAGCCTTAATATCAAAACAATATCTTGTCTAATTAAACTGATCGTACCAGGGAATGCGAAGGAGATTAAATATTAAAACATTACGAAATTGAAAGTAGTGAACCATTGTGACGATGTTATTGATAATTGAATAAAAATGAAATAAAAAAATATTTAACACATAATAATATTACTTTTAATTTGGTACAGTTTTGCGCAAAAAATATACGACAAATAGGTATTAAATACTTAAATATTATCTAAAATAAGAAAGTGCTGCAATAAAATTAGTAGTAAAAACTACGCGGTATCTGAAGTGCTTTTATTCCTTGTCTTCATGCGATGTCTAAATCATACCAGGGAACACTATAAAAAACTTCGAATGGAATAGTATTAAAGTTATAGAGATATTATGATTACTTACTGCATAGTAGGTAACTTGCTGCCATAGATCTGTACATGAATATAACTTAAATTATATGTAAAATACTTATATTATTAAATAATCATATTGTTACAATTAGATATTCTTATAAAGATTTATCGATCAATAGAGTTATCTCCTATGTTAATAAAAAAAATTTGTCAGGATGGGAGAGGTGCTCATTATTATATTAAAATCTTATATATTAGTACTTAATAATTGACATTACAATAAAACAGCCTGTCGATGTCCAATAGTGGTACAAATAAAAAATTGATCACTTAATAAAATATTTCTATTTGTTAGTAATTTCGTTAAAAGATTATACCTTAAATATTTTTTTAAATTGGTTAATATTTATTATTTCTGTTAAAAAAAGTTATACCATACTATTAACGTATTCGAATTTAAAATGGCCGGAAACAAGAATTTTTTTTTTTTTTTTTTTCATTTATTGTGACTTTGGCGAAAGCCATCAGCCAAAAAGTAACAATTACAAGGTAATAGAATATAAAATTACAAGACAAATTACAAAAATGAAAAATTAAACAAAAATATTGGTTTGTGTCAGTTTAATTTTTTTTCAATTCAAAACACCCAGTCAATCAGGCGTGTCCACAATATTTTTTTTTTTTCATCTGTAGGGATTTCGTGTGATGTCCAACAGAAGATGATGTGTGGCCCGATTCCACTGCTGCTTGTAGTGCTTTCCACGGCGCTCGCCGCCCCCGCTGCTTTGTTTGACGATACTTCTGTGAGTACACTGAATACCATTTTTTTTTTTTCAATTAGACAATATATCAGAACATTCACTTATGCGACAGTTCGTGTAAACTAACTACACTGACAATATGGATGTAGCGTCAGCGGTTCCTAGTATAGTATAGTATCGCATATAAATAAATACCATAATATCACACCGTATTTTTTTATCTCATCTCATCGACATAAATCTAAAAGTTGTTTCATTTTCGAAAGTTTTGACTACTATTACAGCGATAGATAGATAGATAAATATTTTTTATTGTTTCGCCCATAAAATTGCAATAGTAAACTTATTATAAATACAAAAAATTATAAGAAAATATTACACTGAGAAAACAAACAATACCTTATCACTAAGAGCGATCTCTTCCAGGCAAACATTTTTTTTATCTTTTTTATTTAGAGGCTTTTATCCTATAAGGATATGTCAGCCTCATCATACCCTAAGGCAAACTTTGGATGAAGGACTTTCATACATATCAATATTTTATATCTATTAGTAATCAAATCGACTTCCACGATTAGATAATTTATATTTGTATCCTTGTTACAAACCAGGTATTATGAAATAAGTTCAGATTAAAATAATGAGAATCAGTAAGAGTAGATGTATGTTAAGGTGAAATTTATAAAAAAGGTGCCTAGTGGATACTTTTTATATGTACTATATGAACACTACTATTACTTTTTTAAATTAATACGTAACATTTACTTTTTCCATGCTATTTCGTAGGTATGGATATCAAAAGTCGGAAAATTAATGAAGTGGACCACTTTTAAATAGCGCTTCAAAAATAAAATAAACACCAGATTTTAAGTTAGGCCTTCAAGAAGACAACTGTGTAAACCGCAACCTATTTAATGGAGTAGTTTTTACGTGATGCTAGAAATAGACATACAAATAGACAGACAAAATTTCTAAAAAATATTATTTTGGTGTCTGTTGGTCTTATTAAGAC
This sequence comes from Galleria mellonella, assembly GCF_026898425.1. Lineage (NCBI taxonomy): Eukaryota > Metazoa > Arthropoda > Insecta > Lepidoptera > Pyralidae > Galleria > Galleria mellonella. Next base: position 736,147 of record NW_026442086.1, read on the forward strand.
ACCTCATACTATTTTTCTTAAATATCCCATATACAGACATAATATAGTTATAATTTTATTATATTAGTAAGATAAAAGGATATAATTACTGTAGTCTGTACATTTTATAGAGATATAGTCATTAGTACGAATATGCCAAATTTTATAACGACTGGTTGAGCTGTTAAAGTGCCAAAAGGTAACAAACTAACTTTCACATTGTAATATTACTAGGTTTTATGAAAAATAAAAAAAAATATTTAGAAAATTGTGTAAATTCTCTCAACCCTAATTCTAAACAGTTGTTGTTTCAATTATATATGACGTTATGTATTTAATTCATTTTCATATATTTCACTCACTTTTCACACAAATAGTGTGAAACTTTTAAGTTTCATTTATATACGTCATAAAATATGCTAGTGCCTTTGCAATGACCAAACAATTATTATTATATTTTTTCATAATTATTACTTCAAATGAAGTTAAACATTAATATCTGTACCTGTTTGTAGTAATAAACTATTTAAAATCATTAGGCCTGGTGCAGTCGACATCTCATTGCAGGAGGAATACCTACTCAATTTATGATGAGAGCCGGCTGAGCATCTCTGAAATAATCTTAATTTTTTTTCCTGTAAAATATTCTCGTAGTCAATCTAAGTGCTATATGGTTATTACTTTTATTACTTTTTATGGTAAAGAAAAACATAATTTACGCTGACCCAAATAGATTATGAGAAAAGGGCAGGAAGACACTTTTATTGTTATTTCATCATAAAATAAAAGTCGACACGTATTTAAGAAAATTTATGAGAAAGGTGTGACATTCACTAGTTTTTACCTACTTCAAAAGGAATAGTCGTTGACATTTAATTATCATTATCATTTTATAGCAAACACGATTCACTACAATCCAACTATACATGTTCGTTAGAATAATCTCGTTTCACTCTTTACTCTACTAATCTATCGACTTCAAAAAGAAGGAGCTTCTCAATCCAGTTGTATTTTTTTATATTTGTTATCTCATTATTCCGTCCGTTCTAAACCGATTAGAAATTTTTTTTTTATCTGAAAGGATATACTTACAGCGATTTTTTCAAATTCCACAGAGATTTCATTAAAATCTGTTCAGTAATTAAGGTTTAGTTTTTAGAATAAAATAACTAGTTTTGTCACAATTAAGGTAGATTTTTTGTGAGACATAATGTTTAACTACATTATAAACGCGAAAGTTTGGAAAGATAATTGGATGTTTTTGCTCAATCACGCTTAAACAGCTAAACAAATTTGAATGAAATTTGATACATGAATAGGTTATATCCTAACTAAACATATAAGATATCTTGTATGTTGATTCGCGGGCAAAACCGCGAAAAATAAATAGTGATAATAAGTCTAAATATGGGTTATTATGAGGAAAATAGTACATAGTGTAAAGTTGAAAACTTATCTATTCCCAAGGAATTCAGAATCGCGATATATTTGATTCGATAATCTCATTTTTAACTTAACTTTAATGCAAGTTCCGACAGGCCGACAGAAGTGAATGTCGTTAAAAACTTTGAGACTATACGAAAACTATTGAAAGTAAACAGATCTGTGACATATACACAGTAACATATACACAACAAAATCCTAAAGTTAAGTGCAGCAACTGTTGGATTCGTCAGTAATATTAGAAAGTAAGGAAACTTTGTTCACTGGGGATACTGCTGCGCCGAGGGAGCGTGTGACTTGTCCCGTGAAATGTAAATAAATTGAAATTTGAATGCTACGTAAATCCTATTGTTGGCACATGTTAAATGTTGATATTACATAAAAAATATATGTTATAGAACATACATCATTTATTATTATGACAATGCCTCTAAATTTCAGAATAAAGTGTATAAAGATGTGAGGTTAGAAAATATGTTAAAAAAGTTCCGGTCCATCAAAAAACAACGGTTGTTGTATTTTTAATTAACAAAAGGACATTGGTTGCAGCTATGCTTGATAAAGGCAAAAATATTTAAAGAATGAACTGCTGAACTCAAGGTTCGATACCTGATGTTTGCATCAGAATGATTCTTATACATATTGTGCTGGTACAGCTACTAATTATTTACAGCAAGCTGAAATGAAATTGTTGGGACACTTTCTCGTACGAAAAAACTTATATCGTGACCTACTCCAAATAACAGTAATAATTTAGTAGACAACATTTGTCTTGAATTTTTACTTTTCTTTTCGCTTTCTCTGGAGATATATTATTTGCGTTACATATTTCCGTACTAGCCCTCGGATAATGCTATGCCATAGGGACAGAGTATTAATAATTTTCTGTGACTATTTTATTACATTTTTTATCATTAGGTAACAGTACCCCAAAAGAGAGCAGCCCTGGTACTAGACCGGCTGTTGATAGCGCTCCAGAAGGCGTTGCATGAAGATGGTGACCAGCGACGCTACGACCAACCAGGACGTGACTGGCCAAGAACAGCACCGCTCCGCATCGACACCGACAATGTCAGCGACATGGTAAATATGATATAATAAATTGTCCTTACCATAACTATTCTTTTATTTAAAAATAAGCCGAGTAAAGTATTATATCTATATATATAAAGTTAAAATATAAACTATCGAAATTAAATATCATTGAAATCCATACAGTAGTTTGCGTGAAAGAGTAACAAACTTTGCGTTTATAATAGTATTAGTATTTAAAAAACATAAAATGCAAACCAGCTTATTTGTGCCATTGAAATGCTTTTTTCCGTTTCGGGCTAGGAGCGTGTAAAATTTAGCAATATTGGATAACCGATATTTAATATATCGGTTATTGGGCCAATACATAGATTGTAGTAAATATAATAATATCGAAATGTAGAACTCAATCGTATTAAATATTATTAAATAAAGACTTCCGACCGGTATGAGCGATATTGAAATGGGTCAAAACTATTTTTACGTCGTTAACATCTAGAGGAACCCAATATATAGATACTACAGCAGTATCAACACTAACCATGCATAGTGTTATGTTTATAAGATGTTTCATATTATATTTCTTTTTTAATTAACAGTTATTTCGTGTAATACGTGTTTACATGTGTGCGGTAAAAATTAAACAAGAACTCATGGCATTGATCAGAAATTAATTTTACAATATACTGCAGGATTCGTTTTTGAAAATCTACACGTGTAACAGAATTTTTAATTAAACAATACTTTCAGTATCCGAAGCATCAGATCACTTTAACAACAAGATTCTTTACTACTAATGCCTTCCTATTACTATATATATTGTGGTTTTATACCAGCTTTGATTTTAAAATACAAAATTTTTATTTGAATGAAATCCTAGAAGCTATTTCGTTTTTAAGTCAAATAAGTACCTATTTAGATGATAAATGTATGACGCGGTAATTTAATATTCGATCACCAAATTTTTAAATCAAACCAAAGACATGGAAAATTAGCAGTGGTCTACTTAGAAGTGCGTGGTCGCGTTCCAGAGTAATATATTGGAGGGGAGCCAGGCGCCGGGCTATGTGTGGCCCGTGGGGGCCGCACCACGAGACGCGACACTGCACCCCGACAAAGAAGATGATATGGTGATTATACATTCAGCTTAATACCTTTATTTAAACGTACATATATACTCGTAATGATAACAAATCTCTATCGCGTACCATAATAAGAACATTAAAAAAATTTACTTTAAAAAAGCTTTACTTCTTTACATAATAAAATCGCAAAAAATCTAGAATTAAAGGTCGTTAGAAATTAAAATGGGCATGTAGTGTATACGATAATGTACCGAAAATGTTGGTTATAAAATTTTTCTCTGTTTGTCTTTTAATAGCTTTGTCTGTTTATGACACGTGAAGACGGCTAGTGTACTAATATTAAAATTTAATAGTACAAGTATATTAAATTAAATATGGGCAACATAATATACGAGCAGGCTACAGAAAAAGGGATTGAATTTATATTTTTTCAAAGTCATGTGTTGTCAAATATAATCAATACAATAGAGTAAAAATAATGGAATGTAAAAACGCTATGCAAATGAAACATAACATACTTATAAATTGTACAAACGAACGAAATGCGGGTACAACTAATATTTTATAGTGTAAAAAATTAATCTATTGGAATATATTTCAATAGATGTGTTATAAAGGGCCACACAATACAAAATTTAATAATTTCGCTTTTTATATTGCAAGCGTGTCTTTTAAGATGAAACAAATACTGTTGAGATAGAATATAGCTTTAATGGACTGTAGTAAATAATCTTGTTGTGATATTTTTTATATAAAATTTTGACGTACACAAAATTTAATTAAGATTTTCTTTTAAATTAATTATAAGTAAACATTGTACGTAATTGAGGTTACAAGAAGACTTGTCTTATCTTAAAAGATTTTTTACGCCTAATTTTAATGAATTCCTAGTACGAGTCAAGATTTTTAAAATTATGACTACGGATACGATGATTTATTTCTTGATTATATTTTCTACTATCAATTTCAATTTAATGTTTGAACATAGAACTACACGCTAAAAAAATTATTAACCACCACTTACTTCAATCCCATCAAAATTGTGTATATAAATACACAATTTGTATGGGAAATGTATTGGTGGAATAAAAAAAGGATTATTGAAACAAGTTCTAAATTAGCAAAGTAATCACGTAACACATCATTCTAAAGTAATTGAGAATCTCCATCTTTTTGATATCGCTTCAAAATAAGTTTGTATAAACATTTGAGATTTTTATGAATAATTATCTCTTGTCTCTTTCCATTTGGCTATACACTTTTAGTAGTACAGTTTTTCATTCCTGATCTAAGATGCAAAAGCAAACCTAAGAGTAAATTAGACGGATATAGTGTACATAGAAGAGATCAAGGTCTGTAACGACGAGGTCAGAGCAAAGTCGCGAAAGACAAAGTAAGATAATGATTCTAACACCATTGTTTTTATATTAAATAAATATACAGTACATTAATATGTTACATATAAAACAAACAATAAACCTTAGGGCTTTACCGTGTACCTCTATCATCGACATTTCCATAAGTATAAATACAAGACATTAACAAAGCATAACAATCAAAAGTTATTTGAAAAAATTACGTTTACTTATATTATATTAAGATTTAATTGTAATACTTAATCCCATTCAAATAATGTATATCGAAATTTGAGCATGGTGTTAGTTTCGTTCAACATAAGGGCAACTGTCGAGAAATCTCCCTAACTACCGTATTAGAAATTATAGCCATGAGCATATATTTACATCCCATGGCTTCGGATATACGATACCCATTATTTCCAATTTCCATGGAAATTTCGGGAAGCATTAGCTATTGCACAATCACGCTATAGTTATAATATACTCGTACCTCTAGGTACAAATTCATGCTGTTCCTTAATTAGCTCGTCATTTTCTCATTTACGTATACGGTGAAATCGAAATCGTTAGCATTACGTAATAATCTACCCATATCGACGATCCCAGGTTATCAGGCGGTATCGAGCCCCTTAATTTAAGGCGAGGCTTTGCTTCTCTTTGCATCTTTTACTGCCTGTATAATAGATTGTGTTTCGAAGAACTCTTCAATATGATGCCTACAGCCACCTTTAACCATCGCACCACTGGCCATTGGCAGAGATTCCATCCTCTCACCTTAGAAACAGAATGGTCACGTACAGTGCGGTTTCAAAAAAGCTACTTCCCGCGAACACTCAGGTTGTGGAATGATTTTTTTTTTATGCAACTTATAATGACAAACAAGCTAACAGCCCCCCTGATGGAAAGCGCTAACCGTCGCCTATAGACATGAGTAGTACCATGGACATACAAACATTACCGCAGAGACATTCCCTAAAGACTACAGCATGGGGTTCTTAAAAAATGGCGTATTAAGGTTTCGCGCGCGCGTGATATCCCTGGTATTACAGACAGCGGGTCGTATGTTTATTTATCACGTAGTAATATAACAAATATAAATATAGTAATATAAAAAATATTATAATATATTAAACAGAAATTTGGTGAATCAAAAATTAAAAAAAGATAAAAAAATATCGAATCTCCTATACTAACTGTTTACAACTATTTAGCTGGACGCGTCGTGTTAGTATCTTCTTCTTAAGGTGCTGTCTCCTACCGGAGTTTGGTGATCATCACGGCGATCTTAACTTTGTCCACCGCCATCCTGAAAAGGAATCTGGTGCTTATTCTGAACTTTTTAACCAGAAGGTTCGGCATCTTCCCTGCCTTAGTCCCTGCGTTAGAATGGGAAGCTCAAATTTATTTTGTTAAATTTCGTTTCTTTAATGAAAATGTCCAACATCACTGATAGGACACTCCTTTCAAAGGATGCTTACATTTTAGATTTCAGCGTATAAAATAACATTAATGATAATAACAACTTCCATAAAAGACAAATAACCATTGGGCACGTCTCCATCGAGGAATGAAATAACAATTTCGTCATTAATAGAATTAGTACATATGTCGTATTTTTTGTATAACGAAATAAATTTATACAAAGAGACAGATTTTACGAATCCGATTCACTCATTATGTCGAAACCTAGTTTACAAAACAACAAAGTAGTACTTGTTTTAATGAAATTTAAGGAAATATTATTTTTTTAAACTTTATAGAAATAAGCAAATGTTTTATAAAATGATAATTTAGTTACAGTGAGATTGAGTAAAGAAGGTTATGAAGATAAATAGCAGAGGAGATAATAATAATGTCTCAGATCCTAATGTGCAGCCCTATGAATTTTTTTTAAACTTGAATATATTTGCAATCCTGGTAACAAGTTGCCATAGGATATAACAATCAAACCTAAGCACACAAAGCCGTAGACAAAAGGTAATTGAATATAAATGTTGATACCAAGTGGGCACACTTTTTACAGACTTCAAAAAGAGAGAAATTTCTCAGCTAATTTTAACACGAACACAAACAGTTACTTTGTACATTTTGTCATGATTTTTTTTGTGAAATCAAATTTTAAATTATAAACTGGCTGTAAATATTTTTCTCATTGTAGACATTGGGTGCCATTTCTCTAAACATATATTTTACCTAATATTTTAATTTGATAATTATTCAAAATGAATATTCTATGAGCCATCTTAAATTTAAATTATAATAATTTTGATTTAAATTTATTAAAAAATTTGTTCATATGGATTCATACAATAAAGATTTCGCTGTGATATGTTGTAATTAAAATTTTAATTTTAAACTTAGCTTTAGAGAAATTATGCCTCAAAATCGAACCCAATATAGCAAAAGTTGGACTATGCTGTTCTACCATATACTCGTATACTCTACGGACGGTGTAGCGGAAGCTATCGGTGTACAGGTATTATATAAAGCGTAGTAGCTACGCATGACGCTACGTCTTCCACTTGCTACTTAGATAATTTCTACTTTTACTGTTATTATACATAAATATGGAAGGGTGTAATTTTATTTTATATTAGTTACTCAATTACACCTAAATGGCTGAATAGATTTAAATAAAATTCGGTACATAGACAGGCCAAATTCTGAATTAACACATAACATATTGTCATAAATGATTTTATTTGCTCTTCTAATACAAATAATTATTTTTATAGTAATATTGTATGTATGTATTTATTTATTTTACATATTATACGTATGTTTATTTTGGTCTAATTATATGTTTATAATATATGAATATATTAAGTGTTACTTTATGATTCTTTAATTCATTAAGGCACTGCCTACTTATTTCTCAGTTTATCAGTTTAGTTTTTTGGTTAACTGGTAAAGAACACCGTCCGGTGTTATGTTGTGTACATAGTTTTACTGTCCATTAAAATAAATAAAATGAAAACTAATATTCCCTGAGCCACAAGTATGAATATAAATTTGAAGTTGGTTGAAAAAAAATCTTTTCTCTTTAACTTTGTTTTTATTTTGTTAGGAATTAGTATAATTTTATTGTCATTATTATAATTACTATGTGTGTGTATATGTGATAATTAATATAAATGTACAATATTACATGCTACAACTATCATAAACGTAAAGTTTATGAGTTGAATGGTCGTTTGTTATTTTTTCATGCATAAACGGCATTTTTGAATGAAATTTTGGTACATGGGTAGGTTATATAGGTTATCTTAACAAATATAAAAATAATAAGTACAACAGAATCACGCCAATCGTCCAATCCTCAAGCTAGTCTACCCTGTAAACATCTCAGGCTCAACCCAGAACATGAAAATCAAAACCAGTTCAAAAAAGTTTGTTTCCTGAATTGGCCCGACTGAGAGTCGAATTTGGAACCTCATATACGCAATGTAACGTGCGCACCATTGCGCCACAGAGGTAGTAAAATCGTTGAGGCTTTCATACAAACGGAGCCATTGATTACAGCTAGTTATACATAATTTATTTTATATTTAATAATTTAATGTACTCAGTAATTAGGTAATGTAAATGTATATTACCTAATTACTGAGTTACATGTGTTTGTAAAATTACATTAATATCATAATGCTTTGTTCCCAGACGGGGTTGCAGCGACGCGGTCAGGCCGGCCCAAGCCGGGGCCGCGTACTACGGTGTTATTTCAACGCGGTTACCTGTTTCTGAACGCTAAACCACATCCTGTTATTATGTATCGTTTTATTATTATTTTAATAAAACAATAGACGACGGCGATGTATATAATTTTATTGAACAACAGGTATTAATTTAATACAGTTATACACAATATTATCCATTAAAATTACATTTTACAGTATGTGTTTTTTTTTAAATACGTAATTAATAAATAACTAATTTTATTTTCTTAAATATAAACACATTGCTAATAGATAAGCTGATAGAAAAATTAGCATTCGCTTTATACAGACATATAAAGAGTATATCAATTTTTACATATGATACATGTATAAAACTTGAGTTTTGTCTGTATAAATATCATGATAACAATATATCCACCAAAATAACGTGTAATATTTTACAACATATTTTGCGACATACCTATATTTTTATACTGGCGTGCCTCTCGTGTCAGATATTGATAATAATACTTATTTGTTCAGATTAAAAGTAGTATCGCAGTGTATATCTTGTCACAATTAGTACCTTCATCATCTCAATCATTAACTGTCCACTTCTGAACATAGACCTACCCCATACATTATCATTTTTCTTCCTCCAATAAAGTTTAAAGTCATCACTCTATCTAGTGAGGGATCGTCCTACTTTGTATTTGCCCGTACGAGGTCGCCACTCAAAAACGTTTCTTATCCATCGGTTGTCATTTCTTCAAGCTATGTGATCCACCTGTTGTCACTTCAGCTTGCTTACCCTTCAGGTTATGTCGGTGACTTTGGTTCTTTTGTGGATATCCTTATTTCGGATTCTGTCACGCAAAGAAACTCCGAGCAAAACCCTCTCAATGACTTGTTGACTAATTTGAAGCAAAAGCATACGAGCTCGTATGCAAAAGCATACGAGCAATCGTGCAGGACCATGTTTCGGTTCCATAAGTCATCACCGGCAACACGCACTGGTTAAAGACCTTCGTCTTCAAACTTTGAGGTATTTTGGATGAGAAGATTTGCTGTAGTTTTCTGAAAAACAATTATAATATTATTAGTATATAATAACAAATACTGCAGTAACACCCTATCTATAAAAATAACTAAAAACTGATTTAATGAAATTGTTGCATACATATACATAGGTAAAATAATTAGGAGCTATGAAAGAAAATAAACATTTTATAGTTTTAATCGTGTGAGCTATCTATTACTAGAGTTGGAATTCTGCACTGTCATATACTATTTTATCAATTTTTTTTTTTATAGTTTTTTATATATTTTATATTTAATCAAATCTCATAAGTAAACCTTGTATATAAAATTCTATTGAAGCTAATTGTTCATATTTTATTATATGTATATAATACCCAAATGTTGATCAATATTAAATCGTTATAAACGTAGATGAATATAAAATTGTTTACTTAAATAAGAGTTTACTCGAAAACGAAATGTTGTAAATGATTTTTTTTTTTATTTGTGTCGACATCTATTAAAACAACATAAAACTAGAATATTTATAAGAGTTATTCGCATAGAAACCAGGCTTAACTATGTAATCATTTTCAGTATTCTATTGCGGAATTTCAACAAAATACGGGTATGCTGAAAATTTTCCATATGCTTCATACTTAGAGAAAAGTAAAAAATATACTAGATGGCGCTATATCTTCATAAATACATTTTATATATTCATATTTAATATTGGTCATTTTATTCTTATTTTAAAAGACTTACCTACGTTTTAGGTATGTATATTATATCTTCCGATTACTCGATTGAGATTCGAACCCACATCTCTCTGCTATCCGAATTGTGTGTACCCAGTTAGATTACGGAAAGAATACTGTATGGATAACAGGAAGATTTGGGGGGGGGGGGGGGGGGGGTGGAAGGATTATTAGTAATGTAGACTACCAATCCCAATGCTAGCGATATACCCTGTCAGGTTGACCCCTAGAAACCATCGTGATGAATTAGTAATAACCAAGTATGTTCATCACGATGGACTAACTGACTTGCCTTTTCATTCTCATTTATCATCATCCTTCCCTGGTGCTCCGCCAACGTATACCGATAGCACCGACGAGGCTACTATTACATTATCATCTATTAAAAATAAATAGAAAAATGTGTGTTCGAATCTTACTGAATCAAGTTGTCTCGGAAGGTATTTTTCAATATATGTATTAATAATAAAAAAAATCCCAAATTACGCATTAAAATATTTTCAAACCACATTATGAAGTAAACAGATAAGTATTTATTTCGTTATTACATGTTCCATCTATTTGTTAATTTGTAAAAACAATAAACATTCTATCGCATTTATCTATGCCACAAAATATTGAATGAAATTTATTAAAAAAATACAGTTTTAAAATAAAAATGAAAAAACTATTTTTAGTTGTCATAATTATTATTCAAGAAATTTCTCACAATAAAATGTAATAAAACGATACCTGTTAACATTCGAATAATTTTATACTAAAACTATAGTGTTACATCAAAGTAAAATAGGTAATTAAAAAACTTTAAATGTAGAAGATACCTTGATATAAAATCAAAGCTTTGTTTAAACAAAGAAGTGACATTCGAATAGCTCGTAAGCCTTTTGTTAAATGAACGGATAGTTGTTTTCTGCACGATCACACTTTTGTTCAAGAAAACAAAAGTGTGGTCGTACGTATACGTATTAACTTAGCGCTTTAGCACCGGTGGCGCGCGCTTGTTGCTACGGCTGAATGTTGTGTGGGTATCTTGATTGACATAACGATTTAAGAAATCTATAGTACGTTCGACATTAAATTGTATAAATATTTCATGTAATTGAAAAGATAAACATATTTTTTAATTAAAACAGTACAAATTTTTAAGCGACGCCAAAAGAAAATATATTTGCAATTAGTTAATTTTATTTATTCTTTACAATTTGTCGTTGATTCCTACTTTAATAATTTTGTCATAGATACAGTAACAAAAAAACAAGGTGTCAAATTCAAAATAAATGTGTTACCACTTGTTACTCTTTAATATTTAAAAAAATTAAAGTAATAATAATTAGGAATAAAACGAAAAATAACTCTTTTTCGTTTTATACTTAAGCCAAAACAAAGAACAGAAAAGTACTGACTACGTTTCGAGTTAGTATTAATTATGTAAGTACCTATGATTAACTAACTCTCTTACATAGTAAAGGAAAACCTGGTAATACAATTTCGTTGCTAATTACAGACCAATTGCCGACACTATGGCGGTGAATGTCAAAGGTATTCAAGTAGTTCGGGTGTACAGAGGATACAAATGTATCCACTTACATACCTAATGCAAATTTCCGTTCAAACAATAAATTGTCTATTACAAAAAGGTTACTGTACTAGCTACTCGTTACTAATAAGATTATTGATAACTGACAGTAACTAGTTACTTCACTCGCGAAGAATTAAAATGGAAAAATATAAATCCAAAATAACCCCAAAAATTATTAAAATAAATTTTCAATGGTTTCCGTCTTATCTTGTTGCCTGTTACATTCTTTTTTCTTTTACTTATCTACTCATTGGCAATCTGTTCCTTATAGAACAATAATTCAATATGCTGTTTGGATATTAGGTTTGAATTTTCTTATTATATGATGAGGCCAATCCGTTAATCAGCTCTCAATCTCTGTCTTTAAATCTTTCTACGAATCCTTGGATGCTGTGTCTTTTTAATCGTGAGAAATTAATGTTTCCCAATCCTTGTAATTGAGCACCCAAATCATTCCAATGTATATTTAATCTGAATTGATAATATAGACTTACTATAACGTACTTTAATCTAAGATCTGTTATACTAGACTATCTGTACTTAGAAGATATTTAAGAAAAATGTGCTCAGTATAAGGGATATTTATAAGTGTTATTTATAAGGGATATTGAAAATATAATAAGTTCATTAAGCTCCTGTATTTATATTGTCTATATAACAAATATAAAATGAATAAAAATGAACTCAAGCTTTAAAAATAATATTTATAAGAGCAAAAAGGACCAAAGCAATTATTTTTCGATTTTTTGTCTGTCTATATGTTTATCCGACGGCATCACGACAAACATATTGCAACAAATTTGATTCAATCTCCACATTTGTATAAGATCCAACTTAAATTTTGAAAATTTATAATTTTATTATGATACGCGATCTAGAAGTGGTCGCTTATTCACAAAATCCACGCATACGAAGTTGCGAGCAGAAGCTAGTTTATAATTTTAGTGAGATATTGCTCCTTGTTTGTTTGTTTATTTACGCTGATCTATCTATATACAAATGCACTGTGTGTGTTTCCTAACACAGATACGCTTATCCGTATCAATTTTCCATTTCCTAGGATGACAACACGCATTCATCTATTGTGGACAACCAAAATATGCACCACCGAACGCGTCCACAAGACCCTTTGATCTCCAAGGTTGCGCCACCGATAAAGTAGCTTTTCGTACACGTGGAGGCTCTTTCTACGCCCCCTCCATTATTTAATTATAGAGACATAAAAGCTATGGCAGCCGTTTAAGTAAATATGATATATAAATAAGTTGAATAGACCATAAATGAAAATTGCTCCTCACACAGACTATATTATAAAAGTGATAACTTATTCAAGAATTCAGGATTCATGTGAATGTAAAAACATTATAGCGGCTGGAATCACTCAGACGGCGATTTATTTTGTCTCATATTCGATACCTAAATATAACTTGTTCCATTAATTCGAATTCATCTGAACTTTCAGTAGTCACGATCTCTATAATAGTGGGCGACAGTAAATATGAATATGTAGCCAAAAGTTGGTCAATTTTACTCATAATTGCGTTCCAAAATGAAGGTTAAAAGATAATTAGTCTTGTAAAGAAAAAGTCAATTGAATGTGATGTATAAAACTTGATGTAGTTCGTAAATATGAACAGGGTACCTCATAGTTCTGTAACATTTGCTTATATACCTACCTATATAATTGATTAATATTAACAAAATTAGTATTTTAACTCTTTTTTTTAAATTAACAACTTTTTAACAGTTATATTTATATTTAATAATAAAAAAAAATTAATAAAACGTAATTGATATAGTAACAGTTACGACTTTATCAGAAAATATTCCAAGGAGGAGATTATTAGTATGGGAGAATAACAAATGGTCCCATTGCCTATTTATAGGCACTCTGGAAACCCTAGGTAATTTTTGATGAATTCGTCAGGATGATCTTACTGACCTCATTCTATCTAATCATTACTACCTATAATTCCTACTCCTCCTTAGTTATACGTCGCCACCCATAGCACAGGGGTCACAATTCTATTTTCATTCTTAAACGAAATGTTCTAAAATAATAACTTACTGCAATACGAATAACTATAAATAGACTGTTCCTACGCATTTCAAAATAATAGTAGTAATATCTACTAACACAATAATATTACAATAATGCAACTTTACTTAATCTATTTTATATTGCTGTGTGGTCCCGGCATAGAATGGGCCACCCCTTCCTTTCCCTTGAATAGATGGACAGCAGCGTCCCTCTTAAAATATCTGGTGATATTTTAAAATATCACCAAAAGCCTAACTACCTATCAGCCAACTCGCTTACCAAGCATGGCAACTACTGGCAAAACCCCCCAATAGTGGGATGCTTATGTTATCAGTGGACATATGAGGGCTGCGTGATATGATGATGATGACTTAATTTACTTATTAGTATGCCTACAGAAATTATTTCTTATATTCACTTCTAAACAATAACAAAATTACTAATCATTTATCAACAATTAGAAAAACTACAAGGTACATCTTTTTTTAGACAGTCCGGATACATGACAAGCAAGTAAAAAATGTAGGTTGGTCGTTATTCAGCCTATTTATCTGAAATTTATTAAAGTAATAGTCAGAACATCTATTAATGTTTCTAATTATTGTGTACAGATTTTAAGTCTCTATATGAAATTAACAGGATGAAAGTACATTTTAGTTCAGAATATAATCTATTAAGCATACACCTAAAAACCAAATCTCACCATGTGTATAACACATAAATATCAAAGTAAAAACATAACATTAATAATAATAATAAATCTTATCCCAACCACTCTGGCACAACACCTCACACGGTTGGAATTTTGAGGCAGCTCATTCCCAGGAAGGATGCAAAAGCGGTCCAAGAGCAACGCCTATACTGCCCGCATAATACGCCAGTTTCTCTCCCTGGGACCCTGAACCCTGGCTGAGTGTACTTCTGCCGGAGATTAGCTTGCCATCTCCTTAAGAGGGTAAACATAAAGTTTGTTTTAAAAAAATAATAAGTAAAATTAATACCTCTGATATACAAGTAATCGTATAAATATTACTTATTCTAATAAAACATACTAGTGTAGAATATATAGCTAAAAAGCCAAAATACTTATTTACAAACGCCTACATAGTAGAGTAGGCATAAAATTTTGATATAATTTATTCTACAAATATAAAGTTTAAATGTTTACTTTGCTTTAAAATCAATAATATGATTATACTTGCTATTTCCGACTGTATTCCTTTTACTTTTAAACGACTAATCCTCTGAATCGTTTAATTATGATTTACAATAATAAAACATCTTAATTAATCTGTACTTACACAAAGAATTCATATTCTTCATAATACAAGGAATGTGTTGATATTAATGTACGGAACGATTGACATCAAAAAGTTCGTTAATTAACTTGATTTATAATATATAAAATTAACATTAAGGTTTTTTCTTGCATAGAAATAAATTAAAAGCCTCGTCCAATTATCAAACGAAGCAATGGGAATGATATCGAATGCACAAACAAATAATAATATCCTCCTTTAATTATTATCTCTTTGATCTTTGATATTTGTATTGGTATTTGAATTTTATTGCGTTCAATTTTTTGTTTAAATTAACCTTAATTAGAAAAAATAGTAAAGCATTAACACAAATTATAACTAAGATACGAATCCTTCTCACACCACAGATATATCTTAAAGTCATTTATGGTGTGATAAGGATGAACCTGATTTACAATGAATATAGACATTAGTGAAATTTACCAAATAAAACCAGTGATAGAAAAGTTAAAAAGCAACCGTTTATCTTGGCATGGACACGTGATGTGTAGAGACGAAAAGAATGTTTTAAGAAAAGTATCAAGTATAAATGTAAATAGTGTAAAGAGCAGAAGAAGATATAAAAAGAAATAGATGTACTCTGTGAAAGATGGTATAGCCTGAAATTATCCATTTTGGGTAAATGCTATAATGACTGTAAATAGAAATGAATAGAAGAAGAAAATATATTACGCGAACTTCAAATAATTAGGATAAGAGCAGGAATATATGCGTTTTTAAATATTTTATTTACATTTATTAGCACGAAAATCGAAAGTTGTTAATTATTTTATTATTTTTTCGAGAATAATGCGACAATAATTGTATTTAATTTTAATTTATCTGTAGAAACTACATACATATTCGTAGGAGATTAAATTAGAGACTAACTTGACATTGTATGTATATTTCGATTTTCTCTATATATATACACTTAAAATATTTTTGGTATGTCCAGTGTGGAGTTAAAGACTACTAGTAATAGGATCTAACAGTTTACCTCCTTCACTATGGGGGAGAGGAGATTGTTAGTAATGGGTATTAGCAACCTCATTGTTAGTAATATACCCTATCAAGTCGACCTCCACGGGGTATCCCCTGGAAATCATCGCGACTGATTGATTTATTGTTGAATTCCTCACGATGGGCTAACTGACTTGCTTCATTCTCACCTATCATCTCCCACTGGTGCACCGCCAGTATATACCGATAGCACAGGCGGAGTTACTATTCCATTGCCATTCATTAAAAATATTAAAAAAAGAAAACAGTTTACATGGCTAAGACTACTTTTTTTTACTAACAATTTGCCTTGTCACACATAAATCCCCTGGAAAGTATTGAAAATAATTTTTCACGTTTGTTTAATAAAAAATATTTTTCTTTAAATATCGTTTCATTCTTAGATAGTAAAACGGCTTTATAGTAAGGCTAGAGTGTTTAGTTTCAATTATGAATAAGGGTGGCACCCTCTGTGGAGGTGACACTCGATCGCAGCGCCTTGATTGAGTGAAGTGATACTACGTTGTCTTACGACGCGCCCGTGCTACTTGGTTCACGCGTGACCATCGTGACATGTGACATTTTATAGAATGTAATCTTGTATAGAGAAATGGTGTGACAAACTTTATGAAAAGCGATTACTCCAGTATATTAATATATACGAGTATATATATGTCACAATTAACTAATGCATAAATGATCTTTATCCACATTACGCAATATAACTTCTTGAAACTACAAGAAAATTGTAAAATAAATACAAATAAATAATTAACAAGATCTGCTCTTTTCAATAGGTATTAAGTATATAGATACTAAGATATAGTCTTTAACTCCACACTGGACATACCAAAAAGATTTTATATAGATAAAAAAAAGTTAATAAGTTAAACAATTTTATAAATTTTATATTATTATCATACTAGCTTTTACCCGCGACTTTACCTACATGACCGCTATATGTTTATTGAATGGGATAAAAAGTAGTCCATATCCTTCTCCAGCTCATACCGTACGTGTAGCAAATTTCATAGTAATTGGTTATGTCTTTATAAGGTAAAAAACAAACTCACTTTCACATTTGAAATATTAGTAAAAATTAAAGGATTAAACATATTATATAACAATTTTTTGAAAAGTGAAGAACTAAACAGTATAAAATATATAAAATAAATTTAACTGGGAGTAGCCTTGCAAACCCTAAAATTCCTAATTTTACTAATAAAGTCAACCTAAATGCTGATATTTTAAATTAATACATTTAAAATTAATACAATAGGTAGGTATAATCTTCTACTTCGCAAATAGATAGGTATTACATTAAAACTAAAGGTGATTTTAAACCTATAATTACCAGTTACCCCTGGGAACTTGATCAATATAACTTGTAATTGCTTATCTATGATTTTGGACAAGTTAGAATGATCAAATAAATAATATGCTGATTTTAAGCTTATGATTGCCTCTGATTCCCTACGCACACGACCTGTTACCATAACTTTTCTTCACGGTAAATTTATGTCAAACATGAAAAGTGTTATGGAACTATTCATGTGTTACCACTCCTGTGGACAAAGTTTATATCTATATACGTAACTTTTATATTATAGATTGCACTAACCATAGTTATAAACTTTAAACCGAGATAAGCAGTAAGACTGCATTACTTATTCAGGCAAGTGATATAAAACTCTACCAATAATTATATTTATTTTTTGTCAAGGAATCTCGTGGCTGACTTTTGGCCATAACAGAATATCAGTGTTTTGCTTATGTGAGGGCTAATAATAAATAATGCAAATAAATCATATATATCTATTTTTCAATTATTATCTTTAAAAATAATTTGTATACCTTTAATTAAATACTTTGTCAAGCATTTGCATAAAAATATACAAATTATATCAATTTATGGAAATGCTTGTAAATTATATAGGTATCATCAAAGTTAAATTGATACGTTGATATTAAAACATCCAATAAGAAATTGTTGGTTCTATTTTCGATTTCCATTCTCCTAAATAGTAAATTATTTTCCAAACATTGCCAGAATTTATAAGGATGACTTCTTCCGATATTTCGTCAGACTTTTCTCATACATACATAAATATAAACGACATGATTATAAACTTCGCAACTTTATTCCACAATGTGCGTGTTTAGGAGCATATTTAGGTGTGTTATAATTATTTTATTTCAATTGAGTAGAAATAAATATAAATACACTTACGACTGTAATCTCTAATGGAGTAGTCATTTGGTCGTTTGTTACCGTTTTGTTAAATATAGCAATCGAAATGCAGAAAAGTGACAGAGAGCGAGCCTATCGCCGTCACTTGGATTAATTTGTTCGTTAATAACGTTTTCTCTTATAGGAGGCACAGGTTTCCTACATGTATAAGTCTGGTTACTGATAAAACTTTTTGGATCGGTCAAAGACTAGACTAAATTTTATTTTTTATTCGATTGCCTACGAAAAATATATCTCCTCTCTATGGTTTTATAAGGAACCCCTATATCAAGTTTCATGCGATTTCATGATGTTTCCCTTATACCTCGTCATTCTTCTTGAACCACGACATTGTAACTTCGACAGAAATTTTAAAATTAAAAAATAAATAATTGGTGAGTACTTAACACTTTTTTATGTTTGTTTTATAATTTAAACTTTTAATTATTATGGAATTTATCCCACTCACGCGTATTTTATTTTATAAACTTATTAGATTATCTGAAATGAACGAACATTGGTTTGATAAAGACTTAGAAGGTCGTCATTTTCCGTTATTACCTTTGATTTATCCCTAATAACTCTGCCCTCCGACCGACCTTCGAGTTCACTTATTTGGTGGATTTATTAGGTCAACATTATTACAACAAAATATTTTGAAACAAGAACGTACCATCCATTTGTTTATGGTTGCAATCTGTGAATGTGAAAATCTGTGATCAGCAGATTTTTATTGACAGCTATAAGTTAGGTACATATAAAATGTTTTGGCACATCCTTCACAAATATACGTAGTTATAGCGGTTTGCGTTTAGTTTTATCGGTCATAACTCGTGATGTCCATCATAGAGCCATTTCGTACGACCCCCGGAAACTAGTTGTGAACCATACAGAACCCTAAAACAACAGCAATGCGCAATATATGATTTTGTTCAGTAAAAATATGTAAAATATAATAATGTCAAATGTAACAAAATTAATGTAATCTATACCTGGTATATTTAAACATATTAAATGTTTTGTTGTTTTAAATTTTTTCAAAATTACTAGTAATTTTAAAATCAATCAAAATCAACACAGGATTGACAAAAATATATGCCACACATATACAAAAAATATATAAGAATTAAAAATCTACTTATTCTGAAGTCACTTAACAATACGCTTGTCAGTTATGTCCAGTTGCATTACTCACAATTTCCATACCCAGTGACGCCAGTGCGGATATTACATCACTACTAAACACGTGCTTTATATATGAATAACACCTCTGAACAAGGTGAAATAAAAGTTGTTAGCAATCTTTGAAGGGTTTCAACTTCCAGAAGCGAAACTGAATATTTTCACTAAAGAAACACGAGTCGAAAAACGTCATAAATTTTTAAATCTCCTATATTTACACGGCACATTCAGGTGTTGAATTAGTGTGGGGGACTCAAAAAATTAAATAAAAAATCAATTTTTGAATTTTGAATTTACTAAATTTTTGTTTTATTATGTTTCATAGCGTAGGTAGATACATAATATTACGTAGCGCTATTTCGTTTTCTCTCTCTCTCTCTCTCTCTCTCTCTCTCTCTCTATATATATATATATATATATATATATATATATATATATATATATATATATATATACACACGTTTATACTGTTGAAGATATTATTTAAAAAATGGAGACATCGATCATAATATTAATTCAGACTTAAAAAAAACATCGTTTAATGAGAAAAAAAAATTAGCAAATTAAGACCCAATTAATTTTAGTTTTAAATGCAAAATCTACTACAAAAGTGAAGTTTAGTAGATAGCTTCAATATGGAATTTAGACATACACTAAGATTTTTATTTTTATTTTTGCAATGGATTATAATAGTTTCGCGCTAAGTACCAACTACTTTATAAATACGCACTACTAATTGTAAAGGCTGCGGTTAACACCGAAAACTGAAATAGCTCCTTATTTCGCAGAAGAGTTCAACGTTTTGCTCTCCGTATTAATTACGAGTACTCAGTGTCACAGCAATTATACCACACCTAGGTTATGAACTTTCAAATCAAAACGCTACACAAGAAAGTAATATTAATATTGTTTGTTATCCATTTAGGATTAAATAAATATCTAAAATTTTATACCATCTGCATCATGCGACTTTGCTCACACGAATCCATATATGTACTTTATGTTTTAAGTTAATACATATAAACCCTATGTACCAAATTTAGTTCGAATTCATTCTGTAATGTTTGCATCAAAGAGAAACAAACGTCCAACTATCCTTACACACATTCTTCTTTATAATAACAGTAAGCTAAAAAATAATTTATCTTTTGACATGACACCATATTCAAAATCCTTTAAAAACCTTTCTTTTTTCATTTTAGAACGGAAAACAAGCTGACGGTCTACCTGAGAGAAAGTGATAGACCGATAGACATTTTTATACAAAAAAAAAAAACGTTATTAACACACAAAAAAACGCAAAAAAGAAATACCCTTTCTGTTATGCAATTCAGTCACCAATCCTATACATCTATGAAATATATATATATATATGAAATCAAAAGTAAAAAAAAAGCTTGTTGGCTGCACAAAAATATTTTTTAAAAACAAAATTATTAATTATATTGCATTATATTCTTCGTAGATAGTGTAGTACCATACTATCACAGTGTTTCTTTTTATAAATATACGTATATATTGTACAATACTGAATGCCATATTCAATTCGATATCAATATTGTAGTCGGATATCTTATAGCAAGTCATGCTGACCATAGTATCCAGACAAATGAAGGTATGGTGGACAGGTTAATCGGGTCATAAGGCACCCTATAAAATAGTTGAACATGAATTGGGTCATGCGACATATTCGTGGACGAGCATTTCTTGAAGGAATTGACCTATTCAAGAATACTGCGATTGACTATTGTTTTTATCTATATAAAATTTGTGATAATCATTGTAACTATTCATATTTTTTGTAAACTCAACGTTTGTTTGTAAATAGGAGCTACTTCTACTGTCATACCTATTTTTCTCCCCTGAAATTGCGTTTCGAACCGGGCATCAAATTTATAAAACAATACTATTCAAGAATGAATAAAACAATACTATTAAAGAAAAATGCTTATGAGCATTTAAAATAACAATTAAGTTTATTTGAATTTTATTCAAGTAAACTTAATTGTTATTATAATTATAATACTATAATATTCCTATTTATTGATTTATTATAGTTTTGTTTACAATCAATGTTGTACAGACAGACATGCATTAAGTATCATTTTTACATTTACGATAGTTTATTATGGAAAATAGGGGGCATATAATGAACAAACTTACGACATCCCGCAGGAAAGCAACGGAAGTATATGAGAATCGCTTTTACAAGTCGTAAACGCCAAAGTGGATTGTAATGGACTCAATCAGAGATCGGTGAAACAAATATAAGGATTATACTGCGGCATAGCAAAACAAAAATATACTGATGTGGATAAGAGTACATTATCGTGTAGCGTATATTGTAAATTGTCGCATTATTAAATAATTATGTTGGTGTAAACAGTATTTGGTATCGTCAGTAACGTCACCGTGACAAAGTGTTGAGTGTAAAGTTTTATATTATATGATTTAAAATACATAAAAAATATATAAAATATTTAACTAACTACACTACTAACTCTTGTACTCTGAGTTAATTTATAAGAATCTTTTTAATTTATGCAAATTAGTTAATAGATGTTAGTAAATTACTTAATTATCTAATTCTGTAATTACTGTTTTTAAATTTAAAAAATAAATAATAATAATTAATTTTACACCAATAATTAGTTCTTAAATTTATAACTGTTTATGTGTTATAACAAAATCTAAAATTTCAATTCTGTAAAAGTTAATTCAAACAATTAAGTAAATTCTTAACAAATTTAATTTAATATTTATTTAATCATTATTTCATTAAATGTATTAATAATATAAATGCCTTATTTAAGGTCGATGACTTAGTTAACAATGTTGTTCAGGATAATGAATATTTGCGTTCTACTTATTTATTATGTTTACTAGAAGTATAAACCTAATTTATTATTTTCTTAACGAAATTCTAAATGGAAGAAATTATAAAGATTTTCCATTATAGTATATATGTATTATATATTAAATAAATTTGCTAATGTAATATGTAGTAAATATGTATTTATTCAGAAGAAACTGTATTGTTAACTGTGAGCTGTAAAATCTAAGAACAAACTTAAGCTTTCTCTTTAGTTTTTGTTTTGAGTGCAAAATAGAAATCTAAATCTGAATTTTGAAGTAAAACTTTAGTCAAAAATATAATTATAACTAAAATTCTGCATTTATAAATCGCATTGTAGAAACATAATAATATTAATATAAATAAACAAATTTATTTAATAAAATGTAATATTTTCTGAGTAATATAGAAAACATTTCCGATTCAAAAGTTAAGGATAAAGAATCAAAATTAGTTTGGATACATTTTGTAAGTATTTATTTAAATTAATTGGTACTTCATATTACTACATTACCTTTAAACGTTTTTATACTTTTTCATGTAAGTTCACGATATCATATGATTTTACCGTAACGCATTTGTATGGAGACGCTTTTAAGCTTTCTCCTCGATAATAACGTGATCGTGCAAGTTTCGTTGTAATATGACGTAAGACACCTAGGTTCCCCGTGAGATTGTAGCGACAATTGTGTAAATGTAACGTATATGTAAAAAAACATTAAATATGTGTGAATGAGCTGATGCTCGCCACGTGTCTGTGACAAACACAGATTTCTTTCTATCCACCTCCTGGAGAGATTTCTTAGCTTTGAGAGGACATTAAAGGTACATGTTTTCTTCTGTAGATTTAAAAAGGAGTAAGTTTTAATTTCGACGATATTTTATTAAAGTGATCTATTGTTAAACAACAGTCTTCTGAAAGATTACAAAAAACTTAACAAAAACTGAAATCACAAAAAATTCTATTCACCAGTTATTAGCAATGATCATTACAAGTTATAGGCAACATTAATAGCAAAAATGGCCTATTTACTTTATATCAGATAACTATTGAAGCTTTACAAGCCTATACTTTATAAACTAATGGTTTCTTAAGTTACCTAAAGTATTTAATGAGGCATTTGACTTAGTTTTTTATCTTCAGTATCCTCAGCTGCCATCAGTAACTGGTGTGCGGCCAACATATACGATAGCGCAGACGAGGCTAACATTCCATTTTTATCCCATTAAAAAAAGTGACTGTGATCGTATGCATAAACAACGACATGTTCATAAATATAAAATAAAACTATATGGTTAACCTTTTAAAGCACTCACAGTCCATTATAAATTATTGCGGTAGCTGTCTTTAGTCGTTAATGTTTAGTTTTATCGCTACTATATATATGTGTAAATAGTTGTAATCTAAAATTGGATGTTGCATAAAAATGTATTTTTTATTATATGGATAAAAATCCTAATTATTGTTTAATTATTGTTATATAATTATGTCTTTTGTTTAAAAACTTACCAAAAGAAGTTTTTGTACAAAAGACGATTTAAGACCACTGTACTTTTATTCCACTCTTGTCTCTATAGACAAGCAGCTGCACTTTTGTTTGTGTTTCCAAAATTTTAAGTGAAAGTACTTGATTCCAAGACATAACACCGTAATAGTAACACATTAGCGGTATCATGGATATTGTAGTATATTCTATAGTACCCATAATCAGGTGGACTATCAACATTTTCGTCTTGAAAATCTTAAAAAAACTACTGTAAACCAAGATAAACTCATTAGTAGTCAATCTCTTCAAGAAAAGTGCATATTCCCATTTAAAAGGATGATAGCACAAATGCAATTCTTCCGATATAGCAGGTGCTCATGGGTGTCGTAAATCACTTGCCATCAGTCTACATATATTAATTAAAAAAGAAATAAAAAGGGTAGCTAATCTTTCTAATACACTTTCAGTTCTTAATAGTAGGTAGTATTAACATCAAGTATTGTACCTACACCTAACTTTGTTCGATCCCATCCGATTATATTTGGCAGTTTTCTTTATTCTTCAAACAGTAACGAATGTGTTTCAATGTCATGGTAAACATATAAAACGGAATATACACACACACACACACACACACACACACGCACACACACACACACACACATACACGCACGCGCGCGCACACACACACACACACACACACACACACACACACACACACACACACACACACACACACACACACACACACACACACACACACACACACCACAGGTATATACTCGTTCCAATACTAGACGCACAAAATACACATTCTGTTACAGAGAACAGTTGCAACTGTTAAGAAATATTCAGGTAAACAATGTAAAATCTAGCAACTAACTGAATGTTGGTTTTAATTAATTTCATATGTTTCACGCTGTATTGTACAAGTATAACTGAAATAAACTCCATTTACCTATACATGTAAAACCTATATACTTTTGCATATACCAATATAATTAAATCAAAAACAGAGTATACTAATTTGTTTTATTTTGTAAATAAGGGAACTATTATAAACTGCTTGTTGAATATAAAACTCAAGTAGAATTTACAGTTAATATGTATAGAACTTGTAAAAAAGATAGCTGGAGAATACAGATAAAGGAGAAAGGGGATGTAAAGACTTTTAATTTGTATATAAGTAAATGATATAGGCAAATTAAAGTAAAGCTACTAAATATTTAAAAATAATTAAAATTTAGTGGTTCCGCTATTAAGAACTAAAAATACCAAAAAGACTTTCAAATTAAAATTTGCCTTTTCTGATTGCTTAAAGAGCTAAATTAGACAAAGTATTCTGTAATGTCTCACAGAAAACAATTAACTTTAATTATAACCAAATTAGTTATTTTAATTTAAAAATTAAAGTACTCAACCGATTTTGATAACCATTAAGTTAAAAAAGAATTTTCCAAGTCGATTTAAAGCTGACGGAGTTACGAGGTAATAAACATAAAACAATATAACCATATTGCAATCCTCTCTCTTTTTGAAATCTATTTAAAAGAAGAATCAGGAAACGAAAATGGCACTAGACAGCCACATTGAGCAATCAATAACTGGTGCAGAAGAACGCTTGTTGAGTCTCGACCACGTGCAGACAAGCACTGTGTGGGACAACTACCTACCAGACAGAAGTACCAACGTTTTGCAAGCAACCTATCAATGGAGATGGCTAGGGTATCTATATATCTATGGTCATTTTACAAATAAAAAAATTATGATGACGATAAAAAATATTTATTGCTTTATAACAAATGTCAAACAAATGTCATCATCTAGTGACTATAATAATAAGACCCTCATGTTTTGTTTTATACAACTTAGAATGACAAAGAAGCTGATGAAAAGTGGTAACCATTGCCTATAGACATGAACAGTAACCATGGATATAATACAATATACTGTGTAGCCCATGATACCCTTCATGTGTTCATTCATACCATTCCTAAGGACTAAGGTGTTATGTAAGTCCGTGTAGTCTCAGCATAGAATAGGTCACTCCTTCATTTCCTGTAGATGTCGTAAGAGGCGATTAAAGGAACTTAATGATAAAGGGCTGGGCAGCAGCGCCCCTTTTAAAATATCACTAAAAGCCTAACTGTGGCAAGCATGGAAAATACTGGCAAGGGGAGTTTTGGGAAGGCTCATGTTCAGCAATGGACAATTAACGACTGAAATTATGATAATGATGATGAAGATGTTATGCCTCTGTAGGCTGTAAATTCACTGCCATATCTCATCCTTCGAACCGAAACACAGCCATGCAAACACAACTGCTTGACGGTAGTCATATACCTAAGGACTAATATTACTATTTAGGCTATATAGGTTCCCTTTGATCACTTTTTAAAGAGACTGTTAGCAAATCGTGCTTAAACTTAAGTATCATGTTACCACGGTAGTCATTACAAAGTATGACTAAGCATTCTGCACCTACTGATGTTCTTGTTACATAAGAGTAATGCTGAATATTACATGAATAAATATTGCTCCAAAAAGTTATCGATTTTAACGATGACAAAAATATGTGGCTAACATATATCAATCAGTTCGGAATTGACAGTGATATCGCATAACATAAACACAAAAATATAGACGAGCTAAAAACTTTCTCCTTTATACAACTTGTATAAAAGAATTTCTGATATAATAAAAAATAATATCTTAATGAATTGATTATTTTTATAATTATTATACGCTTTCTATTATGGTGCTCTTTTATGTTATAGAATTTTAATATGGTAGACCAATAAGTAAAAAATATTTAGATATTTATTTAATACTCGAATGTAACTATGTGTGTTAAAATCACACTATAAACATACCTACTCTTGTATAACAAAAGTGTAAACTTTAGTAAAAAAAGGACGATAAAAATATTTCAGGTTTATATTAAAACTAAGCAGATCACCGTACTAAACTGTTTCTTAAACGACTTTTAAAAGATTTTATTTCTAGCAAATCTTCAGCAGTAAACCGTTTCAAAACTGCTATCTATTTTTCGTTATAATATAATCTATTTTTCGACATAATATTTATAAATTTCATAAACTCCAAATCGAAATTTAATACAAAATTAAATTTACTAATCAACTATTACTATGGTTTAGATTAGTAATAACACTGACGCGACTTATCATATCAAAATTACATATAACTCAAATCAAAGATGTGACAAATTTGACGGATAAAGATTTCCGGTGTCGTGGTATGGGGTTAAACGAACCGGGGGCATCGTACACTTGATGTTGGTTACTTGGAGTTCTATTACCTTCTCAAGGCGAAATTAGATACTTAGGGCGTACTTACCAACTACGTGTACATACATTCTGTGAAACACAAAATGTTATAACGTGGGCATATATTTTAATATAATCGAACAAAGTGTTTTATTTTTAGTCTCCTTTTCATTTCAATGCATCTGATAATCTATTTTATAACGTAGCTTCGTCCACTCGAAACATGTTATCGTTTGCTTTCATAGGAATTATTAAAATACCTTTCTTAGTGAATTCCTAGATCATTGAAGAAAACTATATTCGAAATTTAAAATTTATTCCAACGATGCATTGTCCAATGATTGTGTGTTGGCCAAAATGATCAAACAGCTATTTCATGTAGTACACTCATACATATTGTATAACAAAAATTAAAAGTTTTTAAATATTTGTTGGTGTCAAATCCTTGTCATAAATATGAAATACTGCAGATGTTATATAGTCAATAGACGATATATTTTTACAAAACTTTTAACAATATTGCAGTTTGTTGTAGGTATCTCCAAACATCACTAACTGGTTATAAATGAGTGCATAATTAATCTTTGACACTTTTTCTTTGATTTTACTCGTATGCTGTGAGAAGAACATCATGGACATATGTAGAAATGTAGTTTCAACAAATTAATTTATTATCATTATTATTACAAAACACATTCATTGTTATAGTGAGTCATGTTTTTGATAGTGTGGCTACATAGTGACTAGTATTACAACAATCAGTCGCCTACTCAGAAATCCTTCTTTTATTCCGCGATAGAGAAGTCGATGACATGACGTCTGATCGTAAGTCATCGCCTTTTAACCAAAATTTATTTCCTTAATCAAAGTGAGCAAGTAATTACATATTTTCCACGAAATAATCGCTACAAACGTGATTGCGTATAAGTGATAAAGCTTAATAGAGGGCAATAATATGGCATATTATTTGTCATTTTATCTAAATACTGTTTGCAGAAGCATAATCGGTGTAGCCCGAATAGTTATTAAAGCTGATGTTGACGTGTACCTAATGAGCAACGATATGTCATATGTGACAATTGATACATCGCCGATATTCTGATTATTGATTTACATTCATATTATAATACTATATCCGCGATTTCGTTTGCATGATCAAGACCTTCTCTATGTTAAATATTATACGTGTGCGAAATTTCAAGATGAGTTGATGTAGCAAGAGGGAACAAACAAATACTATTATTATATTAATAAGAATAAAGATTTCATCTCTAAAACCATTATCTAAAAACTTAATAAATTATTATTTACTAGCTTTTCTTGCTACTTTATTCGCTTGACTAGGATACAAAGTAGCCTACGATCTTCTTCATACTCAAAGTACTATCTATACTATATTTGCTGTTAACTGTTTATTGCTGAACATAGGTCTCCCTTTGGGGTGTTGTGCCAGTAGTTGTCATGTTTGGCATACAGATTGGTAACAGCAGTTAGGCTTTGGTGATAGATTAATAGGAACGCTGCTGCTCATCTCTCGACCATTATGTTCCCTCACTCGCCTTTTACGACACCTACGGGAAAGGAAGGGGTAGCCCATTCTATACCGCGACTATATAGTAATATAAAGAAGATTAAGTAGCCTTTGGTGATGGTTTAAGAAGAACAACGCTGCCCATCCCTCGATTATTAAGCCCCTTAGTCGTCTTTTATGATTTTTGACTGGATTTTTTGTATTTCAATGAATGAAAACCTGTGTTCCTTTTACATACAAATACTTCTTAAATACAAATTACATACTCGTAGTATATGTAACTCAAAAATTCGTAACAAAAATAAATTTTTGGTTTGATAATCAAAAATTTTTGTTGGTTTTTAAAGAATCAAATAAGGGATGAAAGTTTGTAAAGGAGTTTTGTTATTATATATATATAATTGAAGCTAGAAGTACGAAGCTTTTGCTTTAGAATTCTGTTTAGAAATAATTTAATACCCTTCAGTGTTTTTGGAAATTTTACTCCTAAAGACGTGAAATGAAGGACGAAAATTTATATAGAAGTTCTGTTATTTTTTAAGTTAGAAGTATAAAAGTTTATTTTTAGGCTATATATATATATATATATATATATATATATATATATATATATATATATATATATATATATATATATAGTATTATTAGGAAAATTTACTCCTTAAGGGAGTAAGATAGAGAATGATTTGATTTATATGAAAACTTGAATGTAAATTTATTAATTTTACATTAGGCAGGTGGAATTTCAAATTTAATGATTTTCTAAAAATTAAAGTGGTACTAACCACATGAGACCGAAGCCGAAGGCAAAAATTAGTTATATAAATACACATACATACTTTTTTATACCGTTGAGATGGCAAACAAGCATACGGCTCATCTGATGGTAAGCGGTTATCGTACCCTATGAACGCCTGCGATACCAATTATTACGTGCTCGTAGCCGACTCTGATGAAACCTCTTTTTTAATTTTTTAAAAACCCCGTGCTGTAGTCTCTTGGGAAAACTTCGTTATATATTATTTATATTACATATATGTCTAAACGCATTTTATTCACTACCTTATTTCGACCTTTATTACATTTATGTTTAACTCGCCTGATCGAGCGGTGTGTCAATATACACTGCATTTAAAGTGCAACTTGCAACAGTTTACGGAAATTACATATATTTACTACGTTAACAGTCGAATATAGCAAATATTATACATATTTTTATGTTCTCTTACTTAATTTTTTGTGAATATGATTTTATAGATCAGTGTTTTTTGGATATATTGCTACAGTACATGTTTATAAAATGGTTACTGGTTCTACTATTTTAATGTTATTTTTATTATATTATTTAAAAAGAAATGACATCTGTTGACATGCTATTTTTTTATTTATTTTTTTCACTTATTTTTACTAATATTTTTTTTTAAACTATAATGATAATTAACAATAAAGGTTCATTTTGAACATTACAGTTAAAAAAAAATTACTCATAAAATACTAACATTAATTTTTATAAGAAATAAAGTAAACAATAGTACCTGAATAAAATTAAATATCTTCAAATATGAATAATTTTAATTAATAATAATAATAATAATTTATTTCAAAATAAATGTTACATTTTAAATATAGGTAAAACTCTGCTCCCTAAATAGGTAAATCCTGTACTTTAGGATAAGCAGTGCTCTTCCCTATACGACATAATGACACAAAATTATATAAAAAAGAAACAATACAAGTTAAGGTACTAATACAGTAATAATTTAATTTGCCCAAATAATATTTTGTAAATGAAATCATGAGTGTGTAATTTGTGAATTTATAGAATGGATTAATCATTATCTGCAAGTAAGGTACCCCTTGTAATTTTTATTAAAGCTGACTTTACATGTTCATTATTTTGATTGGGATAAATCTCAATGACTTGTGCCAACTACCAAATACTATGAACAGTATTCTCATCCTTAACTATAACAAAGTCAACCTTCTTTATATTTTTTCTGATATTCTTTCAATTAGAACGATTGTGTAATACTACTAACTATTGTAATTTCCATTAATGCCAAAATTGTTGCATTAATGCACTAAAACTTAGAAAAAGTGATAATCGATTGTGTTGAATATGCATCATGTTAAGTTCAAGTATATCCATCAAGGAGTTACCTATAAAAATGAGCTAGAGCAAGACAGATCAGTCATTAGATAAGTCTGGTATCGCACATAACGACTTATAATGCAATATTCCTTCTATTATATTCAATTTCTCATAAGAGAGCTTTGTATCACCTAACTGCTTATTCAATAATATCTTAGCGGCCTTTATGCCTGCCTAACAAAAATAATTAATAGATAACTTGCATGCATATGATAATATTTTATTGTACAATGTGTCGTCTTTAAAAATTATATAGAAGTTTATTGTTAGCACCTTTAAAATTTGCATTATCGGAATAAATAGTATTACAAATATCGCGTCGCGAAATTATACGAGTATGTTTCATCGCTAAAATAAAATTGCATTACCGTCACTAAATGAAAAATAATTTTAATACATAGATATACAATTTATTTGAATCACTTACAGTACACAAATAACAACAGACATACACAAAAATGAACAACTTTGACTTCCGTGTGGTTATCATCCGTAAAGAAGTTGCGGGTGAAGAAGTCTCCTTTTTTCAGTCGGAAAAAGGATCATTACTTTTAATAAAACACCGTAGTTAACAAGTTGTAAATGTACACCGTAGTCCTCGTACCGTAGACTCCTATGTAGGCTCGTAGCAGTGTACGTAGATGTGTAGCTAGCTACGGTTCAACGTGAATGCGTGGAGCTACGCTGTGCGGCCGTCATCTACGCAGACGAGGCCACCTATATAAAGCGCGGCGAAACACAGGACACAGCATTTGCTTTCAAAATCGGCGGACAAGGCGGAAGAAGAACTTGTTCGATACCCATACAAGTCAGCCTAACTACGTTACACAAATAAAAGTTTACTGTCAAGTCATTAAACGGTAAGTATTTTTGTTACAATTATCAATCCCTTTCAACCGTTTTGATAAATTTGAATTATATAGATTTATTTAATAATAATAATCTAAATTTGATTGTTTATTAAAAATGAGCAAACAGCTGAAAATATTCTGACATTTAAAATATTTTTTAGGTATACATACGTAATTCAGAATTAATAGAGTTATTCGTCTCCATCCATTTGCGTACATTTATTACTGTTTGAACATTCATACATATTCATAATTTAGATACATTATACTTTATGTAAATTATTAAATTTGATATCTAGAAAACATTTTCTAATTTCCAGTGCTAAACCAATTTTCTGTATATTGACTTAATATAACAATAAAAATAGGTCTCAATGGACGATTGAAATTCCAAAATTATTTAATCTATCATTGAAAAATTTAATTATTGTTTCAAATGAATTCAGAAAAATATCGAGTTTAAATAAGTTAGTAATTAAATACAAACGGACTAAAAATATGTGTCGGTAAAAATTTACGAGTTAATTTTAAATAATATTGAAGTTCCATTAAAAAATAATTGTAGAATTAGAACCGCGTTTAATCAATAATAATCTATACATTACTATAATTAAATTATTAAAAAATATATTAATAGAAACCGGTAAAAAATTACCTTACATTTTAATGAATAAATAAGTGCTTAATAATAAGTAATTATTATTAGTAATAATAATAATTAATTCGTAACAAAGAGCGCAAATTTGAATCTAGGATTTGTTTAATAAATTGATCCAACTAAAAAATAATGATATCTAATTTTCATGCAACGACGTACTTTACCACTGTTTTTACTATACCACTACGATGTTCTAATTTGACATGAACATCAGATTGATGATCATTGATTGATCAAATTTTTTATTGTTTGTATCATTTTTTGTGACTATGGATAGTATAAAAGAAATCTCGGTAAGCCAGAATGTACATTCTTGAGACATGGGAATGTAATTCGTTGCTACGTATCCAGTGCAATTGCAGGTGAACAAATAGATATAGGTACATATATTCCGATATAGTACTAGTTATCCGATTCATGTAATTAATTTTATCAATAACAAATTGTATACAATCATGGCTAATAATATACATGTACATAACAGTAGTAGCCCGTAGCATATTTAGAAAAAAATTAAATCTCTAATAAAACTATTAAAATTGCCATGTTTAAAGCACTAAAATAAATTATGTTAATATCATTTCACGTATATATAATATTTTATTAGTTAATAAATAATTTGTGTTATAAAAATGATATTAACAGTATTAATTATACTAATTTTACATTTAATAGTAAATCCATACAAATATGACTACGCATTAATTAACGACTGACTAAATTTATTTAATGTCGCATTTATGAATTATAATGAAAATGTAACCCCGCTTCTTCTATTTGTTTACCCTAGCAGGGTAACAGTTAAGACTGATAGGTATGAATTAAATTAGGTCAGTTTGACGAACGTGACGAATTCACTGATAATTAATCGCGAGGGGACCCAAGAGGGACCACTTGGAGGTCGACCTGAAGGTATATCGCTAGCAATGGGACCGCTAGTCCCAGTTACTTCCCCCCCACCCCCAGAATATTTGTTTAGGCACACCGCAGCGTGTGTAAATTTACGTAGGTACGCGTAAATACCCATGGAGATGATAAAATTGCCAAAATTATCAGGAAGAGAAATATTTTATACCAGCTATCATCTACTGAACATAATTATTAACAAAAATATTGATAATAATAATTTAATTTTTATAATATTAACATAAGACTTAATGGAAAGTTAAAGCTAATAAATATAGTCAAAATCTACTGAGAATCTTTTCCATTCATATATCAGTAAAAACAACTAGCTCTAATTTAATTTTTAGAAAATTAGTATGGGACCAAATAAAAACATCAAAAATATTAAAAGTAAATCCCTTCAAAGTTATATTAAAATCTACTAGTTAAAAAACTAATTAAAAATTCAAATAAAAATTTAATGAATTGAGTAAAATATAATATATTTAAATACTTTAATCTGTCTTACACGATAAAGTTTTATGAATAAGAATAAAGGTACCCAATAATTGCATGACCTACGTTCTATCAACAAAGTGTTCGCGGGGGGAAAGGGATTGTTAGTAATAGAGACTGAGAATCCCATTGCTAGCAATATACCCAACCAGGTCGACCTCCTCGCGGTTCTCCCTCGAAGCTATCATGGTTAATTCCTGATGAATTCATCATGATGGGCTAACTGGCCTGTTTTCATTCTCATCTATCACCCTTCACTGGTGCTCCGTAAGCGTATACCATTAGCACAGGCGGGGTTACCATACCAATTTCACCCATCAAAAAAAAAAAACCAAAGTGTTCGCGTGAATATAAAAACAAAAAATACATCAATATTAACAAATTCTAATTTTAAATCTAGAACAAATTTAATAGAACATTATAAGCTAAGATATCTAATAATATATACAAAATAACAGTATTATTGTAAACAATCCTTTTTTTGGAGTGGGAAAAATATTATACAATGTTTATTTAAATTTAGATACCGGTCCCTAAAATAATGTACACCGATGTTACACTTAACGACTAACTTTATTAATATTATAAGTTAAATCGGTTTGCTTGAAACTTTACTACACTTTCAAACTTGTATAAAATATTCATGAAACTTAGTTTTCACAACGCTATGAACTTAAGGTGTAATACATTATTGTTAGATAACTGAAAAATAATGATGTAAACGCAATGTTCAGACAGAACAGGAGTTTTGTAGATTACAAATATTTCGAAGGCTTTCGCTTCCTTAATGGTAGTAAATACTGTTAAATTCATTTTAACGGGTAAACTTTCGTAAATTCGTGTAAAATGTTACGCTGAATATTTGATGAGTTTGTACCCAATTCTGTTCTCTCACTCTTAATAATTTCATCAATATCCATTCTACATTTTCATTTGTAATTTCAATTTTTAACAATAAGTTCAAGATGAACCCTCTTATTCTTAAAAACAAAAACATCCTACAGGCCTATTTTAACTATTAGAGTGACAAAATATGTCACTGTCAGTAAAATTGAAAAATTAAAATCGTTTCAATATTTGAAATAGGTTTATAATAGGTACCTTTTATATACCTATTTAAAATATTGAAGTGTCCTGACATTTCCATAAAAGAATGGAAGGATATATATCTTTTTCATAAATTCTTATATGCACAACTACGTATTAACATAAAGTTGCAGTTTTTTATTTTTTAATTTACCGTTTACAGATGACAAATAAAAAACGAAATTTAATTTATATTGCATAGATATTATTAATAAGGACTAACGACTTTCACTCTTTTACTTTTATTTCAAAATGATTTTTTTTTTATTTCATAGTGTGCAATGCACTTCGTTTGGGCGATATGACTGACACACCAATTATAACTCATTGTAATAGTTATTGGAAGTTTGAGATAACGTAGTAAACAAACTCTAATAAACAAAAAGAAAATTTTGATACATAAACAAAGTTATTTCTGTTTAATAATGGGTTAGACGTAATAAAATTAATAAAAAGGTTGATATTGTATAACATTACGTTTTACTTAGTTCACTTACTAATTCGCAGTATAATGTGTTATCAAGAAGATCTGATATAAGTTTCTGCCGATTTCAATAATAGCTACTGTTTTAAACAATTTTCAACTTAAACAGTATTTTATTTTCAACTTCATAAAAAGTAGGTTCTCAATTCGGTTGTATTGCTTTTACGTTTATACAGAACTCTATCATTTAAAAATCGCTTTGGAAAATTCTTACTTTATCTGAAAAGATAATCTTTCATATTAGCTCCATAAAAAAAAATATTAAAATCGGTTCAGTAGTTTGTTTGTGTATCTATGAAAAATGATATGCAATGATGAACTCGAGTCAGTTGGCCCATTTCAATTCAGAACTTACATCACTACTATAAAGTATTAATAAAATCAATTACAACATTAAAACACTCTATTTGAAATAGTTTGACTTAAATGGTCCCACCATGTGTGTGGCAGAAAGTCTATAAAAAAGACAATCATTAATTAGTAAAAAAAATGTGGCGTATCATACGTCTTGTTTTTTTCACGGAATATATATCAGATATCCAAGTCACACGGATGAAAATGGCATGATAGATCCGTAACAAAAATATTCGCGGCAGCCTCGGTACACGTGACAAACCGACGAAATTCAACAAAGCCCCTTCTCGTATTTGTTGGATCTTTATACAATACATGAGGTTGGTAAACGAGTGTATTTTCTGTGACACTGTCTACTAGCAACACCGACGCATTGCCAACTTTAAATTCATTCTCGAAAAGGAATTCACTATATCCAGACAAAATAAGACTACATTGCAATTCAATATCCTATAGTTTCCTATTTTTTTCTGTTTCTGATGAATTATTTGTTCTTTTAAAGTATAATCGTTACTAATATTAGGTATAAATATGGCTTGTTATCTCTTAACACCATATATTGGTTCAACCAATCGTCACGAAATTTGATGTACGCGTAGGCTGTATTTGGCATAGAGATGGGCATAGGCTACTTTTTATATCATTGCTATATAGCGGATAAAGTCACAAACACATCGATCAAAAGTCGTACTATTCTTCATTTTTTGTTGGTACGCATGATTATTTCATTAGCAAAGATTATACATTTTACGTTACTTTATTTAATTGTTAATTGAGTGTAGTGTCTCATGCCTCATCTAAAAATTTTTGATAATTACTTAGATCAATTTTTAAGTTAAATTACTGCCTACTTTAATATAAAATATACTCAGCTATTCCCGTACGCTAATTTGGACGCTTACGATTATAATTATGACTAGCTTTTGCCCGCAACCTTGTATACATGGCATTTGAAAGTAAGTAACCACTTCAAGATGGCATATCAAAATAAAACCTACATCAAATTAAATTAGCATTCAATTTGGTATAGTAGTTTGTGATGCCAGAACGAACTTAAAGACAAATGAACAGAAATTGTAAAAAATATTATTTTGTCTTCTCTTATTAAAAGGCCTCATATATTTTTTTTATTAAATATCTCTTATGTACAGATATCGTTTAATAATAATTTTATTATATAGATTTTGATTTGTCAAAATACTTATAATAATATTTTTATAAAAACCTTTTCAATTTATAGAAACAAAAGAAATATTGGCTACCTATTGACATTTGTTAATTCATTATTTAATGAAGTACATATTTCTCAAAAAGAAAAAAAAACAATTGGATAACCAATAGGAAAGGTACCAATTAAAAAAATTAAATTAATCGTTATTTATTAAATTATTTCCAATTCAATAGATATAAATAACAATGCGATCAAAGCTTTATGATTTATTTATAAGAATTTGGTTTATCTTTAGTTAGTATTATGAGTAGATATAATACATTTTTTTCGTTCAATGAGCATGCCAATTAAACAGTCCGCCTGATGGTAAGTGACCACCTCTATTGTACTGAAACATTATTCCTTTATTTTTTATACAAATTTTTACTTACTACTTCATTTGGGGACAAATTTCAGAACGATTGCTTTATTTAAATTAAGTATTATTTTTTTGCTATTTATGATAATTTTTTTATGTTGGATTTTATTAGAGAAATTTTTGGAAAAAAATAAAAAGGGTGTACTATTTTTCATTTTACTATTTTTCACATATTTAATATTTGTATTACCAAGTAAGCGTAGATATCTCATTTTTCTTTTCATCGTTCGAGTAATACCAACATGGTAGAATCTAGTAAACGTAGTGAAAATCGACACTTATTGAGTAAAAGTGAAGAATATCGTATCAATTTGGAGAAAAATCATTGAAATGTAAATGGAAATCGATAAAGGCGTTTAGTGATGCTTGTTTTCTCGTTAATTTTGTGTTGAAATAGATATACACACTTTCACCTTTATGAGTAAGGATTTAATTGTCTATTTGTTATAACACTTACCTTTTGAGCTGCAGTAACATAAAAAAGAAAACAAATGCTTTTGTTTTATTTATGCTTCCATTTTTAAGGCATTGACATTAATACGGCAGTGAAATTTTCGGATATTGTAACATTTGATCTTCATCTTACAAAACTCGATAATGCGCGAGTGTTACCTCTTGTGTTACAATTGGTTATCATTACCACATAGATACCAATAGACTTACTTCATAATCACTCAAATTACATAATTTAATGTATTATATACTTATTATGAGACATTATACTAAAACTGTATGTCTAATAAGCATTATTTGTGTTCTACATTTATTACCAACTTGATTGTCAGTCAAATACCTAAACTAATAACATATACATAATTACAATTTATTAAGGAAATATCTGAGCTCCAAAAGTTCCTATGCTTAAAAAAAATAAACATATGAACTGTATAAAATAATTTCAATAAGTGACATCGTGTCATTTATTTGAAAATATCACAAACAGACAATAGCACGAGGAATGTTATTTGGAATGAACAATAGGAATCATAAAAACAAAAGCTGATCATAGAAGGTTATTCCATAAAAGCGGAACAATAGAAAGATACTACGAATTATCTACTCGTATTCGCGTTTAAATCTTCTATTTACAGTTTAGAAATATGTTTTAATCAATGTCTTTCTTGGTAATTAATATTTTATTTCAGCTAAATTTGGTAACAAATATGTACTAAAAATATTTTAATTCGAGTATGTACTCGAATATATTAGTATAATATACTAATCTGGAATAAAAATTCTAATTAATTAATTCTGAATATTACTAAAATATACTAGTACTAAATTTTATAGTGATTAGCTGAGCCCTTAGACGCTGAGAAGCAGCAAACAAATTCACGTATATATAATAAGAGTACTGCCTGTAACCCACGGTTTTGCTTGCATGAATCAATTTCGCTCGCAAAATTTAATTCAAACCCACTCTACAGTTTTAGCGTAAAAGAGTAACAAACATTGATCATAAATACATATGTACATACATCAATCATAAAACCCACTCTACAGTTTTAGCGTAAAAGAGTAACAAACATTGATCATAAATACATATGTACATACATCAATCATAAATCCTCAAAAATTATAATACGAGTAGTAGTAAGAAGTAAAATTATTATTAAAGATGTATTTACAAAAGTTTTAAATTAGTATGAATAATTTACAAGTTATAGAAATTCTCAACTTAAACTATGAACTGATTTCAAACATATTATACTACCGGCCAAATTACTTTAGTAATTTCCGGCGTACATCGCCCATAACCAGACTGGAAATGGTTTATTAATGACTTTATTGAGTGCTCAACAGGTCTAATTAAAGTGATTTTTTACGCATTATCCGTTACGACCACTACTGCTTAGGTATTTTCATTTTCATTTTTTTTCTACTAAAACTACAAATTTATTTTTTATTACACATAATCTTTATATATATATATATATATATATATATATATATATATATATATATATATATATATATATATATCAGCAGAAGCATCTGCTGATATTTAACGAATTTGGAAAGAAAAGAGATTATCAAGCTCTATGTTGCTTATACACTTTAAAAATAATAGCAACTTCACACTCAATTTATCATATATTTTTACATTTGTAAAATAGGTACCTAATAAATCTTTTTGAAATTTAGTATTCATATCAACAGACTGCATTTGATATGAGAAAAAAATTAAACGAGTTGAGCTAAGTTTATATATAGATGTACAAATAAGTCTGTCTAAGATACGTATAACATTAAATTTAATTCAAATATAAAGTTATCAAATAATATAACATTTATTAAACATTTTCAATGTAATATGATGATGATAGTTTTTCTGATGCAGAAATTAGTTAATTTTTAATTAAATTCTGGTATCTAAGTTAGATAGGAATTTAATTTGGTGTAGTAGATTTGAACGAATCAACTTTGCCAAGGACAGGGTATTTGATCTCTTTGACCAATTCGGACTGCGGATTGTTTACAAAAGAATTCCGATTCAGTATGTTACTTTGCAGGAATTAACGATCAGAACTAAAT
Source organism: Galleria mellonella (assembly GCF_026898425.1). NCBI lineage: Eukaryota > Metazoa > Arthropoda > Insecta > Lepidoptera > Pyralidae > Galleria > Galleria mellonella. The sequence goes on from NW_026442086.1 coordinate 776,076, forward strand.
ATATCGAAGGAGTATCCTTTAGAAACTTTACAATTTATAAATTTAATAAAAATATAAATTTACAATTCACGATGTGAAATAACGAAGATAATGTTTTAAAAGATAATTTAAATTATAATAATATTAAAAGCAATCTTAAAAGTAGCTTCCTTCAAAACGAATGATTTACTCGTAGGTATACAGCTGTCCTTCTTTTATTCATTTCTCTTGTCTCAGATAGCTTGCCCAGTTCCTAGTCGTATCAAAGTGAATTTTAGATTGTTTAATTTAAAATTCCCGTTATAATATGACGCATAATAATATAAAATATTACTACCTTTGGTATAATACACAAACCTTAGTAGTTTAAATTATGCCATTAATGATGTAGTTTTAAAAATTTGATAAATTGATAGTATATTTATTAATAATTATTGTTCAAATTAAACATTTTTTATGTAGACAAACTTAAAAGTCACAATTTAAAATTTAAATAAAAAAATATTATTAACAGAAAAAAAATATTCAAGACCCCTGCACACAGTATTATTATTTGGGTGTATATAGGTCGCACTTATTGGGTGGTATTTTAACCTCTGGAATACACAATTCTTTTTATTTCTTGTCGTTTATTCCATTCAATAAAAATATCTACTAGTAATTTTGACTATTGTTTTTTATCTAACGACTAAAATTGTCAAGAAAAGCATTATAACGTCACTCGTTACGTAACACTATTATTATTTTATCTATGGCGACAGTGAATTAATATGCAAAACTGTTCAAGTTGATCGAATAATAGATTGCATTCGCTAACGCCATGAACCATACCAAAATTGATGCCTTTCATATACAGGGTTTTATAACTAGGCACAGTATAAAATGCAAAATATACATATATATTAATTTATTTTGTAAGGCGCAACATATAAAAAAAAAACAAAAAAAAGGCTCTCATTTTCTACAAATTAAGCGTAGGTATGGATTGAAAAATTCACAATGAACTGAAATTTCTAGTATAGTTTTTACTATTTCTGGCGTACAGTCTAAGATAGTATATTGAGTATTTTTATATGATTGCTGTTTAGCAGTCACGTGAAGTTGTCCATGGCGGAGAAAATCTAACCGACATATAAAAGCTATGGAAATTAACTTCGACAGTATAAGTCTATCATGTGTCAATTACATATATACTTTTGACTTTTTCAAACTTTCATACCAACATCGAGGGACCCAAACTATTAAGGGGATATTAGATTTAACTTGATAAAAAGTATCTTAATTTTTTTATTGATATTTGTATGTTCATTTTCACATTAACTTGAAAATTATACATACATAATTGCAAGATTATTCGTAAATAAGAAATGTTTAATTTTGTTAATTACGTATAATCTTGCAAACCCAAATACTACGGAGTGTACTAATCCTCAATCATATCAGAATGAGGGTTACTATGGGCGTCATAATGTTTTTACTACACTTCATTAGATGGACTGATAGTATGTTTGCTATTCCATTTCGTAAAAACTGGTGTCTCCCCGTATTAGCGAAATACTAGTCTACTGTTACGAAACTCTCTATATAACTTATGTATTCCTGGTTATTTAAAAAAAAAAGCAATGTAAAGCAAAATAGCGATGTCAAATAACTATAATAAAACTAATATCATAACAGAGTATGCAATTGTCTGTAACCTTCTGCCTTTTTCTTTCCCTATGACGTCTCCTAAACTGGTTAGTGGCTGTAAAAATATGAACTAATAAAAATTAAAAGGAAGAAACTGTACACATAAACTGGCTTTGCGAACTAGTTAAGACGAGCCCAAACCTTATCAGTTTTCCATCTCTCGTATTGACGTTGTATTCTTATTTTTCATAGCTGCCATTTACATACAGACTTTCTCGAGGACAATACGTTATACTTTACACCCAAGTAACACATACTTAATTCGTAATTTGTGGAATGCATGTAGCCTTCGATACAAATGGAAACGGAACGGAATGACAAGTGAACTCATGTGGACATAAGAATTTCTTTGTTCTCACTGAGATACAAGTAGGTACAATGTTCAGTTTCGTATTTCGGGTAGGTGTAAGTACTTATACAAAATTTTATTGGAAGAAACAACCTTTATTTTTCTACTAAGCACATTATCATATTACGTTGGCAGAAATAAATCTAAAGTAAAGTGGAAGATTACTGGAAACACAAAATTGAATTTTATTATTGAAATATAACTAATAGACACATAATAAAGTTTGGGAAGTTTTGGGTGTTTAGATCTTTACACAATTTTTATTAAAACGCTTAATATTTTTTTTATATACTTGAAACTTTACAAGTAAGCTAATGTTTGGTGTTCCGTGTAAATGGAAAATGGCAATAGTCATCTTTAAATAACAACAGAACCATAATCATTATAAATAGAATAAACACGAATACAGAGAAGTTTGACATTAACGGGCACGATTATGCGACGAGAGCCTCAGATTCTTAAAATAAACTAGCATTTGGCTTGTTTATTTTAGGAAGCAATACAGTAAGTAGCTACGTATTGAAAGTCATAGTACAATAAGAATTTCTTTATTTCACGGGCATTCTAGAATAAATAATACCTATTTGAAAACTGCTAGTTACTAATATACTGAACAATAAATTAATATAAAAACAATTTTATTCTATTTTTATTTCATTTTTTATGAACTATTACTTAGACTATTTATTAATTATTACTTAAAAACAATAGTGTATCGCCATGATTAATTACTGAATATGCCACGTTTAGAAAACAAACTACACTTTTGATGAAAAGTACAAATTAATAATGTTAACGCCGATATAAATTTTCTTTTCGCTAGTATAAATCCTCAAGTCGCATAGTCAAAACATACATAGATATATTATTAAGCAAATAATCACTATTGAGTAGCAAATGAAAGCATACCAATCTTGATGTCTATGGCAAATACTATATTCAATTCTATTACGATCGCAAAATCTATACTCTCTGCTTATGTATCTAGAGTCTAATTTACATTGCGAAACTTGTTTTGTAAATAAATTAATTTCACGAATCAAAATAATTTAATTTACATTACAGTTTCAATAGCCCAAAACGAGTGAACTTGAGTTGTGTTGATTTCCTGATAGCTATTATAACGCCCACTCGAAGCGTAGACACTTTCACTATAATGACATTTCGTCGAATTTACATGATAAAATTGAAAAATCGCATTTAGCATGAAACTGTTTTATTTTTTAAGTTGATGCATACCTTAAATTAAAGATTTACACCAAAAACCGTTTATATAATTAATGTCATTAAACTATTTGTGTTACTAATTTCACAGAATATAATATAAATTTACTTTGTATAGTTACAATAAAATAACCATTAAAAATATGCATCAAAAATAAATCAGTTTTTTCTTTTATTATATATAGGTAGCAAGGACTTTTGTATCGGTATTTCAATTACCTTGGATCAACTTTTCCCTTCGTAAAATACTATAGGAATGAAACATGGTTATATTTCTAAGTCGAACTGACAGCCACCAAAACATTATTCAAAAGTTATTTAATATAAAAATTCATCATCAATTCCTGTAATAAATTACACATGAAGTCAGATAAGAAGATAAATAGAAAAAGTTGTAATATACATTTCGGCGTGTCGACCTTGTTGTAGATACATTTGTTTATAACGGTTATCTAGGAAAAATTGCTGGTTCATTGATAAATAGCGCTTCGAATATCCAATTATTTGTCAAGGCGATTCGGAATCCGTGAGGCGGCCGTCACTGCCGCGTTTTGTGATACGAACCCCTGGGGATATCATGAAGATGTATGAGGATGAAAAAGGTTATCCTTTTAACCTTTGCGTTTTCAACAATTTCTTCTTTCAGAACATACAGTTGGTAAAATACTAAAGATTCCTTTGCCCTCGACTAATCGGTTTACAATCTGCCGAAGTAGCCGCTTAGATATTGTCGTACTATTACTAATTCTCATAGAATTTATTTTCGTCTCTAGTTCAATATCTTCTGTATTCTTCATGACCTACTATTTAGTTCTTAGTTCATTGAAAAGAACAAAAAAAGATGTAAGCTATTTAATATACAGCAAGTTTTATCAATTATTTTTGTTTTATTTAATATACTGTTATCTGTATATGTCGACAAATTTCTCTATTAATCTCAGATGTTTCTATGTGTTTTAAACAAATTTTCCTACTACTCATGTAAAGATGTACGCTCTCAGAAATATTTAAGACCCTACTAAGACATATACTAATACAAGTTTTTTTTATGTTATTCATAGGTCAGCCATTCTAATATTCGGGTAATGAGGTATAAATTGTGATTATGATAGACCCCCACGTATTGCAATTTTTATGAAATTTGCTTCTTATACTTAACCTATCATAAGATTAAAATATTGTTAATTAATTTTGTTTAAAGTGAAAATGGATAGTTACTATCTGACTATAATTTGAGATACTAGATGACAACTTTCCGTTAAACCTTTCTAAAAATTCAACAATGACGTAAGTTTATCAGGTATTTGCTTCAAAATATCTAAGACTGTACAAAGTCACATCTCTGTTCAATATTAATTTCATAAGTAATATATCAAATCCACCCTTGCTAACAAGTTGTTAAACTAATCCCTGTATTTTTTTTTGATGTGCAATAAAGCATTTATGTAAATCAAAATTAAATGATATATAAAATTAACCTTAGTACGTATAATACAATAAGCATGTAAATGACATCACACCGTAGAAGAAGCTACTGACAAAATAAAACGTGGTGGAGGACACGGCTGTCGGCCGCAGTCTCCCTGCTGACCTGCTCCCTTGTCCGTACCGTAAATATCAATAAGAGTATCACACATATTATACGCACGTTTGTTTACTTTACGCATATGTACCTATCTTATATTCGCATATGGGGTCAAATCATAATCTGTCACACTTCGACGCATTTGGATCTTTTGTGTTTTCCTCTGTTTTACTCTATTACCTTATAGGTTTTGTACATTAGCCTTACGGTATCTCAAGGTTTGAGATAGGTATCTGTAGACTTCTGACTTCAGTTTTTAATCGTTTCTAGCACACAATACGCATATTTATAATGAATCATAATTATACATCAAATGTTCCATACGTTAAGATTCCCTATGACTATAAAATGGTTTTATATACAACGCGTACCTAAATGACCATATCACATTATTTAACTTCTACTGCGTAAAAATCTCTATTTCATCTCAAATATTACCAATGTACCAAATTTCATAACATTTAGTTGAACCATTGCGGTACCAAGAGGTAATAAACAATTAAATACACTTTTACATATATAATATTAATAAAGTCTAGTTTTTACCTGTCAAATCAACATGACCAAGTTATACTAAATACGATAAAAAGCGACCTTTGTCCTCTATTCTAAATTCCACGTACATATTCCGAATGTCACGACAATTAAAATATTAAGCCGTCAGAATTAAATCAGCAAAACATAAAATTATATGCGAAATCAATGTGAGACTTCCGCGTATAGGTAAATCTATTTACCAAAATAAATATTTTACATTTGTAAATTAATGTTTAACAACTCAGAATTTAAGGTCCTTTATGGTGTATCATCAGTTACGAATGAAAATTACCTTTGTACGCATAATTTTCATAGGCAATATACTTTGTAAGGAATATTTACATTATTTCCATATAGACATAAAATATTCATCATATAATTGATAAAATAATTAAATAATAAATTTATAGATCTAAAATAAAAACACATATTTAAAAAATTGTCTTTTGTAATGGAAAGTTATAACCGTCACCTATAAATAACATTATAGATATCAAAGAATATACTGTAACGTACTTAGTACCTTATTACCATACTTGAGGACTAAAATATTATGTCTATGAAACTTGTAAGTACGCAGCCATATCTCACTTTTCAAACCAAAACCGCTATGGAGAACTGCGTGGCGGCAAAGACTTGTGTAGAATCTGTTACTTCATATTTTATTTGTTTACAGCTACGTTAAAGCCACCTTATCACAATGAAATTATCGACAGTCTCTAGTTCCAGCATGGTTATGTTGTTGAGCACATTCGCACTTATGCTTGTAACAATCTTTGCAGCACCAGTGGTAAGTTCTAAATGAAAACCATAGTCACATTTATAATAAACTTCTAAGGAGACGAGTTTTTTTGAGAAATATTCTTTCATTTTTAATAACGTAATTCCTAGTGTAGACCTTAAATAGGGCTTCCTTATGATCAAACATTATGATCATTACGATCAAACTGATTTCGTTCTCAGTAATTACTGTACATTTAAAAAAGAATTCTTTTTCATTATTTTCTTTTACTTTCAATGTCGTGTTTACCATTCCCGGCTATTCCAAGGTATAAGTAATTAGGTATTTCATATGTAAAATTCATATTACAAAGAGTTAAAAATTGTTTTAATGTATAGGTTTTATAATCAAATTTCTTAACAATGTAATTAAAAGTAATTAATATTTCTTTTTACATTAGGTAACATCCATGTTCTGCTCATTGTTGTTGATGTTTTATAATTAACCTTTTAATTGTTTACCTAAATAAGATGGCACGTATAAAAAACGTGCATTACAAAAAAATTTTGTTGTTGTTGTTTTTCATAAATATAATTTCCTCATAGGCACTGGACATGATCGATTTTCGGAACCAACCGTTTTTATTGTAACATGCTATTGAATATTTTTTTTCTTAATTAAATAATTTATTAATTGTATTATTAAATCACAGGAATCAGACGACGAACAATTAGAAAACACATTAGTGGCACGTCCCGATAACGGGATCGACTTATCAGGACCCTGGGACTCTATTGACACCGCTGCTTTGCGCAAACTACTTTTGCAGCTGGACTCTGAAGACAGGTAATTTATATACCTGATTAAAAATGCTCAGCGAATGTAATATAATTTGAAATATTTAATTTTAATTTTAATCCTGTGCAGTATATAATACCACTCTAAATTGAATTTCCTTAAAAATTCAATTTAAACTCATGGCACTAAAATTAACTGAAATTGATTGTATTGAATGGAACTATATAGTTAATGTAACCACAGGTAAAATAATACTGTACCAGTAATGTAACGTTATAAGTATTGTTAACAATATTTTGTTAGTAAAATAAATAATTAATTCATGTACCGAACCTAGTAACTCCGTCACCTATTCATCTTAGGCAGTTAACGTTCAGTTTAAATTTAGAAACTCTTCAAACTATTTGTAGTTTCGTATTTGGTTATGACCAATGATATTATAATAAAACAAAAGGACATTTAATATTCTCAATTACTATCGACAGTCGCATTTGTAAAATGACATAAAACTCGATACCAATAGCGACGGTCTTTACAAAATTCCATCTTTAAATACCTAATAAGTATAATGATCCTACAATATTAAAGCTTTATTTCATATGACCCGATAAAAAAAATTACACCCATCTTCATTCGCACATACTCTCATTAACACGTTACAATTTCTCGTAGATAGATTGCAAAATATGTAACTCAAGGTTTTCATTCATATACGAGAGAAGGGCGGAAAAATTACTAGTATTTGATACAATTAATAGATATTTAATTATTGCTCTCCTAAAAAAAGAAACTGATTATAAAAACATGCAGTACCTAAATATCATCATATTAGCCATTAACTGTCCACTGCTGAACATAAGCCTTCTCTATAAGAGGGGCTTTGCCAATAATTGCCACGCTTTGCAGGCGGGCTGGCACCTAAATATAGTAAAGGATATTTTGCACAAAAATCTATCCCTCACATCAAGTTCAAGTTGCTTGATTAAGGCGTTTAGGTCCACTATTCTCCACATTCACTGGAACACCGTTGATTAACCTAATCATGGCTCAACTTGCTTTGTGATTATACCCTAGCAGGCAGAACTAGTTCTGTGTTCTGTGTCTCGTAATTAAGTGTAAACCCGATGCGAAGCTTTTATTGAAAAAAACTACTCTTAATGTACAGACTTATATAAGTATGTATGTATGTATTTATTATTATCATAATAATAATAGTTCTGTACAAATGAAGTTTGAAATTTATTTTGACAAAATATGAAAATATGTTTGGAACAAAAATCATTAGACCTTATTCTATTACAAAAGTAATTAAAGATTAGTAAAAAATTGAGTATTTAAGTGTTTTAATGTGTCAGGTGGCAAGTGACAGAGCGCTTGTAACTTGATTCGAAGACTATATAATATTATATAAGCATATTAAAAATAATAACTAAAAACTAACGTTACGATTAGTTATTTCCGTTTTTAATATTTATTTATTAAAATTAATAATATTTAAATAGTACAATCAACTATGCATAAAAAGTGTTCCATAGCCTTGTTTTAAAATATCTTATGTGTTATAATTTTGATTTAATTCAATACACTTACACCAGAGGGAGACTTTGTACAAAAGTCGTTTGCTTGGGTACTTCTGTCCCATTCGTATTTCAACTGTAAAGCAGTTGTATTTGCATGGCTGTGTTTCTGTTTAAAGGGTGGGATAAGGCGTAAATTTACAGGATACAGAGGAATAACATCTGAGTCCTCAATATAGGGTATATTGGTCATGTCGATCACACAGTAGAGGATCCTCTGGACAATATCGTGGTTCTAATGAATTCGTCAGCATGGGTACAGAGGAATAAAACCTGAGTCCTCAGGAATAGCAACGCATGGGGGTTATCATGGGCGAAACAGTATACTCTGTTATGGCCATGGTACTGCTCATGTCTATAGGCGACGGCTACCACTTTCCATCAGGTGGGCCGTCAGCTTGTTTGCCATTCTAAGTTGTATAAAAAAAATTCATACTAAAAATAACCAGTGGTAAATAATTCACATAAGTATTATTAGATATATCATGATATATATATAGAAGATAAATATAGTCTATTCACTAACTTTTGAGTATGGTGTTGCAAGCATATGTAGGCGGCGTTAATCATTAAAAAACTTGAATTGGAAAAATTCGGAAGTTCGGTCTCGAATTCAATATTCGATCTTATATCCATCAACCAAACTATTATCGTATGTATAAATGATGATATTTAGTAATATTTAAAATTACATTTGTTTAATAACATTAAATATAAATCAAAACTTGTTTAAAAATAATTAAAAAGATAATTAAAAAATATTTTGATAAAGTATTTCAAATAGAGGCAAAACAAAATAAAAATACCTTTTAACTAATGAATATTTGCAGAGCGAATGATAACCCATAAAACGTTTTTCCTAACATAATAATAGGTAGAATTAAAGCAATTTTGCAGTTTAGATTTGTTGGATACTTACCTACGATATGGGAACGTTTTAATTAACAGTGCTAACCTGTAGATGTTTCTACAGTTCTAAGGGTTTGCATGTTACATATGGTACTATTTATTTTATACAACACGTTTTCAGAATTATGGTTGCTATAACCTTATCGCTAGTAGTTAATTTTGTCACGTGTCATAAAAATAATGTAAATTGAAAATGTATGAGTTGGAAATATTGAAACTTCATCTATCTATATCTACATATATATATATATATATATATATATATATATATATATATATATATATATATATATATATATATATATATATATATATATATATATTAAAAATTCAACCACTAAGTTGTAAAACAAGATAAGTGAAAATTTCTAAAAGGACTTCCGTCAGTTTATAATTTAGACACGTGAAATTTAAGTTCACGATTCATTACAAAAAATAATGTGTTTGATGACTTTTGAAGAATTTATCCCTAAGGAGATAAAATTTATTATAGTCGCATAATCTTGTTAAATTATTAATTAAAATTCCATACTATAACATTGTTATTAATACCAAAAAAATTACGGCCCACCTGATGGAAAGTGGTAACCGTTACCTGTAGATGTAATGGTACCATAGATATAGAATGTCATCCAACAAGTTGGTATTTCTCCATACCCAGTAATGTTTACAATAATAAAATAAAGGAAAAATTTTGTGCCATGTCCCACTACGACTTTACTAACATAGACTTAGAAATTCAATATCTACAACTAATATACATCATGATATCTTCTCTAACTCTCCTTTTGACAGACCATTGTACTTATTAGCGTAATGAAAATGTTATACTTGTAAATCCACTTATCTTTCACTGTAATAATTTTCCCCTATATTGGAAAAAGGATCTACTGTGAATTCATTTAGGAGGTTGTAATCCCCTAAAGTTATCAACCTAAATTCCTATCACGGAAACAAAAGTGTTTATATAAGGTTAGTTGACTTGATCTAACACACTATGTATACTAAAGTTAAGTATTAGAATTAATTTACTTTTAATATAATTTTGTTAGATGCTTCAGAAGTACAATATACCTATTATTGTAACACGTGCGCACATGTTTTTGTGAAGGAAATTAACTAAACGAATTTTACTTATAATCTACGTTTTTCATTAGCTTTTCTTTGTTATAAAAGATGTTTAATTTATAATATGTATGTTTATGTTCAATTGACAAATTTGCTCTCAAATTCTATGTATTATTAGATTTTTATAATGACGTAATAAAATTATTAACGACGTTACATCCCTTACCTTTGTCCTTGGGTTTGCATCTCTATTATAAGTAATTTCATCTAGAACAATTAAATATCTTAAATCGTACCAAATTTTCAAATTTCCTTTAATTTTATTATTGATTTGTATTCACCACTATCATTTATCATCTGAATTTTAACGAAACAGTGAACTCAATCAAAGAAAGTTTGGAAAATTTATTTAAGGGAATCTAGAACTGATCCGCTTGCTTTCACTAAAACAATAAATCTTGTTTTATTGAAAGGAAATGAATGAAACAGTTTCATTTGTAGATTTTAGATATATTACTTTTAGTTAAAAAAATTAAGTAAATATGTAGTGGCATCCTAATCATAAAACGCCAATATTATCTGAATTGAATAAGTAAATACAGTGTTATATTTACCATTATGGTCTTTAACACACACATTTTTTAACACTAGTACCTTAGCTATGGAGACACTAGTTCCCTGTCAGGTTTTCACGCCGTTCCTTCTGAAAACCGTTGTTATTAATTCGTATTTTACACAATGACCCAACAGACCTGGTAGACCCCACGAAATAAAATTCTGAATTTTCTAACTTAATTTCGTGTTTTCGTTTATCCTAAAATCAGCACAATTAATGAAGCTAAACATTTTGATCGCTATAAATTCTATCAAAAAATTTCAAAAGAACAAAATTTCAACAATTTTAATGTAACGATGTGTATTGTATAATTTTAACATCAAATTTTTATTTCATTCGGCCCCCAAATTTCGGAAAATATTTCATAGTAGGGTATCTGACTTCATTCTCGTTTCATCTTCCATTAGTACATACTCCGCCATTGTATATCGTTAGTACACATAGTGCACCATTCAACTTCAACCATTAAAAACACCCTGTCCATAAACTTGGCTATCTTCATTCTCATACACCTGCCTACTTACCTAAATATTAAAAATAATACATTTTTATTACACATAAGATACATAGTGTTTTATATATAACCAACAGGATGGGTCGAGTTAGCCGTTCATGGCCACAGACAGAACCCCGAGGCTGGGGCCTGCGGACTCTCGACGGGCGGCTGGCCCGACAATGGCGAGCAGATAAACGACAAGTCCGTTTTCGCCAATGCTACTTCAACCCCATCTCTTGTTTCCGCAAGTGAAGCCCCGACTGACTCCGCACTCCGCAGCGATAAACGACGTCCCGCTACAAAACATAGTTGTGTACATGACTAAAGCTTAGCAACTCTTTGTAGTGACTTCTTTCAGTTATATCAATGTCCGATGCAATAACAGAAAAAAGTAAATCATTATAGTCTTTTATTTTCTTTTTAGAATAACTTTTAAATCAGATGTTACCTAGGGTCTACTAAGGATTGTTAAAAACCTGATAGATTCAATGCAAGTAATATTACTAAAAAGCGTTCGATCGTGTTATAAAGTTTTTTTTTGTGCTAGTGTTTTTAAACCTTAATGTTTTTAAATGGCTTTGCTTTATATCTCCATCTGAGTTATTTCTCAATTGATTTTTTTATCTATTAAGTATATAGATATGCTTCTAACAGCGTTGCCAGATTATTTTATTGCAGATTATATTAAAGATGTTTCTCATCGCGAAATTCTGGAGTATACTATTCGTATCTTTTTATATAACAGTACGAATAGAATATACCAATGAAGACAACAACATGAAGTGAAGAAGGCGAGTGTAGAGAACAATTGTTTTTGTCGGTCGCGTAGTTCTTTTTAATGGGTGAGAATGAAGAATTAACTAAAATGGTTTCCAGGGGGAATCGTTATGATAGAACATAAAACTGTTAAGCTTTATTGCTGCCAATATATTAGTAATGAAACTAATAACTCCTAATAACATGCTTAAACATAGTACGACTATAAACCGACACAAGTTCGCGATGAGTAAAATTGAACAAAATCGTATCAATTTGTAGAAAAAAATATTATCATTTAAGTAAATCAATAATTAAAAATGGCAACGCTGCTTCTAAATAGTATTTCGCGGGCTAGCTCATTTTGAAGGAAATGTCAGGTTTTAAGCGATCATAATAGACCCCTGATATGAACCTATGTCCACTGTAATGTATGTTTACATTACACGTGTATTTTATGAGTATATCCTATATGGTCCTCTTGTAGAACGATTTTTCATTTAAATTCGTTTAACTGTATATTGACACCACTGTGTACTGCAAAAATCGATTGTATGACAAATATGTCTCCAAAGACCTTTACAAGTTTTAAACTTAAACAAATTAGTAGAATTTACCTATGTACCTGTTAAATTTTATAAATTTTTTTTGCATAAAATTTCTGCATAACTGTAAAAAACATACAATTTTCTCTACAACAAGTCGTATAGTTCCTAAAAGTCATATAAAAAGACGTAATCACATATAGGTCATACAAATAAAGGTCTGTAAATAAAATTTAAATGAAAGTTTTTAGCCTAGAGTTTAGAATGCTTATATGAATCCTTTTATCACATTAACTTATTTAAATTACGTATAATTGTAGTAGGTATATCTAATTATAGACTTCTTATAAAAATAAGATTTATCTCGATATTTAATTTACTTATGCATTTTGACTTTTTTTCATATCTTTTATGTACTATTTAATAATACAATTTTAATAAAAATTACTGCAGAAAGAGTTAACAAACAAAATAATAAATAAGTCATATTTATTGTTCTTGTATTGTCGTATTATAATGGACTTTTTTACTCTTAGCTGTTTATAGAATAGCGACTTACATAATACAATATAAGCTTATATAGCTATCTTAGTTACCTAGTATAGAATAATATCCTAAAAATGTATAATACCATAAACATATTATTTGTTGAATTTTTTTTTTGCAGATACGCCTTGCTCTTTGTACTTACATAATGTAAAACTAGTACGTACTGTTATAATATAATATATAAAAACTGATTTTTACCAACTTTATGTCTGTGTAGTGTAACTAATTCTAATTACCGGATCTTTTCAGTGAAATAAATTTACTGTTTGTCTAAACTGTGTGTGTGTTTTTTTTAACATAATTTCTTTTTTAAAATCATAATATCTAGATGATGTACTCCAAAATGATATCAGTTCTATAGTTCCACTAGTGTTTTTTTAATATTTATTTACATACCAAATTATAGTTATAAAACATTACATAAAGAGATATAAGAATAGTATGAAAAATTCAAATAATTATTTTTCCTTTTTCAAATATATTGTATGGCTTCTTTCCAGCCATTACCAATATCTTTGGAAGACTGGCAACACACTGGCAATCTCATATTGCGAGTGTTTTTTACCAAGCTTAAAGATTTCTAAGGTTGACTAGTTTGTCTCTCACACAATAAAAAAATATTTTAAAAATATACATACAGACCACTTACTTCAAATAACTATTGTCACATATTCTTGACAACCACAGACTCTAAAAAAATGACAAAATCATAATTATCAAGTCAATGTAGGAGCTTGAGTGAAATAACATGATCAATTACTCCATCTGGAATTATGCATAATTCATGAGCATACATTAAGCAGACGAAATCATCATCATGTTACCAGCGTTTCCTCATTTTTAGTATCGACACGACGAAATAATGAATAGAAATTATTAAAAGAAAAATAATTTTATATATAAGTAAGTTTTCGTTGCCGCATGTAGGAGAGTACAAGTTTATAAGTATATTATCGTACATTATACTAAGTCTATGATATTATCTGCGCTACACGCACGAGATATAACAAAACAGTGGAAGTTACTTTTTAATGAAATTTGATTTAAATTAAATATAAGCAAACATATAAAATAATGCAATTGGATTGCCAAGTCTCAGTTAGTCGCAATCTAGAATTGCCAGATAAAAATAACTAATAACTTTGGTTAATTTAATATATAATATATATTCTACTCGTCGTGTTTTTTAATAAAAATTGCACCAATCGAAAGTTTTATTTTTTTATACACAGTAACATATGGTTGCCTGATACAAAATAGTAAAGGTTGCCAGCATCTAAAATTGTATTCTAGATGTGGTGCTATTTGGAATTGGTTTCGTTTAATAAAATATGTACTAAACGAAAGGTTACCTACTCTTTTTTCTCGATGACAACTTTAGGTTACAGCTAACTAAGAACAGGTTAACTGAGAACAGACAACATAGGTACAGAATAGGTATACTCAGAGAATAATCTTATTTCCTGTGTATATCTATTCCTAGTATCTACTAAGAAGTATACTGGGAAAAGATCACTACTACAAGCAGGTGATACTTCTCTGCATTGGGCTCTACTTACTATTCAAGTACAAATACATGGTATATGCCACGTTGGAATAACACAGTTTACATGGCGCGCGAGTTACAAATCAAAGGTTGTACGACGCACGTCTATTTGAGAAAAAATATCAAATGTGCTGTACAGCGTTCAAGAATAATAATAAAAAAATCTTTCTTTAATTATCCTAAAGGCCCTTCTACGAAATTATATATAATTATAATATTATTTGATTATAATATTATGATATATTCGTTATAGATCTATATGATTGAAATGTATGTTTAGATCACATAAAACACATGACAAATTAATTATGTGAATGTACCTATTTACCTAGGTTTTTAAGACATTTTCACTAAAAAAATATTTTTATATAAAACTAGCATCTCTTTTTCTTTTCTCGCATGACAAATAAAGTATCGTATTGGAAAATAAAATAAATTTCATTCAATTCCTTTCACTTTTTTAAGCGTGTTTGAATAACAAACTGCGTATAGTATCATATCACATTAGCCCTTAATTATCCACTACTAAGCACGGACCTCCCCCTATCGGGGGGAAATTTTGCCTGTAGTTGAAACGCTTAGCAAGTGGGTTGGTACCTGCAGTGTGACTTTGATAATGTTTTAAGAAGGACATTACTGCTCATCTTTCGAGCATTAAGTTCTCTAAGTCGCCTCTTACAACACCCACGGGAAAGGAAGGGATTCCTTTTCCGTACTACGTGATTGAGTACAAACATATGCTGTATGAGATAAAACAGTGAGTATTAGTTAGATTTTATAAAAAAAATATTTAAATTTTTCAATACGAGTATCATTTTTTATTTATTTGATGATTCTAAAAGTAGGCTATAATTAGTAGGATGATGATAAAAAAAATATATTTTTTTAAATTTATTTTTCTCTCTTGTGACAACCCTTACACATTTGTCGGCATATCAAAAGAACTTTCCTTCTGGATATTTTACGATTTTAGTAACATTTTATCCCGTCTTTAATTTAAATCAATTTTCATTGAAAAGTTTTATACATAGAGAGGTTAACAACGGGATCGTAGATTATTCTCTTTAACGCTGCTCTGTGAAAATTAGTCCAGATATATATTATGTAGTTGTTATTCATTGTATGTGTATATTCTTTATAGTCCCATAACAAGTACGATATTACATAATTATAAATTATGTTTATATACTAGATATATCACGCGGCTTCAACCACGTGAATCAGTACATAAAGTCTCTTAGTGCTAAGTTAAGATATAACCTACAGTATACCAAATTTCATTCAAATTCATTTAGTAGTTTTAGCTTGAAAAAGTAACAAACATCTATCCATCCAACGTCGGCAATTAAGAAACAGATATGTAGGTACTATTTACTTGTAAAGGTTTTTACATCGCGTTAAGTCCCGATTGTATATTTAAAATATATCTATCCATCTATCCTTACAAACTTTCACATTTATAATATTAATAGTATTATATCACCATAATATCTAAACATGCTTAGACGAAAATGGACTCCTATACAAAACATACTAAAATATTTGTGGTTGGTGAATGATAATTCGTAAAATTTAAAGAAGGTCACTGGAGAATTTGTGAGGTAAGTATTTACTTCCTTTTATTTTATAGTAAAAGTTCATGTCCGTTCCAATTTGTACCAAAATTGCGTGATTGACACCATCTAAGAGGTATAAAAAAAGAAAATCCGATCAATGAATAAAAGGTATTTTAAGATCGTTTATAAAATAAAACAAACTTGGCTACATTTTCATTAAATTTATATATATATATATATATATATATATATATATATATATATATATATATATATATATATATATATATATATATATATATATATGTTAAGATTAGAATCCATATAGCACGATATTTCTAATTTACAATCAAATTTAATTTGATTGTATTTAAATTATAGAAATTATACAAATTATAGAAATTCCAGTCGCAAATGTCAATATAAGTAAATCAGAAAAAGAAAGAAGGAAAATATAATATTACTTATACTTTATTTAACTGAATGAAACTATGGAATGGGTCCTGTAATGGAAAAAAAATTTATGTAAAACACGTTTTCATAATTTTTCAAGTTTCCTTCTATCTATCTATCTTTGGGCGGCGGTAGTCACTTACCATCAGGTGAGCCGCATGCTCGTTTGCCCCCCGTGTGGTAAAAAAAAATCTATCTATCTATTTAAGAGCTGCGCTCTTGTCGGTGGAGCTCTTGCCACTCACTACGATTTTCAGCGAGTCTCTTCACCTCTTAATACGACACAACACTAACTCCTTCCTTGATCTGCCTGATGTAACTATGTCTCGGTCTCCCTCTCCCCCTCCTTCCTTCTCTCTTACCTTCTATTATAATGTTCATAAGTTCGTCGTGTCGTATCAAGTTTCCTTATTAAAAAATAATAATAACTCTTTTTTGCTGTTTGTTATTGAGCTCATAGGCGTATTCATATGTGCCCTATCCAGAATAGTCTGATACTTACCCCAGGTTGTGAGCTATGCTTGCAGCTATTCATAAGACATATCTGAAAGTAGATACATATGTAGCTTATTTCAAGGGGTTAGGCCCCCTTGGAAGATACTCTTAAATATACCAATACCTGTGCAATCAGAATCTCAATTTGATAACAATAAGGCTACATAATATCGTGCATAACTTGTTTTATCTATATTAACAGCTTCAAGATTCAAAGAGAACATGCGCAATATAATGAAAATATGAAAATAGTAATTCTTTGAAGCGGAATATTATAACGACATACTTACTCCTAATAGTGAGTATAATATCATATATGGGACGCGCGTGCAACACATCTCATCGAGTAGCAGATACTTTCATCGTAATTCATAGCATAATAAAAATGGGTCAAGTGAATTTCGAGTCACGCACAAAGCGGACACTATTAGATCCACTACATGGTAAATGTATCCATTGCTAACATTTTTAACCGCTAAAAACAGAAAATGTTCTCAAAGCAACCCTTATATTTTAATATTTTTTATATATTACCACGCGTAACTTTTAATAATATTAATAATAATTTTATTCAAGTGAGATACAGTTGCATAAAGTACAATTTACAATTTTTACAATTTATATTGAACGAAAAAAATATCTACATTACCATCAGTCCCTAAACTAGGCCAGACCTGTATCTTAGGGATAATTTTAAAGTTTAGTTTGATTTAGATAATTCTTTTTTTTTTTTTATTCTAAACGGCATATTTTGAATTTTGTCTCATTTAAATTAAAAAAAATCATAACTAATGATAGCAAGTAGGGAATGACGACCGTCATGCACTGAATTTTCAACTGCGAACTGAAAATTCTATTGAAATTTGGTACAAATATGTACCAAATTTCAACTCCTTCATACCATATCTCAAATGACACTCCAACAAGACGGAGATCTAAAGGTATTCTAATGGCGAAGACAGAAGACAATCAAGGGTACTCCTTAACTATTCCTAACTTGGAAAACTAAATAAGCCAATAGCTCTCCTGATGAATGGTAACAATATTTTATAAACATCAACAGCACCACTAAAATCACAGAATATACTATGGTACCAATGGAAACCCTCATGCATTCCCCGAACATGTACTCTGTTATTTTCCATACCTTCAAATCAAAACACAGAAACGCAGACACAATCATGCAAGCACAACTACTTCACGACAGAAACACAAATGAGGCAGAATTAGCCATTATGTCATCATCATCATATCAACCTTTAACTGTCCTACTTTAAGCCTCCCTTTTGGGGAGTTTTGCCAGTAATTGTCACGCTTGACATGCGGATTGGTAACCACAGTTAGGCTTTGGAGATATTTTAAGAGGGACGCTGCTACTCATACCTCGCCTTCCCTTAGTAGTCGCCTCTTATGACACCCACGGGAAAGTAAGGAATGGCAACCCATTACATATATCTATTTATATAAGATTTAACATAAACCAAGGGGTTCTTAATTTTACTAATTTGAATTTATTATATATATGTATATATTTGGATTTCGTAAGAGTCAACTAAAGATACTTAATGGTCTAGGGATGGACAGCAGCGTCTCTCTTACTTTATTACCAAATCTTAACTTTGATTGCCAACCCGCCTATCAGGCGTGGTAACTACTAGCAAAACCCCCAAGGAAAAGACCTATGTTCAGCAGAGGACAGTTAACAGATCATATGTTGATAATGCTTTGAGTATATACGTATATAGATGTATTTTTTAACCACTGCTATTGTGCTTACATTTTACGATATATTCCATTCAACATTGTAAATAATAAAAAACAAGACTATGTTCTTATGGAAAAACATCGCCTTCAATTGTGACAAAGCCAGTTACTTTAATTTAAAAATTACCTACTAAAGCGATTTACAATACGAATAATATAAAATAAAATACGAATCGATTTACAACTAGCAGAATTATGAAGTAACAAATATGAACTATAAACCTTTTTTTTTTGTCTGTTGAAAAATACATATTCTTATCCAAACTGTAGGTCCTATAATATGGTTCAGAGTGGAAACTCATTGATAAACTTTTTGTCTTTTTTTATATGCAACTAAGAATCACAAACAGCTGACGGCCTACCTGATTGAAAGTGGTAACCGGCTATAGACATATAGATAGAAATGAACACTACTATGAACATAACAGAGTATCCTCTGTTACCCATGACACTCTTCATATGTTGCCATTCATCTCTGGCTTTGTAAAATTAAATAATTAAAACTAGGGAATTTAAAATCAAAAGTGGAACTCAATCTCGATGACGAAGTGTCTACTATATGACAAATTATTTATTCGAGTTAGAGTTAGCTAACAATCAATAAACCAAATCTATTATTTTTCTTTGGTATCTGTAAATCATAAATTCAATTATGATTCATTATCCGACAATGGCAAAGCAAAAAAGAGGGTGATGATTTTCATTTATTTCTTGTCTTACATTCTAGATAGCGTATCCTTTACCGTCCATGCTGCTAGATTGTAGAATTCTCTTCCCATGCCTATCCGTGAGAGTCAATGCCTAAATATTTTTAAGAGTAAACATAAAGAGCATCTTCTATCTTTATGAACATATATTCAGTTATTTGTATGTGTATTTATTTGTATTTTTATGTATTATTAATGCGTACAATAAAGTATGAATAAATAAATTAATATGTAAATACAGTAAACTACACCACCTATATGAAAATAAAAATAAAAATGAATCATAATTGCAATTTCATTTCTAAAAAAGAAAAGTAAATAAACGAGCAAAATGTTAAACATTAAAATCTTTCTACTGCGCCTTCCCCTGTCATACAGTACCTAACTGCCATATTTCGTTAGCTTAAGCTCGGGGATAGGATAACATTAGCAACACAAAATATCTGCCATTGAGCGGATAAGCCGCAAAATTTAAATCACTGCCAGTGTTTTAAATGGTTCAGAAAAACAAATTGGCTTTAATTCGCAAGGGTGGAAAGGTAGATATTATGCGAACCCATCAGAAAGGTAAATATTTTTTACTTCATAACATCGAATGTATTTATTTTTTCAAGAAGCATCCTGATCTTTGTGGCCTGGCGCCATGTGAGAGATCCCGCAAAAGTCTCAGCATTATTTCGTGATGTTCATAATACTCGTATTATTCTTGGCCATGTGGTTCTAGCATAGAATAGGCTACCCCTTCCTTTCCTGTAGGTGTCGTAAGAGGCGCCTAAAGGAACTTCATGGTAGAGGAATGGGCAGGGCTCCTAAAATATCTCTAGAAGCCTAACTGCTGTTGTCAACCCATCTGCCAAGCGTGGCAACTACTGACAATACTCCCCTTATAGGGAAGGCTTGTGTTCAACAATGAACAGTTAACGGCTGAAATTAAACAGTATTATTTTTATTTTCTTGTCTACTAGTCATCGTCGTCTTGTCTTATTGTCAAATACACATTCCATCAGCTAGGCTATCGGCGTCTTTGCCTTTTCTATTAGTATATGAAGCTGTATTTTGTTTTATTATAATACCTACTAATTTTTAGTACTTCGTACATATGTCTGTAGATAAACAGACAGACAGAGGGAATTTACCAGAGGGAGACTTTGTACAAAAGTCGATTGCTTGGGTACCTCTGTCCCACTCGTGTTTCAACCGTGAAGCAGTTGTGTTTGCATGGCTGTGTTTCGGTTTGAAGGCTGGGATATGGCGTGAATTTACTGGGTACAGAGGAATAACACCTGAGTCCTCAGGAATGCCAACGCATGGAGGGTATCATGGGCGAAACAGTATACTCTGTTATGTTCATGGTACTGCTCATGTCTATAGGCGACGGTTACCACTTTCCATCAGGTGGGCCGTCAGCTTGTTTGCCATTCTAAGTTGTAAAAAAAAAAGACAATTTCTAAAAAATATTGTCTAATTAAGATCCCTCATATCATTTTTTCTTGGATGTCACCCATGTACAAACATCATCTTGTTAAAATTTTATACCATTCATTGTAACCAAACGTAGTGTACGGTTCTTCAATACGGCCGGCCACAGATGAAGGAAGTTTTGTTCACTAACAAAAATTTCCCTTTATCCGCGTGTCTTTATGCAACAAGTTGGCGGTGTAACTTAGAATTTAAGGGCTATTATAATATATTTATATAATGTAATAAGATAATTTGCTTTCGTCAAAACGATATAGCTATATAATTTTATAAGCGAACAAAATGACCCTAATATATACATATATGAGATTCATTGTATATATACAAGCCGTTCAGATTCTAATTAAAAAGAAAGAATTCCTCAATTTAACATATACATATGTATGTATGTGATGTGTCCCATATATATGTGTCCTATGACCAAGCAAATAGTATTTTGGATCCTATCTCCTCCAATCGGGTAATTTTTTCTTATCATAGTACAAACTATCTTATCTACGCATATTAAGTTTAAACAAACATTACATTTAGAAAATATCTTTAAAGTAATTGAGCGGTTATGAAAATTCGAAATAAAAGGAACATTGTGAGTCGAGATTTTTTAAAAGTTCTCATTGAGATTATATTTTCTTTGAGTATACGTTATCCACCTACTTTATATTTTTGTTTTAGTGGCTATTTTGGAATCAATACAAATTAATAATAGTAAGTGGTGTATAGTGGTAATAGGTGAGTACTTGTATGCGATTACTGATAAATTTATTTATTTATTTAAATAATTTTATATAATTTTTTCATTTCAATAACTTTACTGCCCAAATGAAAATATGGTACAAAAAACAAATTCAATACTAGCAACATTATCTACAGTCAACCTTTGGGATAAATATTGAATCACGAACGTGGTTATTATTTTTTTTTTTTACTCGTTTCTTCCTTTATTATAATTTATATTAATTTTCATACTACTGTCCTAACCAAAGTTGTTCACATACGATTGACTTTAGATTCGACTTGTAAGCTAAAGTCATCAAGTTATCAACGTGGTAGACTGTGTTCACCCCTTTGAGAGTTAATCTAATATTCAGTCTTAATAACCAAGTACAGCACGTATCGATTTTATAACATCATAAATCCACATAACTTTTGATTATATTCCTGCCAGTAACTTCAGTTATTTACCTATATAAAGGTATACCTACTTTTAGACTTCGTAGTTCTATTTTTTAGACTATTATCATAATATTGGTTAGATATTTATTATTATGCTATTGTTACCAATGAGTTCTTTACGATAATTAGCTGTCAATTCTTAAGTGTGATCCATGAGATTTGTTATTAGTTTTACTCAAAGATATATCTTGAGTAAAACTAATAAATTACATGATTTACATTAAACATGTAGCTAATTAACTATGCATATAATGTCGTCCACATGACCGAGATATTTGCAATAGTCTATGTCTTTCTGCATCTTAAATATCAAAATAGATATAAAGATTTATTTTTATACCACTGAGGTGGCAAACAAGCATACAGCCCACCTGATGGTAAGTGGTTACCGTAGCCTATGAGCACCTGCAATACCAGAGGTATTACGCGTGCGTTGCCGACCCTTAAAAAACCTCTTTACCCCCCTTTTGAAGAACCCCATACTGCAGTCTCTTGGGAAAACCTCGGCAGGGAGCTCATTTCACAACCTGAGTGTTCGTAGGAGGAAACATCTCTGAAACCGCGCAGTACGCGACCATTGAGGCTGTAGGACACGAGGATGAACTCCCTATCGACGGCGGGCCGTACGATGGTAGAAAGTGGCTGTGGGCATCATATTGAACAATTCCTCTGAGCACAATCCATTGTACAGGCCGTAGAACACGCAGAGTAAGGCAAAATCTCTCCTAAGACTTAAGGGTTCGATACCGCTTGTGAGCCTGGGATCATCGACAATTCAAGAAAAGATGATGATAAAGAAAGATAGAGATATAAAGGCTAAACTATTAATACAAAATTTATTAAAGTGGTCTATACATTGATGTCTTGTAAATTTAATGTAATCTCCAATTCTGAAATAAAAGACCTATAAAATATCCGTGACTCATATTTCTACCACCAAACAATCGTTCTTGCACAATCTTTTAGTTTGAGAGATTAGGTATAACAGGGGAAATATCTACCATATCCAATCCCTCATGCTGTGATTAAAGTCAAAACTGAGTGTTAAATAGTTGTTACGACACATATTTAGTGAAATCTATCAATTTTTCTACATGAGACGCTTACCATTGTACAAAAAATAGGATTATGGAAAACAGAATACAGCTAGATAGACATGAAAGTAAAAAAACTTTTAAATCTGTTCTCCTATATCTGTGGCCTCAACAGCGGATATACAAAGGCTTAAAAGTTATAACATCAACTCGTGTTTTAGCAAAAGTAAAAAGCCGCTTAAAATAGAATCTAGAGCTTTTGCCTACCTGAACGTAAACAACAATATAGTTTACCGTATTTAAAAGATGTAAACTTCAACATGAGACATCAGTAATAACACTAAATAAGCAAGTCGTAATTTAAGATCATGGTATTTATATTTTGAAGTTCCAAAATTTTTTAAATTAGTAAAACTAATAAATACCATCAAATGTTTTTCATATACATATATATAGGATCATAATCATTATTATCGCTTTACCCACTTATTTAAGGTCATCAAACTAGGTCTTCATCTTTGACAAATCTCTATCAGTTTCAGTCATATCTATTTCTTTTATTCATATCATTTATAACGTAGTCCATCCACTTCTTTTCAGTTGTCTCTTTCCTTTATACCTATTTACATTTATATTTAATACCTACCTCAAAACATGACTTTCATCCCTCCGCATGACACCTTCATACCAAAACAATCGATTACTTCACAACTTTTCTGTTACTGACGAAACTTTTACATTTCCTTGCTTATAATCGTATTTTATTTTGACATTTCTTTGTGTTATGATGTATAACTTTTTTATACCACGAAAGTGACAATCAAGCATACAGCTCATCTGATGGTAAATTGTCACTGTAGCCTATAGATATCTGCAACACTAGAGGTGTCACATACGTGTTGTCATCGCTAAGATAAGACTTATATAACCTAACATATATAAGATACTATCAGAAATAATTGAAAAATTATCTTATTAAATATTTAATTATACGCCATTAGATTATATAGATAGAGTGTTTCCGTACATATACTTCGAGAAAAGCGGGTTAACTTTTTCATACAATTTTACGTGTAAATTGTCATGAGTAATCATTTTATAACTTCGATATTTATTTTGTCTTAAAATTTCTGCATCTTATTTATGCGTAAATACTCATTTTATTTATTAAATAATATGTTAAAAAAAAATGCGTAAGAATATAGAACATTAATAAAAAAAACAAGTCAACTAATTTGACAATTAACTAACAAAATATTGACCCGTTTTTGAGATTCGATGTTCTATTTATATAATCTAAGTATATTCTTTAATTATAGAAAAGTAGGCACCAATTTATTTGGGCATCATTTAAAAGTTAATTCGAAATAAAAAATATAATATGAATATAATATGAACCTGAGATAACAACATCTTTACGGTAACGGAGTTACACTTGGTGTAATGTAAATAAAATACTATCTACTTACCTAATGGTAGTGACACTATCTCGTTGCTCCGCTCAAGTTACTCATTATAATTAGGCTCCTCTTTAACTATTATGTCAAAGTATATTCGGCGAAGACAAATTAATTGATTATCAACTTTCCAAACGGATTCAGAAAATACTGAAATAAGGGTATACAAAAAGCCAATGGTTTTGGTAACAAAAGACCTTTATATTTGTCACGCAAACAATAGAAGTAGATAGATATCTTTAATTTCCTGAGGATGTTTTGGATAAATTGAAATAATTTTATTCTGTCCAACCAGTATAACATTTATGTTTAATAGTATCTATTACTCAATTCAGTAAATTTAATAACACCAGGAGATATCCAAAGCAATTGTACTAATGGAATGTTATTTCCAGTCGTAGGCATACATTCTCCTTTAATATATAGGTAACTCTTTCCATACCTATATATTAAAAGAGAATGTATGCAATGTTTACTATTTTTTTTAAATATATTCATTTACCTAATTATGAGCCGACTTCCTATTATCAATTACGAAAATGTCTTGAAACAAATTATTAAAATAAAACATGATGCAAATATAAACAAATGTATAATTAATCCAACCTATTAAAATTAGACAATCTATTTGTGTCGATTTTGCTACAATTATATTTAGAGAGTGTTTCTGTGATAATTTTAACAAAACTTGTTTACCTTTTCATAAATAAAATGTATCCTCCCTGGAATTGTCTGGTGCGTGCCATAAAATACAAGTGAAACTTTTGCTACAAGTACATGTCGAAAGTACGGCTTTTGTAAAAAACCAAGCTGAAAAATAATATTAAATACACTAATGGTCTGAGATGAAGCACGATTTTTACAGATATATAACTGCTTCTCATGAATAAATAACAAATTAACTATATTTTGTTTACTAGAACGAAATGTCTATACAAATACGAGCAACAAATATATGTCTACTTACTTAATTTAACAATTTTCTCAGCAGATAAGTGACTTTATTTGTTAAGGTTATTCAGAGTATCATGAATGCTCTCCTAATGATAATAAATTAAGCATTACAGTATTATATTTACTGATAACAAAATTATTACTAAAATATAACGAGAGAGGGGCAGCAGCTTTCCTCTTAAAATGTCACCAAAGCCGAACTGCGGTTACCAATCCGCCTGCCAAGCTTGGCAAATACTGGCAAAACCTCCTTTTATATGGGAGTTCTATGTTCAGTAGTGGACTGTTAACGACTGATATGATGATGATTATAAATATGAAAGTGCGTTTGTTACCTAACAACAAACTTTGGCGCCTAACAACTCGACCAAACGAGTCCAAATTTGATACATAAGCTGATCTAGACCTTTACACGCTGGTGACACGATGAAGTCACGATTAAAGACTAATCATTACTAATGTGAAACTAAGTTTATTTCTTTATTATATATTTGGGATAAAGAAGGCTACATTTTATCCCAAATAGGTACTGCGTTAATAGTTATTAAAACTAGTAACGTATAAAAATTCAATAGGTGCATATGGTAGATATGCACCTATCTTTATTATTATCTTTTACATGCAGCTTTTGCTGACAAAAATCTGAAGTATTTATCACAGTATAAAATAAATAGATACCTAAATAAGTACTTACCTACTCGTTCTTCTTATAACAAATCACAGGCAGAAGTTAATAATGTAAATTTATATATAATAGTATATCATGAATTTCAGAAATAAAAGAATCAAAATAACGTACACCAGATTTTCAGTTAGACCTTTAGGAACCCAATTGTGAAAACCGCATCCAATTTGGAGCAGTAATAGTTAGCTTGATTCCGGAACAAATATACAGATGGACGAACGGACAGGCAGACAAAGTTTCTATTAGAAAGTAAAAACGTAGAAGTTTTTCTTAAATATCTTCCATGTACAGACACCATCTACTTACAAATCTATTATATTAATACATACTTTATACTTTGTTAACTTATTGTTAAAATATTCTTCAATACATTTGCAAAAAAACACAAATAGATAGTATTAACGTGATTATGGTTAGAGTAAGGAGCTAAAATCCAGTAATATCTACGTAGTATTCATAAAAGTGAACAGTTTTCCCCAAGGAGCTTATTCGAAGGAGAAAATAGGTTATGAACGTCCATACTAAAGCAATTACGTGACAGCATGGTTTTCGTGAAATGTTTAAAATATTTCTCATGTATCTAAAAGTTGATTAATTTCACTGACAGATAGATAAATGGTTTTTTTTTTGTACATGCTTTTTAATGGATAATAATAAAATGTAACATCCGTCAATGCCAAATGGCATACAATATCGAGACATAAGTGAAGAATAAAACAATGACGATAAAGTCTAGTCTTATGTTTTTATTATGCAACTTAGAATGGCAAACAAGCTGACAGCCCACTTGATGGAAAGTGGTAACCGTCGCCTATAGACATGAGCAGTACCATGGACATAACAGAGTATACTGTTTCGCCCTTGATACCCCATGCATTGCTATTCCTGAGGACTCAGGTTTTATTCCTCTGTACCCTGTCTACTGGTTCATGCTGATGAATTTATTAGAACCACGATATTGTCCAGAGGATCCTCTACTGTGTGATCGACATGACCAATATACCCTATATTACAAGCAATGAAGACTAGTATCTCCATTACATATACATTAAATGTAAGTTGTTAATGCATACTATCCCTGGATATTGACATTATTTATAAGATTTTGACATAAGAATACTGATTATACTACCACAAGTGAATAAAAATATATAAAAAAATGTTAAATTAAATGTATATGTACTTGCCTAGGTAGATCAAGAATACCTAAATGGATTTAAAACGTTGAGGTTCGAACTTTTAATTAACATTCTGAGAAGTGTTTCACGTGGCCAGTCCAATCACTCTCCACCTAAATTTATAACAGGCAGATACGAGTAGTACGTCATACTACATTTAGGTATACAAGTAAAAAATTTAATGTCATAGACATTACATAATATTAGTAGTATGTATATATATATATATATATATATATATATATATATATATATATATATATATATATATATATATATATATATATATATATATATACCTTTTTATAATTGGTGACCATAAATTTGTATTATTTAATCATTGCTGTCAATATTTGAACTTTAGCAACATGGATTTTAATTATTTTATATATTTATTAACCTAACTTTATGGACATTAATTATTTATTATATATAATTTCTTTCATACTTGTGCTTCTATTACTTGCATACACCCACTCTAACTTGCCTACCTCACTTTTGAATTATAATTTTTGTTTGTATAAATAAAATCCGTTATTGGCTGTATTCATAAGATTTAGCATGTAAGTTATTTTTTAAGAACTGTGGATTTTTGTATAAAATAAAAAAAAATCAACGAAATTGCATCATTTTCTCGAGAGAAGTGGGAGCTTATTTAATAATGACGATAGGATGATTCTAGGGAAGTCAAAAATCGGCAAAATCAATAACATAATTTATGGACGGCCCCATAGCAATTAAACTCAATTTTTATATTTACAGACTAATTTGGCTTTTATTCAGATTTTAAGAACCCTGAATACTTAATACTAAATTAGCAATATTAAAAAATTACAAATGCTTATGAAAAGTTGGTTAACGAATACTAATTATCGTAAATAGAAAATATTATACACAACTTTTAGTAGAACCAATGCTCACTGACCATGCATAATTATCATTAAATGCCTGTCCGCAGGTACTATCCTTTATCTATGATCCTGTCCATTTAATTTAAATTAAATACCTTAAACGAATTAGCAACACTGAAATCGAATCAATGGTGCCATTTCTCTAAACTATCCATAACCGTACATGTCAATATGATAGTTTCACAAAATTGTTTTTATATACCATCATTAAGTAAATTTAAATAATTTGACTTAAATTTTTTAGAAGTTCAGTTTATATTGATTCTCAGTATCAAGATTTTGTTTATAGAAATTTTAATCGTTACTTTTAAAAATAGCGCTTCGTTATAGACCCCCCCCCTACCCATTGATACAATCGTTTAACTTTTTAGTCTATGGTAGCTTCCGTTAAAAAAATATTTTGTAAAATTGAAATGTTACTTTTGTTTGTGAGCAATAACTTCATTTTAACTTACTACAAAGAGTTTTTTAAAACACATTTCATTAAGATTACATTTAAATTTCGTTTACATCATGGGGGATGAAGTTATTACAGATAATGAAACTCAAACGCAAACGCAAACACAGAATTCCCAAATAGAATGGAGTCAACAAAGTCCAGCCTTCATTCCAAATATATGGGGAAGATTATATCTCACAAAAACGTCCATCTGTAGACAGAAATGTTGGAAAATCAAAACACCAGAATATTACGGTACGTGTTAATCTTTAAAATCTCAATAACAACTTACAAGAGCTCTACAAAGGTACTTAAAAATTGTTTCATTACAGATCTCATCTCTTCAGAATTTAGTCTTGGAAGAGCTTTCACCTGTACTTGTGTAATTAGAAAGGAAATGATTAATGACAAAATTTTAAAAAATATCAGCAAAAAGCATTTTATTCTGAAGAGGGAGTTATCGTATGTATCATTATATCAACCGTTAGTTTTCCATTGCAGAACATAGGCCTCCCCATAATTTATGCCAACCTAAAATTATCATGTTCTAAATAATTATTGATTATATAAAAGTATTATGTATTTATAAAATATAATTTTTAATATCCTTTTAATATTATAAATGTGAAAGTGAGATGTTTAACTCTTGGATCCTCAACTGCTTAAACAGTCATTATGAAATTTGATATCTAAGTTGTATTTGAGATAATGGAAAGTAGAGAGGCTTCTTCTTGTCTTGCTTAATTATACCAGTAATTTTTTTTATACAACTTAGAATGGCAAACAAGCTGACTGCACACCTGATGGAAAATGATAACCGTCGCCTATAGACATAAGCAGTACCATGGATATAACAGAGTGTACTGTTTCAACAAAATGTTATAAAAAATACATACATACAATACAATATATTATATTTACATATATTATACATGTATAGTTGGTATTACATACCTTCTTTGAATCAGCTTCCATCTTAACCTTATTGTTAATACATTGCAAATAATGGAAAGTGATTTCATTGACATCACTTACTGGCATGATTTTAAATGCCATCAGGACCTTCTTCCCTTTATTAAGTGTTTGCCACTAGTCTTTTTTTTTATACAACTTAGAATGACAAACAAGCTGACGGCCCACCTGATGGAAAGTAACCGTCGCCTATAGACATGAGAAGTACCATGGACATAACAGAGTATACTATTTCACCCATGATAACCCCCATGTATTGCAATTCCTGAGGACTCAGGTTTTATTTCTCTGTACCCTGTAAATTCACGCCATATCCCACCCTTCAAACCGAAACAACTGCATTATGGTTGAAACACAAATGGGACAGAGGTACCCAAGCAAATTACTTTTGTACAAAGTCTTTACTACATAGTCATGTGGACAAAATTTCAGGTAGAAATTATATATTGTGTATTCGGTGAATATGTATTTCTATAATAACTCAAAATATATAATACCATACTATTTCAGTATATCTATATAGCAATATTAGTAATAGTTAGTAGAGAATTCTTGTAACATCAGGTCCATCTTTTGTTCCATATTGTTCAATACTTTCTATAAAAAATAACTTATTGTGTAGAACTGATGTGAATTCTTAATTTATTACAGGGAACCTCTCAGTCCAACAATTATTACAGACCTATCTTATAATGGTACTTATGTAAATGGAATCTTAATTGGTAAAGATCACAGCTGTATACTTGATAACAATGATGTAATTTCATTGTCTCATCCGTCACTGAAAAGTAAGCATTACTCTTTTTTTACCACCCTAGTCAGGTTTATTAGAGAAATATCTTCATGCCTATATATGAAGGGCCTGTTTAATTTATCTGACAGACTGAATCGGACTAAATAAATAGAAAAAGCAAACAAACACAGGTTGTGTTTATTTATTTTTTGTGTTTATTAAACTACCTTAAGACAGTAAATAAAATAGAAATAAGAGAACTAAAGTTTACAATATACAAATTAAAATTAACTATTTCATGTGCTGTTTAATTTTAAGCTAATTTATATTCTAACCCTTATTCTTAAAAACTAAAACCTACAAACCTACTTGTAACTATTACATTTGTCATTTTTTCAAATTTAGAATTTAGCATAAAAGATCTTTCTTTTATGCTTTAAAAGATAAAACAGTTTAACAGCTAAAATAGATTTATGAAAGGTTTGACTATTTTCGTAAAGTAGATCTCATATAATTTACTTGTTATTTTTACTTATTTTTTACAATATGATATCCAATGCCTTTTTTTTCAGTTTTTGTATTTAAAGATTTACTTAAAAATGAACAAGACCAAGTACCTTATGAGATCTCTAAAAAATATTATGTATCTAGAGTATTAGGCCAAGGTGCCTGTGGAATAGTTAAATTAGTTTTTGACAAAGTAAGTATACTGTAATGCATTTTAATATCACAAAAATAAAACAGTATTGCTTAGAGAAGTATCTATCCACACCATTTCTACATGCAGAAATCTGCTCATAGTACTAGACTGTTAATGTTAATGAATAATTTTATATCATTGTTAAAATAAATGATGCTTAACTGTAAAACCATAAATGGGGTGCTGGAGCTCTTCAGGGTGGTTTACTTTTTATATTTCTCAGTTTGTGGTGAACTGTCAATTTTGAGTTTCTATGTATTTTATTTTAAATAGCCACACATTAATGAAGTTACTGCCAATATTCAAGTTTTATGAATATGTCTACAAGTAACTAGGGGTGCTTCAGTAACTCATTGATCCTCAGTTATCTATTATAGTTTCCCCAATTTATTAGTGAGTGTTTGACAGAATCCTTTCCACAATATTAATGTAAATATTATAAATATTATATACTGTTTTAACTAATTACACAGACAATGATGTCATTTTATTATTTATTCGATGAGTCTTAGTTGCTAATTGATTGACAAGTTAAATTAATTCTATATTAGACCTGACAAAGAAATATTATGACAAACTAAAAAAATTTCAACAGATGATTTGGAAATAATATTCTATGGGTATAAAATACTTATGTTTGGAATGTCAGATTAAAGTTTCTGAAAATGCTGAAATTAATATGAAAATTAATATTTTATGACAGATTTGTAGTATTACATAAAGTTTTAAAATAAAAAGATAATTTCAATAATTAGTGTTTATATAACAAATTACAGTTATTTTAGTATGGGATGTCCTGGCACCTATGTGTAGGAATATCTAGTAGGCCAGAAAGTGTAGGGTTCCAGGGTTAAGTATTGTACTACAACTATACTTAAATACTATAATAATCACTGAGTTTTCACTGGTATGCACACTATGTAATAATGAAATATTTTTAACTGTAACAATTTGTGTTACTATGGCACACGCATGAAGGAAGGGGAAAGAAAGGAGATTGTTAGTTTATATATTTTGTTTTTTTTTTATTTGTGCTTTTTTATTTTCATTCTTTTATCTCTTTTGCTGTGTATTATGTGTATGTTTTTTTTTTTATTGTAATTTGTGTGCTGTAAGTAATGTAAATAAATTATCTATCTATCTATCTAACAAGGTAGTGATATGTATTTTCATACACAATCAAGTAACACCAAGAAGAATGTGTACACTGACCCAAAACTTGCTCCCAAAAATCTATGGCAAACTACGTAGTACTAAAAACAAATTTAGTATTTGTGTGTTATAATCTAACTCATTATTTCTAAACCTTTTTTATATCGCGATCCACGAAAAAACCAAAAAGTCTTGCGACCTCCCTCCCTTATTCCTCCTCTATTACAATAATAGTTTAATAGGTGAAAACAAGTGACGCCAAAAAGAGATTACTTACGTTAATTTCCAATATGCATAACATTAATTAATTATTACAAATTTACTTTACTACATTATGTTTGATTCACACATAGACCACTACTAATGAATGAGTTTAACCCTTAAAAGCCTGATTTTTTAAATCAAATTAAAAATATATAAGTGTACCCTTTACACATTTACTAATGGGGATAAATAGTATAAAAATCAAAAAGATATTTTTATATATTTATTTTAAATAAAACATTTAGTAACATGTAAACAGCCAAATATTAAAATAAAATCGATTATAGGCGCCCAATACGATTTATAACCCCTGTATCAAATTTGAAACTTCAGATATTTAATGGTTAACTATTCGTTTATTGAATCCAAATTCGAATTAATTGCTCAGTGAAATAATTAATAGTCGGTTTAGTAAAATCGCGCATCGCTACCTTAAACAAATCTTTCGATGTCTTATTATTTTTCAACAGACTGTGACCCTCCTTTAATAACAAATGCAACCTCCAACAAGGATCACGAGCAGCCCCCAAAGACTACAAAATGACCAACCAGCAAAAATTATGCAGCATTTTACAATGAACAGTTTAAACTGTGTCACCCATTACTCTAACCCATCTTATACTTAATAATAGTTATAAAATTGTATTGTAATCCATTAATCTTTTTATCATCAAAAGATAACAAACAGAATGGTATCCATTTTTAAAATATTTTTTAATAAAAAAAATACTTCAAACGATTTCTATTTTGTTCTCTGAGGTATATATAACTACTGATTGTATTTTCAGACAAAATGCACAAAATATGCTATGAAAATAATTAGGAAAAGTAGAGTAACTAATGGACAATTAAATAACCTCAATGACCCAAAGAAAATTATGAACGAGATTAATATTATGAAGTCACTTAAACACGTGAGTTTTAACAATTATTAATATCACTAAAGAAGTAATACCAGCTTCACTAAAATGATTTAGTTATAAAATATACTTTTGTTTCAGCCTTGTGTGATTTCAACAGAGGAAGTGATAGACACATGTGATGCAGTTTACATTGTTCTGGAATTGATGCAAGGGGGAGAACTTTTTGACCGGATCACAAGCCAAACTCATTTATCAGAAAAACTCACTAGGTTCCTATTCAGACAAATGGTGCTAGCTGTCAAATACCTTCACTCTCAAGGCATTACTCACAGAGACCTAAAGGTATTTACATAAATCGCCCATAGCTATTAACAAAGTTGTATGTGTAATATAGCAGAATTTCAGATCCGACATACACA
This sequence comes from Galleria mellonella, assembly GCF_026898425.1. NCBI lineage: Eukaryota > Metazoa > Arthropoda > Insecta > Lepidoptera > Pyralidae > Galleria > Galleria mellonella. The sequence continues at coordinate 810,408 of NW_026442086.1, forward strand.
AATATAATTAAAATATTAAAAAATATAATAAACTTAATCTCTATGACAGTGGAGGCATGTTGCTTTGCATATATGGGTTGGATTCTCGATCAAATCAGTTCATATAATTTTTTTTTTTTTTTAATTGGCTTGTTCTGAATGTTACACCCAATTGTTTTGTAAATGTAGTACTGTTTGTTATTTGGTCCCTCATAACATAGAATATTCTATATGAAATGAAATGAAATGAAATTTATTTGCTAGAAACATTGTAGAAAAGGTGTTGCATTTGTGAAGTTTATAAGATGTCCATTATGTTTCGCCACATCAAATGGCATGCAAATATTAATTATGGAATTTATCCATTTTCTATTTTATACAGGTACATCATATATTTAATTTTCAATTACATATACAATAAATCACTATTAGTACGAAGTGTCACTTTGGTCATGCATTACAAACAGTCAATAAAATTACTATAAATAATAAAATGATAAAAATGACAAATAAAATTAAAATTACAATTTAAATTTCAACTAAGTCAATGTCACAGCATTTATACTTTACAAAAACTCATTAATATTGTAAAAATTATTTTCTATTAACCATGTTTTCAATTTTAATTTAAAATAATGTAATGGTAATTCTCTTATTTTTTTTGGTATCCTATTATAAATTCGAATAGCCATTACACCGCAATTTTGTTGATGCAGCGTTGACTTACAGGTGGGTAGTTTCAGTTGTGTAGGGTCTCTGGGTGTGAATTTATTATATTCTGTCATTGTTGTAAATAAATACAAATGTTTTTTTACAAATATTCCCACCTCATAAATATACATTGAGGTAAGTGTCAAAAGCTTTAATTTTTTAAATAGAGATTTACAAGATTCTGTTGGACCAACACCACAAATCGCTCTTATACATTTCTTTTGCGCGATAAAAACTTTTCTTACTAATACCGAATTTCCCCATAGTAGAAGTCCGTATCTCAATATCGATCCTACATAACCGTGGTAAGCGGTAAGGACTGTGGTTTCATTGGCTTCTCTTTTTAACCTTCTTAGAGCATACACAAAACTGTTTATATGCTTCCTTACATTATTTGTATGTCCTTTCCAATTACAATTTTGGTCCAATGTAAAGCCTAGAAACTTTATTTCTTTACATTCGGTTACAATTTCATTATCACATTTTATAAAAATGTTTATTGGTTTCATGGAATAATTCAAGAATTGCATATACTTAGTCTTAGATATATTGACACTTAAATCGTTGTATTGCAACCAGTTTACTATGTCTCTTATTGTGTTCTTTATAGTAATTTCATAGTCAGATTTTATTCTTTCATTTTCAGGAATAATAACTGATAAATTGATATTTAGTTATATCTGGCAAGTCATTTATATATAGGAGGAATAATAGAGGTCCTAGTATACTTCCTTGTGGGACTCCCGATAGGTTACAATGATAATTAGACTTAAAAGACTTTTTTGTGTTTGTATTATCAATTTTATTTATAAGTACACATTGTTTTCTGTTTGAGATGAAGCTTGATATCCATTTCAGAGTAGGACCTCTAATCCCATATCTTTCGCACTTATTTAATAATATAGTATGATTTAAATTGTCAAAGGCCTTAGTCATGTCAAAAAATATTCCTGTTACTCTATATACTAATATACAAGTTATGATTATTCTATACAAGGTATGATTGCATCATATTTATTTATAATATTGAGTATAGAAATCCATGTCATTCAATTTGTATCTAGTCAGCTATCAACACAGTTAGCAAATTAAATTAAACCAAAAGATGGATATATGCTCATGCTCTTGCCACGTCGAATTCAAACCACCGAGAACTGTATGTTCGTTGAGTGTTACTTTCACTACAATGAGAACAATCTACAAATTCTTTTAACAACACCATTTATTATGTCCTTTAAAAGTGTATTCCTTTAAATTTGTAAACAAAGCTGCCATTTGACATAATTTACAAATTTATTTAATTCGTCCCACAGCCTGAGAATGTATTACTGGAGAGTAAGGATGACAGAACTCTAGTCAAAATAACTGACTTTGGACTGAGTAAGTTTGTTGGCGAGGATAGCTTTATGAAGACTGTGTGTGGAACATTACTTTACTTAGCGCCTGAAGTGCTTGGAGCAAATGGGCAAAAGTACTATGGCCCCGAAGTTGATGTTTGGAGTTTGGGAGTAATATTTTTTGTTTGGTGAGTTTGTATTGTGAGTAAATTAATTTTTTATGCTGAGGAAAATGATATAATATTAATAAATAAATTTGTCTCTAGCCTCGACAGTGCAATTATTATTAATGATATGGTTATATATTTTTAGCTATATATTTTTTTCAGTCTTGCTGGCTATTTGCCATTTTCATCATCTTATAAAGACATGTCACTTAAAGACCAAATTGTTACTGGACGATATCGTATCTCGGAAAAAAGATGGCACGGAATCAGTCTTCAGGCTAGGCTGCTCATGAAAAGCATGCTGACTGTGCAACCATCGAAGCGAATAACACTTGACGCAATATTGAATCATCCCTGGATGCAGGTATATATAATAAAATTCCCAAGCTTAATTTTGGATATTACCATAACTACATAAATTTTCTGTCTAAACGTCCACCTATATTCGTCATAGTCAGTAGACTTGCTACTGAGGTTTGGCACTATAAATAAATATATATATATATATATATATCTGCTTAGTAATGCCCATTAAAATTTATATATTATATATATCCCGGAAACTATAACAATTTATAATGTTGCTAGAAACTAATTTAATAATGTTAATAATATAGTCTCTTGCAGTAATACTGATATTATTTAAAGCACTGAAAACTAAAGAAGTAAACCATTCATAAGTTAATAATTCAATAAGTAATCCTATTAATGTAATAAATGCGAAAGTTAGTAACTGTGGATGGATATATATTTTACTTTTTCACACAAAAACTACTTAACGGAATAGATAGGATACCTTTTGTACTGATTCACACGGGTGCAGCCCATGGAATACAGTTAGTTCCAAATATGATTACAAGGGTTAAACTGAAAGTCCTTAGAAAATCAAAAAATGATTAAATTAGCAAGTTTTTACCTTTATTTTATCTTTCAAAATAGAGTCCATTCACGTCAATACATCGCTGCATCCGATAGAACCACTGAGAAAAGCACTTTGCCCAATCGTCCTTAGAGATCTCTTCGACGGCATTCTGAAACGTAGCCACAGCTTCCTCGGCGTCCATAAAAAGTTTTCCTCGAAGTTTTTCTTTTATTTTTTGGAATAAGTAAAAATCGCAAGGTGCGAGGTTGGGGCTATAAGGCGGATGACCCAGTAGTTCTACGTCTGAGGTCGCCAAATAATCGATCGTTTGCCTAACGGTGTGCGACAAAGCATTGTCGTGGTGAAGGAGGATCCTACTGCGAGGTCGTTTTTGACGCACTTTTTCGAAAACACGTGGCAAACAATTGTTACTGTACCACTCTGCAGTAACTGTTTTTCGATCCTCTAAGACAATTGTCGCGTAATGACCTGTCCTTTCAAAGAACGAGGCCACCATCTTTTTCCATACGCTTCGACCTCTCTTCACTTTAGTTGGCAACTCCTCGGAAGGAAACACCCACTGAGCTGACTGTCTTTTAGTTTCGAGATCATAACAGTAAATCCAGCTTTCGTCTCCCGTAACTATGTTAAACACAGAATTTGAGTGACCTCCGTTAAATCTTTCATGCATTTCACGGAACTAATCGACACGACGGAGTTTTTGAGCCTGTGTCAAATTATGAAGTATCCACCGGGCACAAAGCTTCCTGACAGCCAAATGTTTATGGAGGATTTTGTGCACTTGACTCATACCAATCCCTAAGCTTGCCCGAATCTGCTGATAGGTCACTCTTTTGTCAGTCTTTATCATACGCCGCACAACACTGATATTATCTTCAGTCGTCGCCGTAGAAGGCCGGTCCCTTACGCACATCATCGGTGATATTAGTGCGACCACGTTTAAGCTCATTAAACTAGTTGTAAACAGTGGCACGAGACGGGGCTTCATCGTTAAAGGTCAATCGTAGTCTATCATAACTTTTTTGTTAACTTAGATGACATCGAAAAGCATAAAAAATCATCGCACGTAAATTTTCTCGTGTTAAGTTCTGTATTATTCGTAAAGAGTTCCATTTTCAAAATTTTAACAAATTTTTTTATTATATTGCTTTTAAGTAGCCAGTTCTAAAAATTTTCAGTGTAGCTCTCGTACTCTTCAAAAATTCTGCTTCTGAATAATGTTAACCACCATTTCAGGATGAAGAAGTTATAATAAGTGTTGACAAATTGCTTTCCAATGCTACACAAATGAAGAGTTTCAGCGAATTAACATTATCAACTGATTCGGATCAAGATGAGAACAGCAACTCTGCCAAACTTAATGTAAATGTAGTTGCAACTGGCAAACGCGTATTGAGCGACAGCTCCAATTCTTTTGAACCGATCCCAAAGAAATTGAAATTGGTAGCCACAGAAGGGAAAGACAATAGTGATTCGACGAACAGTTATTATTCAGAGGAATAAAATCTCATTTTTAAATAATGATATGTTCAAAGATTTTGCTTTTAAGTTAGCAATTATGAAAATAATAAATACTGTTATTTTAGTAATGTGTGGCCATTTTATGATTGTGATGATAATCTGTTATTTATACTTAATTGTTGATTATTTTGTCGATTTAAAACTCGAAGTGAACCTCGTAAACTTAAGTCATTAATTGTACACCAGTGTTATTATTAATGTTCTCCGAATATTGTGACAAGTACTTGAGAAACAGTATACCTTTTTGTTATTCAAAATATTAATAATAATGAAAAAAGTAAATATTTTTATAGTAAAATAAAGGGTTATAGTAATTGTTCTTTTTACATTTTTAAATGTTATTGTTTGTAAAAGTGCACTTGCGATATGACAATTGTTGATTTTATGAAGATATGTTGCAGAATGTTTACTATTTCATTATTGAATATTTATGTTGTGATAACTGTTGTTTAGAATTAGAAACCAAGTACTTAATACAATTTATTTTTAATAATTGTGATTAACATCACGATGAAGAGACATGATGCCGCCTTTATATGTAAGATTTTTCATATTATCGTGTTTGTATTACAATTGAATAATTGTAATGTACCAGACCACCAGATATCCAATAAGTTAATAAAACCAATATTTTATAATAAATTATATTTCGTTTCAATTCCTCCATATACAAAATATTTACAATACACATAAACAAATTTAGGGAGCAACCGAGAAAGCAAGTAATGAATTCAGTCTTTACTTATATATTATATTCAATACAGTTTAACGTAAAATAAATATTAAAAGGTAATCTAATTGGGCAGAAAATAATAGTATTATAAACTTTTAACACAAGCCATATGTGACACCATCAACTTATCTTCCCCTGTCACCTCCATTTATTTCTGATTTCTTTTAACAAAATGTATACAAAAGCAACAGAAATAGGATATGATAAAACTATTAATAGATTTTTGTTATCAGTAATAAAGTCTAGTGAACTAATAATAGGAAAAATCCTATTTCCTGTCAAATTTTATTCATATCAACATTCATTGATAGGTTAATTTTATTATCTGCTTATAGTGAGGAACTTTTTTACTATTCATAAATAAGGAACTTTTAGAATAATCTAGCTAATTAATAGCTATACTGTTAAACTGCATGAATACTTAATACCAGAAATAAAAAATAAATTTTCAAATAAAATACATATTACAATAAAATAATAACATAATGATTCAATAAGTATAAAACATTAACTATTTCGAAAATAATAAATTGTATGTAAATGAATAATGAAACAAAATAATTAATTGACAACAGAATTATAATATTTACATCTTGTATACTACTTACATCGGCTGGATCAGAAAACTACCTATCGAAAAATATACCAATAATGATACCCTTGCGATCTTATTTATGTACAATGCTATTAAAATTAATAAGTCTGGCCTTCCGCCATATTGTGGCTAATAAAATTTTTCAATTCCAAATCTGATAATTTCTACAAAAAAGAAAAGATATGTATATGCAAAATATGCAGCTACATTTTCAAACACCAATTTGTCAATCATTATGTAATCGTAATTTAGATATATTGGTATATGATTGAATAATTGGCTACAATACTTTATAGTAGTATATGTAGTATGGTATTTTAGGCACATTACTTCTCCAAATTAAATTAGGTAACAATCTATTGTGATGCTTAGGATCAAATTCTTACATTAAATTTAAATACAAACTATCTCTCGCAATCATATTTCTGCTTTCATAACCCGCTCTGCGTTCGTACCCTATGCATTTAAGTCAGTCTTTCCATGTCATGCTACAATCAAATTGCTACAAATGTAGTACATTCTTCAAAATTTTTTAACAAGTACTTTGGACCAGCCCATCACCTAAATTTAAAAAAAAGTACAATTCAAATTGTGATTTTTTACAAACCGAACATATTCTATATACAATCTTTAATCAAATATGTAAAATCAAATGATCTGTGCGTAAAATATTAAATAAAAAACTTTCATGACTGTTCGCTAAGCAAATTAAATTCAGTTATTTGACTGTAGCATATGCAAATATTTTGTGAAATATATTCACAGCTCCCACAGATTTAAGGAGAGTTATATGTAATTCCAACTTATTTTTAACTTTTATTTTATTCTCCACTGACATTCTCTTCTTCTGCCCTGCTATGCGATGGTTCTGTACTTGGATGCGCAGCGATTTCTGTAATTAAATATTTTTAATAAATAAGTCGTGTTACATTTCATAGTAAAAAAATATTCCCCATTTAAAGTAGTATTTGGACAGCCATGCTAATCATGCTTAATAAGCATAATTTATGAGCTGTACACTCACCTAAAAAACTCTACTTCTAAATAACTTTTAATGAAGTAACTGAAACAATATAATTTAACAAAATAGAGAACAGAAATCTTTTTCAGAATTACAAATAAATACCAATTTAACATTATACCAAAATAAACCTTATAACACGACACATACATGGTATTATAATAGACATTTCAATTTTTCTTTTTAATTTGTAATAAAAAATTAATAATGACATTCTATTAACAATCAGATTTAACTTGATAATGTTTAATATTAAATATCATATGCAATATCACACAATGACACACATATTTATGTTAAACTTGTCTCCAATTGGAGTAGGTAGATACAATGGATTAGTTATCCATTGTAGATTTTTATGTAACTTGAAATGATGAAAATCATTACTCACCAGCAATTGTTCTATCTACAGTTTGTTTATCCTTAACAATGTAAATAGCCGTTAGAAGGAAGAATATGCCCCCTAAAACTTCTACAAAACAGGTCACAAACAAGGCATATTGTAGTGCCCGGAATTGCACAATCTGGGAAGGCATTTCTGAAGGTGAAGGAGACAACGACCTCTTAAGGCTTTCTGATATCTGAAAAGAAAACAATAAACAAATTAAATAAAATACCGATTAAAAAATAAATCCTCCATGAACAACGCCATCCAATGAGTCACAGTTAATATTGTGTACTTTGCCTTAAGTACATTTAATATGCTATAAAATTAATAAATCTTGGAGGAAAATAAATTATAATAATAAAAAAGAGACTTAATATACGTGTACGTGGTCTATTTCTTAATTCTAAATCAGTTTTGATTTGATAGAATTACAATCAATGGAATTTACTAAAGAAAAATATTAATTTAAAGTTATATTTATAACTTCACACAATTATCGATTGATTTTTATAATGAAGGGAAATACTTAAAAAAATATTAACGGGTTTCTTATCAAACATAATAACAACAACAATAATAATAATATATAATTATATTAACAGGTTTATTTTTTATGGCTTTTATAATAAAATTAAAATACAACTTTAATCCTTCATGGGGTAGTCAGAGGCATTTAAAGTAGAGCAACGTAGCATGTGGGCGATCCTATATATAGGTGTTTACCATTACCAAAGAGTAGTTAAAAAAAAAACTTTTTTAAAAATATAGCAAAATTGTAGATTAGATAGGTAAACAAACTTTACATTTGCAATGGTCGCATGACGGCATTATTGCTTCTAGATTTAAATTTAGTAATTCTCTTTATATTATTATTGGACATTTGATAGAATGTGTATATAAATTAACATACCACTCCAACCAAATAAGGACTACCAGCATCACCAAACATATGTGATATGAGTATCTGGAACGCTTCGGCAGTAGATCGCCGCGGTGGAATAACCACATACTGAAAGAGATTGATCAAGATTAAAAAACTACAGATAAAAAAAAATATTAATTTTATACAACGGTCATAATTATTATTAAAATAAAATATAAAAACAGAACTATGTACTTAGTTGACTTATTGTTAAATTAGATATAAAAAATAATATTTTTATATAATAGAATAAAAAAAAATTGTCCACAATGATATAACGTGCATTTACTATTTTTATTAAAAATTACTTAACTAAAATTATGTATACTAACGCCATCTAGACAAGTAGTAAGAGATTAAAATGGCATGCTAATGCTTAAATGCAATAATAGACGTATTTAAAATAAATGCTAATAGATGTCGCTGTTTTGCAAGATTTGAAATCAGTTCAATCGACTCGAATATTTCACAAGAAAAAATATGATGTTATCAAATTCCAATGAGATAGTTTATTCATACTTTCAAGAAACAATATTTACAACCAGACAATAGTGAACCATGATAATGCGCTAATGAGTGACTGATTTCAAATCTAAGAATCTGTACAAAGCATAATAAGGCAATAGAAATAAATACATAACAGAACACTAATAAAAAAATTAATCATGCACCGTACACCAAAACAAAAAAAAAACAAATAAAAAAACAACTAAAAATAATAAAACTTCCCATACAGATCCCTTCTGGCTGCAATTGACTTTTATGAAAAGCCAAGGGCTGGCCAGAAGCGAGACCGCGGAAGGCGTCTCTTACCAGCGACATATCGGCCACTATTGCCCAGTTGAGATTCAAAGCGACTTGGCCTAGGAAGACGAGGATCAGGGGCGAGTAGAAATAGCCCTCGGTGAGGAGCATGCCGAGACCGATGGCTGGCGCGGAGAGTAGCAGGCCAATGCCACAGACGAGCGGATGCGCGCGTGGGAACCGCTTCTGCAGCGTTGCACCCAGCCACGAACCCAGCGGCACGCCTGCCAGCCCCGACACCATCGTCACCACGCCGAAGATTAGCGACAACCTTCGTGCAATAACCGCCTGGTCAGCCTCGCCACATTTCACATGCATATATCGATTATGCGTTTAGTTTCCGACCGTTTGACGGGCAAATACGACCTGCCTTACGTTCTTACGCATGCTCGCTTTATATTATATACTTTTAAATTATAAAATAAATATAAAATAAAAGATCGCGTGTTGATAATGTAAGAAGCGGCATTCTCTAAATATTAGCAGCACAATGGGATGATGATTCGGCGACCTATCGTATGGTTAATGTGACTCAAAATTTATACGTCTATCTCATCGGAATATTTTTCTTGCGACAATTCGAGCCGGTGACCGATTTCTGTTCATGCATGTAACGCTTGCAATTATAATACAGCAACACTTCAGAAGAGCAACTTAACAAAGTAAGATATCCGAAATTAAAAACATAGTGAAAGAATGTATACGTATTTTTTTTTTATTTAACACCAACATGCTTAAATAAAAATATATCTTTTTATTTTGCTTAAGCATATTAATGCATTATATTTAATATTATTAGCATATTATATTTAAGCAACTCTTCAATTCCGGAACGGCCGTGTCGCGTTATTATATATGCGAGCATGAACAGACAGAAAGCGCTCACCAGAACGATATCGGCGACGATGGACCACGTGAGATTGAGCGTGACCATCCCGGCGAATATCAGTAAGTATGTGAGCGCTACGTGCGCGGAGATAGTGATGAGGCCGAAGTAGACGAGCGGCGCGGACACGAGCAGCGCGAACCCGCAGATGAGCGGGTCGCAGTCGTGCAGGCGCGGGCGCAGCCGCTGCGCGAGTGCGGAGCCCAGCGGCACGCCGATCGCGCCCGCCGACATACCCACCAGCCCGAACTTGTACGAAACGCTGTTCCATTTTCAAATTTAATATAGTCCATATAATTATTTACTCCTAAAAGGTAAGCCCTAAATGTTGAAAATATCATTATCGATGGACTCATTCCATTTTACATGAATTCATTGATACGCTTCGATTGTCACAATTATATCATTATTCGTTTGGAATATTATATACACAGTGCAGTTATAAATGTATTGCAATAAGGTCAATGGTTAAAAATTAAAAAAAGGAGGGACACCGAGGAGTAAATATTTTATTATTGAATGGAACTTCAAAAAAAGAACTCACAATTCACCTGTATTTAGGTACACACAGAGATACATGCATACCTATTAAAGCCTTATTACACACAAATTTAATTATTTTTATAAAGGGTAGTAATTGATTTGTACTACAAAAGTAATGTTACCTTTCAATAGTGATATCGACGTCGGGTTGCATGGTGAGCCCAAGGAATATGAACTGAGGTCCCCACCATGCGAGAGCGCCTGTCACGAACGCTACGCATGTGAACGCGAGCGTAGACAGCATGAAAGACCGGCTGAAAATTAAACGTTTATAATTTAGTATTTTTAGCTGTTAGTTTTCGAATTTATATTGAGTAGATTCTTGGACGACTTGTCGAAATATATATACGTATTTTCTATTTAAGAGGACCATGTCCAGCGCGGTAAGACATTATGGGTTACGAATATAGATAGCCATATAGGAGATAGATAACGTCGAACATAACAACTCGATACCGATATACATTGGGTATCATCGCTACCATCCCATGCTTATTATTAATAGGAATCATTATTATATTTCCAAAATGAATACTTTATTATTAATACTATCATATGAAGTTTATATAGTCTATGGACCAAATTTTAGATAGATTTTAATATCGAAACAATTCGACTGATAATTCTATCGAACGCTATTACGTCAATCACTTAGCTTAGAACTAGAACAATTTTGACATTTCAATATGGAACACTTTTAAAATCAAATTATAAATAAAATCTAGAGGAATTTATGACGTTATCGGTAGTACGGAATAAGTTGTTTTATATTTTTTTTTATATAGAAACAAGTTTAGGCACACTTTAACAGGAATGACAGACATTTTGAAAATGTTATGGAGCTTCTTCTACGACCTGCCCAGAGTAATTAGCCTGTGTTGCGATAAAGTCGGTCAATTTACTCCTATATAAACGTCCCGCGTTATTAGTTATGTATGGATATGACGATGAATATCTAATATAATAAAAATGTATTTAGACGATTTCTGTACATAAGAGATATTTAAAAAAAAATAAGATTAACGAAAGCCATAACCAATTTATTTTATAAATTTTGTCTGCCTGTCTGTATGTTTGTTCCGGCATCACGCAATAACCACTGTATTAAATTGAATGCTTTATTCTTTATACACAGTGACTAGTAGAATAGCAATACTAATTTTTAAATTTTATTCTTCAATACATAACACATTCACCTTAACAGGTTAAACCTATGAATTATGTAATAATAAAAAATATTTACTGCGAAAAGCCTCAAGTGACCTTGGTATGGCAGATTTCCGTTTTCATATTCACATTACACAATATTAGACAATGTTTTTAGGCATATGACGTTGCCTTTTCTTACATAATTTCTATTTACTTATAAGCAACATAAGTCGTACTTTCGGTTCGCAATACATTTTGGCTGATTTTTGTTTCCTCCTGGAGTCTCCATGTAGTAGTAGATACATCTATAGATTAAGTAGTTAACCCAGCAAACGTCCATCCATAAAAATATTAAGGGTCAATTATCGAATCCAGATTATCGAAACTGAATCCAAATTGTAATACATATTTACAAAATTTCATTAAAATCAATCAAGGGAGTATGTATATAATATATAATGAAGATTATTTATTAATTATATTATAAAAATATAATCCTATTTTTTAAATATAATAAAACCTGCGATTGAGTCAAACCTTCTGATTAAGATATGGTTAAAATTTTATGCAATTATTATTTTTGTAAGCCAATATATCAGAATAGGCGAGAGTGGAAACGGTTGGAGGAGGCCTTTGCCAAATGGCAAACAGATCTTCAAAAAATAAGTAAGAAACAATTATTAGAATAAGTTATTTTGAGTTTTTTTTTTTAATTTTATGTTTGTTTTTAATGTACTAAGTTGATCTGAATAAAGGCTATATTATTATTATTATAAGCCAATATGCATAAAATATTTACTTTTTGATAAGAGCGCGTATATCATCTCTGTAGGAAGTCGGTTTTATCTGACTGTCTTCAGCTTGGCCACGTTCCGGGTCTTCCATCACCCACAAGATAAGTGCCACGGCCACAGCGCCCATAAACGGGGTCACTCGTAGACCCCAACGCCAATTGCCAGCCGCCGCTCCCGCCAGCGAGCCCACAATGTATCCCATACCACTGAAAAACAGAAATTTGTACTATCAACCAATGTCTTCTGAAGGTACACGAAGATTACCTAAGCACACGTTGTTTTGGTCCCCTATCCCCACTTACTCAGTTCATTTTTTGACCGGGAAAATCCGATAACACATTTACAAAAGGTCATTGAAATCGGTTGAGCAGTTTCGAAGATTAAAGCGAAAGAACATTATAAGCCACACGGGTTTTTATATGTATATTAAGATAAAAACTAATATTATCTATTTTTATTTATAAGATTTATTTTTATACGACGATAGTCTTTTTTTATAACCAGTATCCCACTGTCAATTTCTCCCTATTCGTGGCAAAACCAGTAATTGTAATTTAAAACCAAAATATATAACCGATTTTGATAGAACTTTTATGGGACCAACCTGAAAGTAAATGTGAAAAAATACAATCGAATTGAGAACTTTCTCATTTTTTTTTAATCGGTTGAATAAATCTCTCTCATGGACATCGTAGGAGACAACTAAGGGAGCCTATAATAGATGGGTGGATATGTGGGATGGGCAGCAGCGTCCCTCTTAAAACATCAACAAAGTCAAACCCGCTTGTCAAGCGTGGCGACCTTCTGGCAATACCCACCTTACGGGGGAGACTATCGACAGTTAACGGCTGATACAATACAACTGATATTATTTAAAACAATGGCACTGTTTATTGTAAAACATTTTTATTATTTACACAGGTGGCCGGCTTTTAAACATCACGCTATATTGCATAATTCTCGTTATTTATAATAAGACGTCATCGTCTAGAAGTCTGTGAAATGGAATCAGTATCAATAGATGTGTTACCTGCCAACAGGTATGGCGAAGTAGAACAGTGCTAACATCTTGGAGCGCACGTTGCCCACAAATAAATCGCTGATGATTGTGGGTGCGATCGTGGAGTACGATGCTTCACCGATACCGACCAGCCCACGGAAGAAAGCAAATAATGAGAAGTTCTGAAAAAAAAAAGAATTTTTATATTATTATCATTTACTGTTCTTTTACATTTGCAGTCTATCTTTAATTATATATAATCAAAATATACATAATCAAAACATTAGTAGGCAGGCACTCACAGCTATGAAGGATCCAATAAAGGTGGTGACACACCAGAGTCCGACACCAAACGCCATGATGGCGCGCCTCGAGTGCCGGTCGCCGAGGTAGCCGAATATTGGCGCGAACACCATGTACGCCACCACAAAAACTGTCTGCAGAAGGCCGGCGCTATCATCGCCGATGTTGAATTCCTTCTTCACGTCACCTAGCACTCCTGAAAAGTAATACAAATTAAATTATATACTCAATTTCAATAAACTTGGAAGTCGGAAATGTCGATTTTCTAATTTTACACTCAATGTTAATGATATCAAAGATAATATTTTTAGCCGGGATAGAATGATTAAATAGTACGTATAGTACAATAATACGTCTACATCCATTACCTACGCAATGTTGTTTAATTTTGATATTAGCTAGTGTTTAAAAGGAGTTTATTTATCAGATAATCTTAAAAAAAATTATAAACGCGGAGTATTTGACATGGCTATTTTCATCCTAGTCATGCGGACGAAATCCCAACCAAAGTTAGTACATAATATAAAAAAATTAATTAATGTTATTAAAATTGAAAATAATTGTAGAAATGCTTATGGATTTAGCCTCTTTCAATATCTATAAAAATCTATTTCTCAGTAATCATACGACATCTTGTATTGGAGATTTATAATCAAAATCTGATATTTTTACTTAGCAGCTTATTTTAACTTTATATATTAGAACAGTGACGATGTTATTGTCTACATTTTATATGTATTTAGTAAACCTAAATTGTTTAAAATACAATGCAAAAAATGGCCTTGTGAAGGTGAGTGGCCGCGCATTCGCCAAACAGAAACGCATACACCGCGACTGTAAGTTTAAACCAGTCTACTAAGACCGGAGCTTTTTTATTAAGTATTATCACGTCATCTCACAATAATGAAAAATAATATTAACTTTAGTAGGTAATAAAGAGGATAGAGATAAAATTATTAATTCTAAATGTAAGTATGTAAGTCTGTAAACAAAATATTATTGTTATTATGTCACGAACAAGTAGTGTTTTTGAGAATAAAGGAGTTCGCATATTTGGATCATACCTACGCTACGCTTGGGGTACAACCATCTCTTATGGGATATCCATAAGAAATGACTATTTTCTGCATAACTAGCTCCATACAATTACATAAACAGAGTTATAGCTTAACTCTGTAAGAGTTCACCTCGCATTGTACATATTTATTTAAAATAAATTATAACGCAATTTTTGTGTACAATAAAATATAAATAAATAAAATAATAAATAAACAGAATTTAATGAAACTGAAAAGCAAAAATAAAGTCCATGTTATATCACTCGCCAATGATAAAGATTCGGCACAAGTGCCAATACCGTGGCAAAGGCAAAGATATAAATATTTGGTGGGAATCTTTCTTTTAAAAATTGTATTATCTGCGCTGTTTGTTTGGTATTTACTCGTTTGTCACATAAAGGGCTTAAAGATTAAAACATCTAAGGTTAAAACTAAATTATTTTTTTGGAAGTATGTTAATTTTCTTTTTTAATAAAAAAATATTGAAAAGAGAAATTGGCTCAGTACGTGCAGATGTGATGGACATAAAAAATATCTTAACGGCCGGCACTTCTGCATCTGCAGACTCTCACGAAGGTGCAACAATTGCCGGTGAGGTAGTTGAAGGAGTTCGCAAAGAAATCGACAAGCTTGTCACTTACGAGCGTGCCCTCGCGTCGTGTACAACAACCTACGCTGACAAGGCTAGGATCATCCCGCCTAAGAAGCCGGCTGCATCCAAACCAGCAATTATAGTATCATCAACTGACCCCGCTGGATCCTCAGCTCACTACACTCTGAACACTATTAGAAAGAAACTGCTCTTTAGGAATATCGGTTATACCCCGTACAGAGTAGCCACAATTACGCAAGGCCGAGTTCGACTCGAGTTTGACAACACTCAGCAGCAGAAAGACACATTGGAAAGACTCAAGTCCATTCCGGAACTACAGGCCGAGTCCGTCAAGAAAAGCCTCCCTTTGATCATTCTCAAAGGAATTCACAAGGACCTGCCCTCAACAGAATTGATTGATACCTTACTCGATCAAAATCCAAGCGTTAAAGAAGCAGCAACCTCAGAAACGGATGCCCAGTTAAGTTTTTTGAAAAATAATAGGAACCCTGTGTTATATAACGCCGTCCTACGAGTTACTCCTGCCATCTGGAGAACCATTATGACCTTGGAAAGGGTCAATTTGGACTTTCAACGCGTTAGAGTAGATAACTTCTCCCCGTTTAGGCAATGCTTTAACTGTCTAAAGTTCGGCCATACTCGAGCTAAATGCGATGCCAAGGATGTCTGCTGCTCTCATTGCGCTGGCGCTCACGCCATCAACGTCTGCCCTGTTCGCAACGACAACAGTAAAATATGCTGTGTTAACTGTAACGCTTACAACCAAAACACTAGAGCCAAAGTATCAACGTCTCACAGTGCTACATCTAAGGATTTTAGCTGTAAGGCAGGCAATTGCAAACAACACAAACTATGGTTAACTTAAGTCGCTGCAATATACAAAATTCTAAACATCATGAAATTAATATATTACAATGTAACGTAGCCCGATGTTTCAGGGCACAACATGAGCTTATGCAGAGTTTCAACTCGGGCAACTACGACGCTGCGCTTATATGTGAGCCCTATACCGGTAGTAGAAACTTCATGGGAAACCCATATGACCATCATATTTTTCAATATCCATCTAACTCTCGAGTTAAGGCTTGTATCGTCATAAAAGGGCCTTATCAGCGCTATTGGATTAGCAGAGCACTCATCCGCCAACGTTTGCACGATCCAAGTGAATACGGCTGGCAAGAAACTTTTCCTTAGTTGCGTTTATTTAGAACCTAGATATGGCAATCAGGCAGACAAGCACACTACTATGACTGGACCACAGGCGCTATTAAAGCTGGAAGCTTTTATTCGTACTACTGCCGATGCTATGCATTTGATTTGTGGAGATTTTAATGGATGGCATACGGCATGGGGCTCTGCTTCTGTCAATTCAAGAGGCAATGAAATCATGGATTTCATAATCGCCAATGACTTGATCATCTGTAATCAAGGCTCAGAACCCACATTCACAACTACAACGCACGGGCAATTACGGGAATCCATAATCGATCTCACACTGGCGACTGCCGGAGCGTCTCCCAGAATACGTAACTGGCAAGTTAACAGAGAGATTTGTCCATCATCTGACCACCATGCCATTGAGTTCGTGTACACAATCCGAGGGCGAGAGCTTCGTTGTAACCAGACCACCACCACATACAGATTTAATACTAACAATATCGAATGGAACAACCTCAAAGCACCGTTCATGGATCATCTAATTCAAACTGAAATAACGACTCAAAACGTTGAAGCCATGAACGAGGAACAGCTGGAAAGCTTTGTAGTAACTTTTATTAGTGCTATTCAAGCTGCATGTGAGAAACTTCTGCCCCGATTTCGTGCCCGAGCTCCGCGATGCCCTTGGTGGAATAATGAGCTTCAGAGTAAAAAATTAGAGGTAGTAAAAAACCACCATCTTCTACAACGTCTCAAGCGTAGGGGAAAACCTATGGAACAAGCCCTGGCAGAGAAGAACCGGCTTAAAGAGGAATACTCTAAGATGTTTAACGAGGCCTCCACACGACACTTCAGACAATTTTGTGCTCAACAGGGTAAAGAGGATGTCTGGGCGGTCACCAATCGCATAATTAAATCTGTTCCAGCACCTCAGTCACCCTCTACCCTGAGACTGCCGGACGGTACATACACCCAGAACTCAGTAGAAACGGCAAAGGTACTGCTCGACAGATTTTTCCCGGATGACACGCCAGATACTCGAGAAATACATGGAGTACGGCGAATCGAGTCAAAATATGAACCACACACTGAGCCGGAGCCACGGTATACGACTGACGAGGTCCATAGGGCGATTAGTGAAATGAGTCCGAGAAAGGCACCTGGTCCTGACCACCTCACAGCGGACATTTGCCAGTTCGTAGTGGAATGTTTTCCTGAACTAGTAACATCTATTATGAATAGATGTCTTACGTTGGGGTATTTTCCAAGAGTATGGAAATCTGCTATCATTAAACTAATTCCCAAGTCCGGCGGAGGGGACTTCTCAGATCTTTCATCATCATCATTTCGTCCCATAGGTCTTCTCAATTTATTTGGTAAGCTCTTGGAAAAGCTCACAATCGGCAGATTATCTTTTCAGATGCACGTGAATAATAATTTTAACCCAAATCAGTACGGCTTCAAATCTCAAACGTCAACTGTTAACGCCTTATATGATGCCATCGACCATATCAGACAAGGCATTGCGAGCGGTCACCAGGTAGCCGCTGTGTCTCTTGATATAAAGGCAGCTTTTGATAATGCCTGGTGGCCGCTCATCCTCTGTCGTTTGCAGCGTATTGGTTGCCCCTCCAACATCTATCGACTGATGGCCAGTTACTTGGAGGATCGTATCGCTACTTTTAATTATGCAGATACCTCGATTAATAAACTACTTACTAGAGGATGCATCCAGGGGTCGGTCTGCGGACCTTTCCTCTGGAACTTGATTCTGGATGAATTACTGGAAATGGAGCTTCCCATTGGCTGCAGGCTGCAAGCATATGCCGATGATGTCCTGCTTGTAGCTACAGCTAAGAATGAAAGCAAGTTACAGGAAATAATCAACACTGCTTTAGAGCAAATACAGGAATGGGGTCTTGATGCCAAACTGACTTTCAATCCAGTCAAAACGCAAGCGGTAGCATTCACTACTAGGGCCGCTCGATGCAATCTTTTCATGAATGCACACCCCATACAGTTTCACGACTACATAAAGATACTAGGTATAAAAATTGACCGTCGTCTCAAGTTCACGCACCACGTCAACCATATCATAAATAAAGCTAAAAAATTGTTTTCCAAATTAATTATATTTACCAGGCCAACTTGGGGTATCTGCTCTGAAAACATCAAAATTATCTACAATCAGGTGATACAGCCAATTATCTGCTACGGCGCTTCCATATGGCACTCTGCGCTTAAATATAAATTTTGCCAAAAAAAGCTAATATCCTTGCAGCGTGGCTTTGCCGTGAGAATAGTGAGGGGCTTCCGAACACTGAGCACAGAGGTCGCTATAATTCTTGCTCAACTCACACCCATTTGCTCTAAAGTGGAAGAAGTGGCAGAAATTGAAAGGGCTCGAGTGACTCGGGCGACTAAGATTTTACCCGATGCGATCCAGTGGGACTCCCCGGCACCCATAAGCGATCTGCTACATCCAGCACTGCGAAAGAAGATTAGTTTCGCCGAGGTCACTTCCACCGAAGAATTCACGACATTCCTAGATCCGCAATGTTATGCCGTGTATACAGATGGCAGCAAACGAGAGGAGGGTGTAGGAGCTGCTGTAGTCGCTCATCATCTTAATAGAAAATTGTATACTAAAAAACTAAAGCTTCACCCTACTTGTTCTGTGTTTCAGGCAGAGCTCCTGGCCATTAAGCATGCTTGCGAATGGGTTCTCAAAGGTGAGCATACTCCGGCTGTAGTAATGTCCGACAGCAAGTCTTCCTTAATGGAAATTAGCAACCCAAACAGCACCAACTCGCTGGTCGTCGATATTCACGCATCTTTACATGAAGCTGATTCACGAGGCTTGACAATATCCTTCGCGTGGCTCCGCTCTCACGTCGGAATCGACGGCAATGAAGCAGCAGATACTGCCGCTAGAGCCGCGGCTGTGGGACGCTCCGCGACTGCATTCTCACTATTCCCTATGTCCTACGTAAAACATCATTATCAAACACTGGGCAAGGACGCAGAGAGACGGATGTTTGAAGACCCTAACAAGTGCTGCCACCTAAAAAAGTGGTGCCCATCATTTGATATACTCCAAGAGGTCCTAAGCGTATTGAAACCTGACTTTTACATTACACAACTTTTAAGTAACCATGGCTATCATAAGGAATACCTTTGCAGATTTCATATAACAACTGATGAATTATGCCCATGTAATAACACCGACATTCAGAACCTTGAACACCTCCTGAAATACTGTCCCCGTTTCGCCAGCAGCCGTTTAAATCACCAACTAGCGTGCCAACTATTAAACATTACGGAACCATACTCTCTTCAGCACATAATCAAGAAGGAAAACAGTACTAATTCATTCAAAACGCTTTTGGTAAATATAATAGATAGCCTAAAGGCATTTAATAACACGTAATAATAAACTTATACAAACTATATTTATATATATTCCCCCTGATATATTATTATGTAAGTATCATAGACCTAAATACATATATATTTATATATATTTAACTATCCAGTGCTTCTAATAAAATGCGCTCAAACTTTATATGTGTTATAATACAATTCTTCATATGCGAAAACCAAGGGGAAAACCCGATGTAAACCACTAGCATTGGGATTTTCAAATACCCTTACATAAAAAAAAAAAATAAAAAATAAAAAAATATTACAAATATCTATTACATTGCGGTTCAAAGATAAAAATAACGACAAAAATGTCGGTAAACATTTGCTTATGGAATGGCGGAAGGGTGTGGTTTGCAAATATGACACCTTGTCAACGAACGATAAAACGTAAGATATAATCATAAAATTTAGACCAATGAAATTTAAAAAAAAATATTAGACAAGTACTAAAAAGACAAATGGACAGTATTATTGTATTATCACAATTATTGCGTATCAGTCACTTTCCAGTAGCATATCAAACAATACCGCAACTACGTTCACGTGTACTTAGATATATTTTACACGTATTATTTTTTATATCCGGTTGATGGACTCAGTATTGTAATAATCAAGAATTATCATATCCGCCACCACTCAAGGACTTCGCTCCCTGACTTGGCCTCGCTGTCTTTTGCAAGCTATCGGCGTATTTACTTATTTTAATCAAAATAATTATAAACAAATTAAATTATATATTCAACTATTTGTGTGTTTGTACCTACTGTTGAATTTTGCATTTATTAAATCTATCATTCAGTACTTACTTCGAAAAACCAATTAAATATGTGTAGTCTTTCTATTTTACAACTTTATTATAGGAATATATAGATTATATTTGTTTTTGAAAATAAAACTGTATATAATACAATGCAACATTTGCCTTCGTAATTCATTATAACAGATAGGAACGATCTAAAATGCAGGTTTCTTACATTATTTACTGCTATCTCACATATCGTCATCACTTTTTTATTCACAGATACTTTTAACATCGTACCATGTAATAATAGTTAACCGTCTCATCTAAAAATAACATTTTATAGAAATCGTTCCCTATTCTCAAAGCCCCGTGTGCTATCATTTTGACACTTCGATAAATCATCTTTTATTACTCGGTCCCCATTGTTTGCTCTGCTGTTATTTGTTGTAACCCCAGCTTGCCTTCAGTCTATTTTTAAGTGCTTTTTATTATTTTTGGTATGAGTAGATCATATGAGTAAATAATTCGTATAGATATCTATGTAGAGATAATTATAGAATATCTATTTACCTATAGTAGATAGAAAATAAACATGTTTACAGCCAAGAAATCGATATAATTAGATAACGTTTAAATTTTTAAATAATTCACCTCTGAATACCTCACGCTGTCAACGGTGTCATATTATTTGAACAGGTTACCGCGATACCGTGGACGATGAACTGGGAATGTTAATATTAGATTTGTAGCACATTATCACTATTAGCTTCACGGTCGAACTTACACACAAAATTACAATTCGTAACGGCTTAGTTCGGAACTATACCAGATTCTGTGTCAATGATTTCATTAACGATTTCACAATCTTCGTTATCTCTAAATAGTAAATAAAGTCGCTGTTCACATCTGTTTGTTTCTCCGCTTTCTTCTTCTAAACCACGCAACGGATTTTGATACGGGTTTCACTGTCATTTAGATATTTTTTAGGGAAGATTCGTATATTGAATATACATTTTCAATGAAACTTTTGTATAAACAGATTAAAATTTCACCTGTACGTAGCCAGGGCAGATCGCTAGTAGAATATAAATAAGATTATTATTATATCTAAGATTATGATAAGATTATTGTCATGTCTATGATATATGTACAGTAAATATTAGTCCATTAAACAGTCTATTTAAAAAAAAATAAAAGACAGCATTTCTTAATAGCATTTTCAGCGGGGTTTTGTACGGCAGGTGTTTACTATTAATAAAAACTTACATAAGAGCAAGTAGGTTAGTGGTAAATGACACGCACAGTTTTCATATATATACTAATATTTGCGTCATCTATCTCAATCTATATCTATAGATGAATCACTTGAAATCTAATTATTGACGAGATGAGATCATTACAATGTCTCATCCTTGCCCTTATCCTATATTTGGATTTGTTTTGTTTTTGCACAGTCAATAACGAGATAATGTTATTTTAGACATAAGCTAGTAATCGTACATTGTAAATATAAAAGCTACTTTGTATCTTATCTTCAAACAACAAACTGTTGCTGCTACCTATTGGGTCTAAAGTGCTTAAGAGCGTTCATATCGCAGTTTATAGAAGTGTGTATAATTCAAATAATATTAATAATATTGTAAATTCTTATTTTATTTTTTTATAATAATTTGAATAATTTTCATTATTTATGATTGATCCAAGGAGTACTTTATTAACTAGCTGAAATGTTTATTACGCAATAAGATTATTATAATGCTATCACTGAAAATTTTAATTTTAAAAGTAATAAAAGTATTTGAAATCTTTCGAAGCAAAATATGAAGTAGGCGTAAAACTTTTAGGCTTGTGTGCTACTTATTCCATAATTAACGTTTTAGTATATTATTAGAGCACTTTTTGAGTAGTACATCAGAAATAATGAAAATTATTATAGAAAATTATAACTCAACATTTTGACAATTTTCGGTATGGACCCTCTTAATAAAGGAAAGCTGTGTAGTAAACCAGTAATTATACCTAACACAGCGAAGTGCTGGTGAAAGTAAAAATGGTAGGAAAAAATAATAAGATCCATACATTGCAGTGAATGTAGAACATTTTGGATCTCAGTTAAATAATTTTGGTTCACTTAATCACAAGATCCGACAAAATTCTAAGTAAATATCATCCGTTATGTCTGCGAGGTTCAGCATTCTACAACTTTAAGGAGTAAGTAGGTAATATTATGGAAATCGAGATAACACAAACTACTAAAATGATGTAGTGACATGCCTGGACATACTCAACCTTACATGATGAAATACAAGGGTTCTGTATTGGTCATTCTCATGTTAGTGAATATGTACTAATTACATAGCAATTTTATGATAAAATCAGAAAATCTTTATTATATATTATAGATATTTAACAGATATACGTAGGTTCTATTTTTAACACCTGTAAAGGCATTATTATGTTATTTTCACAGGATTTGCAACCAAAAAAGTAAACCAAACAACATGTAACATCACGTGAAATTATTATATCCATTGAATGCCGCTATAGTGTAGGTGTAACCTACGTAAAGCACACACGTGGTGTGGTGGCAGCACAGGCGCAACTTGATGACGCTAGAACGAACGCAAGCAAGCGAGACAATCACACGGTAAAGGTAATACATACCTCCGCTGATGTCGTATAACATCACGCCATCGCTACTAGCCAATCACTACGACCGTTTGTGGCGCGAAACGAAACAGCGGTGTTTCGTATCGTAAGGCCAGTGCCGTCAACGTTATACCTATATATACTGTTATGATAACAAAATTAATGTACATGTACGTAAAATTTAATTTGAAATAACAAATAAGATTTGCTGTTTTTTTCATCCTCAGGATGTTGTAAGAGGTGACTAAGAGTACAAATTGAGAATTTATTTTATATCAATTTCATTAAGTTTCACCACAATCTCACCTGATCTCGTCTAAGGTGGTACACGCAAACTCAAATAATGCTTATTCACTCTAACCTTGAAAAGTCTCATATTAAAAGAATCTTGAAAACAAACGTTAGAAGTGAATTCCTGTCCTTAACTGTTCGTTTGTATAAGAAATAATGAAGCGAAGCAATTGGTACGATTTGGTGGAACGTTAACCACATAACTTTGAAGCGTAAAATTTGAAGGAAGAATAAAGTTATGCTGTTCTCGCGCACACTCTAAAATGCAATCTGTAGAACATTGACTAACAAGGCACTATATAAGGATGAGCAAGACTCTAGAGCTTTTTAGCAACAAGTGTCTCATTCGCAATGAAACTTCCTATATTTTGTTGTCAATAGAGTCTATAGCATCAAGCTGGTATTGGGCGAATTCATCCCACAAGTCGGAATAATTCGGAAACCAGTACAAGAAAACAAGTATATGGCCGCCTGCGTGCCAAAAGATAACATTAAAAAAAACTACTTTAATTTTTAATGTTTATTATTATAAAGGGCATCAAACCGGGAAAAAAATCAGTTTTTGGCGAAATCGGCCCAGTAAACAACTTGTAACGATTTTTTAAAAAACGCCCGTCAGGCACGGCCCTGCATAAGCATTGCATTCATTCGACTTTTAAAAAATAGACCATTCAACTTCCTTGACTAGGGAAATATAAATAATACAATGTGTAAGGAGTATTTTTTTTTTTTTGTTAGAAATATCAAATTTATTATTAGTAGTAGACATTTATTATCTATTTTAGAATAAACCATCAATTAGTAAACTAAAGGTAATCTTAATTGCATTACGCGCGCCATTATATAAAAAAATTTAAACCAAAATCAATATACAAGACAGACGAGAATCAAGACATAAAATAATGGAGAAGACAGACTCCACAGCTTAACACCTTGAACCAAATTATCTGTTTATTAAGACTAATTAAACACCCTCAGTGACAATGGCAAATGACAGCTTAACAAGCGAGGTCGCCGTGAGCTCAGTACAACAAGTTGGTAAGACACTTATTTGAAAGACATGTAAATATTAATAATTGTATACACTGTAAGAAGTTTTATTATCCACTTGCTTTTAACGTGCCGTTTAGTTTATTTCAAAAGGATTACAACAATGTTAGCATTACAAGAAACAGATCCATTCATCAAAGGTATAAAAGTTTAAAGCACAAGGTCAATAAACATTAAAGCTTAAGCCCAAACATGTAATATTACTAATTAGTTAACGACATCAAATATACATGAGAATAAGTTTTTATTACATAAAAAAAGATCAAAACCAGTTAAAATTAGAGAAGATATCACACAACATATAAAATATGCAATACAAATATGAACCTCTTCTTTTTTGAAGACGGTAGCTTGGATGCCACTTGTACAATGGAGAATTGTTTATTATTAACACTCCGCGCATGACTCCTATAATTATTACAAGTAGATTTTGTAACAATAGGAGTCAGTACTAAAGGCTTTGCATTATTAAGAAACTGCACTAATAAGGCCGGATAAGTACAAAAGGAAGCAAACATTTGAAAAAGTAATGCAAAATAAAGCTTTGATATATTTCGCTAATAAAGCTTGACAAATTTTGCCACAGGGTTTATATTCTGCAGCTATCTCTCTTAAAATTTTTCTTAAGTTCCTTCAGAATCGTCCTGTATACATTCATTCCCGTGTTTTACATTTTTGTTTAAATAATAATTAGCCAATATTACTAAACTGAAAAGCTTGGAGGTACATTATATCGTAACCATAAAGATTTAAATCGATTTGATCGATTTTTCATGGTCATCGAATAGATGACAAGGTGAAAATATAAAGATAATTTTACAAAGAAAAATGTAAATAAAACTACAATATTACAGTGGAGGTTTTTTTTTAGGAGATGATTCGTGAGGATGAAAAGGCAAGTCATTTAACCTATCGTGACGAATTTAACGACAAATTAGTCACGATAGTTTCCAGGGGGATTCGCGTGGAGGTCGACCTGAAAGAGTATATTGATAGCAATGGGGCCTAACAACCCATTATCAACAAACATCCTATTACTGTATTGGTTACCTCCTGCAGTGAAGGTTGACTACCTATTTACAGTGCCAAACACAGGATATAATGAGATTTCTCCACATGTAATTGCACTTGAAATTGGATTTAGGTGGTAATGCACCCGAGAAATTTCCTACAAATGGGGTTGTTTGCTGTAGATGACGGATCACCCCAGGGGTTTAATAAAGCCGGGAATACAGCATATACACACACAACATTGCATACATAATGCGGAGGAAGAAACCTTTAATTATCCTCTATGGATGATTAACGGAATAATAAATTAGATTATAACAATTTTGAAAAAAAATATACAGATATAATTATCATTATTACGATTTAACTTTAACGTTATTTATAATTCATTGATGGACTGCACATTTAATGGATTCTCCACTTTTGATATATCCAAGTTAAAAAAAAAATACAAGTAGGTACGCAATATGGACATTTATAGAAATTTTCTTACAACTAAAGCTTTTATTCGTTTTTAGTATACGAGTACACCAAAAGCGGCGTAACAACTCTTCGACATCAGCCTCAAAGAACTAGTACTAGTAATTGTCAACCACGCTCGACAAATAAAAAAAAAAATATCACGATAAAAAATATAACTAACGTATAATTAAGTTTAATGAGAAGCTACGTAACAAACAATAGTGTCTAAAGGTTATACGAGAATCTATTATGTATATTTAAATCACATTTCAACATAATTAAGTCAAAAACCGGTAATTAAGGAGCCAAACTAATAAGTATACTCGTACATCGCGTTATACTCATATATATTATTGAAATGGCATAATTTTTATAAAGCTATTTATACATTTTATTTTGTATTTACATAGGGTACAATCTAAAGTATTAGCAAAATGAAAAAGATTAAAATAAAATTTTTAATAAATGTTTGTGTGTCTTACACACACATTTTTTCAAAATTTTATTCATGATACATAATTCATGGAATTGAAACATATTTTTATCTTAGAATGTTACTATAAATAACTATTATATCCGACTGGCAACAACACGTTTGTTGAATGTATTTTTAATTCATGTATTTAGAGTAAGAGCGTTTGCCAAGCGTGTAAATAGGGTACAATATACCTAGACAATAGACGTAGAAAAGAAGTATGTCATAACCTATGTATTATATAACTTTATTAATGATAGTACTCATAGATATAAACAGTCAATAAAAATAAAAGTAAAATTTCATTCAATTCTTGATTCAGCTCATCTGCACTCACGAACTATTTGAGAAATGGTGGCTAAAATGATAACAAAAATATGAGTTGAGATATATAATTTACTCGAGAAGTTAAGATTTCCTTTTAAAATTCCGCAATGAGTCATGAGCCTACAGTAATGAGTATGCGCAGGTAAATAATGTGCACTGATATTACGTGAGTGAAATATTTTGTCACAAAAACATAATAGATAATTCCAAAAAAATTTTTAACCATTTTCTATGCGATAATGTAATATGGTGTCATGAAGATGTTGACATTTTTTAACTAATGTTAAAGTGACTTTTGTTACAAATATGTAGAAATCTTCAAACAAATGACTCATTGATAATATACGTTCCAGATATGCAAAGATAACAACTGTTTTGTTGATTCGTGAAGTGCATATTTACATTTAATAGGATGAGAGTACCTTTACATGAATTTATAAGCTTATATCGCTTACATACTATAAGACGAGCATATGCTTCACAAAATTAAACATTAATCGTAACAAAAAATAATGCAGGACCAATACGGAAGTAAATGTTCTCCAAAGAGAGTTATCAAAAGCACTACAAAATAGGGGAAGTTAGACAAGTGAAATTTTAGATTAAAGCTTTTGGTTTAAAATAAAAATTAATACGTTTATCTGCTTTTGAAGAAAATACCCTGAAGGAGTGAAATAGGGGTTGAAAATTTGTATGCTAGTTCTGTTATAATTAAAGCTAGACGTACCTATGTAAGTTTAGTTTTAGACTTCTAACGAGAAATAAATAAGTATTTTTCAGCGTTTTTGAAAATTTCGCCCCTCTAGAATACCACACACGAGTAAAGCCGTGGGCAAAACTAATGTTTTATATATATGACCATAACGATTTCGCAGAGAAAACATAAAATGCACCTTACTCAATATGATAAGCGGAATTGTAATACCTGTGTTGTGTTCAATGAATGCAGTGGTCGATGTTCCAGGAAACTTACAATTGATATCATGCGACAAAGTCTAGCTTTACGAATTCAAAGTGAGCATTCAATTTCTCTAAATGGTGACGTCGCACAAAATAATAAAATTTAACAGTAGATAATTACTGTTGTAAAATTTTATTTGTTAATGGCCTAATATAATGGTTATCTACCATTCACATAAAATTATTAAAAATAATTATATTAGCTTGGTTCGATGTTTGTACATAAAATAGCATATTAGCACTTCTTTTATGCAACTTAGAATGGCAAACGAGCTGACAGCCCACCCTATGGAAAGTGGTAACCATCGCCTATAGACATAAACAGTACCATAAACATAACAGAGTATATATACTGTTTCGTCCATGATACCTCCTATGCGTTGATATTCCTTAGGATTAGCATGTTACGCCTCTGTACCCTTAAAATTTACTGCCACATCACACTCTTCAAACCGAAGCACTATTCAAGTCATAACCGTAAGTACATATAAAAAATAACAAGTCTAAAGTCTTTTAACTTTGCAAAAAAAATTATAATGACATTTAATCTTAGACTATTCTAGCTGTTTTATCCATTGTTAGTTATACTATTATATTTTATTGTTATACAAAGATGTACAAAAATAACAAAATAATAAAAAGTATTTAGTATTAAAGTGAACTAAAAATCATTGATTTCTTTTAAAACGTCGACATTGTCTTATAAAAAGAAACTCCAATGTTGTATTTTTATAACCCTCTTAAAACAACTTCCGGAGTTAGTTATGTAGAAGTAAATGTTGTAAAACTTCAAAGAAAATACGCTCTTCATTGTAAAATGAACGAATTAAAAGAAGTAATAAGATCATATTAGACACATATTTAAAAGTGGGGAACCACTGCACTGATTTATTAATTAAAATAAAATTTAAACATCAAAATCATTCTAGCTATTAGCTTGCAAAAAAGCAATCGTCTAGAAGGGATGTTATCTAAGGCGCCATCCGCAGATGCAAAAAATTTCCCCATGTACTTGAAACACAGGTTAAAGAGAGGAAACTCAACATCAGCTGGGTTATCTAATTCACACGTATGAAACAATAAACGCAACGTTAATATTCTGGCATATTGAGTATTAATTTTCATAAATAAAAGTAGTAATAGGTACTCCGAGCTATGATGTATAAGAATGTACAATGAAATCTGTAACTGTAAATTACGTAGTAAGCGATCTAAATATTGAATGAGAGAAATAAAGAAATCAATTTTTAAAGCAAAACAATATTAATTTCGGTTCGTTCTAGTGTTTTTCGTTCGCAGTTTGGGTGCCGAACGGTTAACACTAGGTTTTGAGCAGCGATCAATTAATTTGCCTGAATATGCCTCATTTAGAGGTGAAACACTTGCCGCAAAACGTGCTTGGACAAAATGACAATCGGAAATTGACTAATATGGAGGGTTGTAAAAGTTTAGGTAACAATAATAGTAGTCAATCTTCTAGTGTTGGCAGTTGAACACATACTAATGGTAGCGGAATTAAACAAAATAATTCTATCTATATAACTAGTGATACCGCAAAATCACACCTAGTTAAGTACTTTTTTTTTAGTTTTTTCCTCTTAATTATGGTACTTGCCGTTTTCTTAGGTTGATGGTTTATGATGGTTTTTATTACAATTATACAATAACATTATTCCAAATCTATTCGATTTTCTTATGTTACTAGTACGGTGACTGAATGTATCTGACGAAGCAGACGACAGTGCCAAGTGCAGTTCATGGTAGCCGAAAGTTTACATCTAATATGTACATAACAAAAGTGAAGAACCATGCTATAATTATTTTCGACCAATAGCGGGTGCGTCAACCTCGTTCTTTGAACAAACCAAAGCCGCTATAGACAAACCATTACCGGCGCACGACGCCGACAGTGGGTTTATTGCCACTCAAAATGATACAAGTGTATATTATCACTAACCATAGAACCATACCTACAGTTAATGAGGGATACGGACTATTTACCCACGTATGAACTTTCAAATACGACACAATTTTCATGAAATATTACGCAACCTAGGATGCACTTTATTAGTTTTCAATAAAATCGTGTTACTATGGATATTTATTTTTATCTATATTTAACTTTATTACTTAAGTTACGTTAAGTTAGTTATTACCTTCACATATATTTATTTTATAATAGCAGATATCAGTTTAAGTATTTTCTCTAATGTGTATTTAATATTTATAATAATTACAAATATGTATAGATGCATTCTGCGCTCAGACTTATGTATTATTATAATTTATCGGCGGAACTAATTGGCTACAAGTGCAGTCTCAATGGGCTCTTGAGCTCAGCTCGACCGGTGCGGTACCGTGCTCAGATACTGCGATAAGCCCCACCTTACTGCATGCAGCTGCATCGAATCACTTGAGTATAATAAAGGGATCACTGTTATAGCCTAACTGAAAATTATAACCCCATTTAATGGTTACAGTTCAACTTATAGTTTATCAAAATATTCAACGTTTCTGCGACCTCGACTACATGTAAATCCAATTTTTTTAGGTATACTATTATTGAATGTGTCATAAATGTTAATAGATTCTTAAATAAAACATGGACCACCCAAATAAAAACACGTTACCAACCGCACTCAAGTGAGAAAAGAAAACAATGGTATGAACCGGCGATGGTTATTTTATTTTGTCGTTTAGATAACGTCAAACAAGCTGTGTGTCGAGTACAGTGAGAAACGAATTTCAAAATACAGAATAGTGGCACCTGACACAGGAGAGATTATATCCATACTAGCAGTGAATACTATAAGCCTTTGCCGCAACAGTATACCCAGAGATGAGGTAAATACATATAACCGCTGATCCTACTTGATCTCCTATGATATATTACGATTATAGCCACCTGCGCACATTTGAATTCAACGAGGGTATTTTGTAATTATGTGTTTGTTGTAAACGAATGCAAATTTTTAACCGACTTTAAATTGAGTGATGTTATAAAGTACATTGCATTTATTTCATCTTATTATATAGTATTTTTCAGTGGGAATATCTTTAGTAATCGTGAATTAGTTTTGATGATCTAATCTACTTCCGTGATCATGCTATACTAATTTGAATAAGACAGATTTTATATAGAAAGAAAATATATAAACCGAAACTAGCTCTGCTTGACAAAACAAGATTTTTCACTTGTGCAATAAACAAGTTATTTTACGATTACATAGCTACTTATATATTTACTGAGTTATTAATTTTACATTTTAAAGCCTATGCAAATGGTCAACTTCACTACCAATTTGCCTCAAAGCCCGAGTGTCATAAAATGCCTGCATTATACCCGTACAATGTGTGCTTACTACTTACTAACAAAAAAGTGAATTAAATAAATCTTATGCATAAATTTTAATAATTATTTAAAAGCTGTTTTAAGTAAGATTATCTGATTAATAAAACGAGTAATATTATTTTATTCTGTGGTCATGGAGGTCAATTTAGATTAATCGATTAAAATCTTAACAAATTTTGTCCGACGAAAACACAATCGAACTAAAAAAAATATAAAATAGTAATTTATAATAAATAACTTGTAAATAGGCGAAAGTACACTGGATTTAGTAATTTAAAAAAAAAATTAACGGTTGAAAATCGTTAAGTTATTAGGTACTTAAAAAAGTTGTCCAAACTGTAACATCGTCAAACTGTAGATTACATTTTGCACCATACAAAATTATTATTATTTATTATCTATGGTTCACACCAACCCCACGTTAGGTGACGGGACGCAATAGCACAAAAAGATTAATATAGAAAGGGCGAGAGGCGCGTCGACCTAAGCTTTCACATTCTAATCATTAAACGATGTGCACATCTGGAAATACTTTTATGGGATAGATAGATTATACGTTTACGGGAATAATACCACAATAACACACCACAGATAAATTGAAAAAAGTACATATATACTACAATAATAGTTTAAGACTGTGTTACATAAAAAAGCTGACTTCAATCTTGGCAAAATCAGATATTTTTTTAAAGTAAACTAAAAAGAGTAATATTGTGTATTTATTATCTAAGTATTTTTTTATAAGCATAAAGTTTAACATTGACTCCTACAGTAGGCTGAGTCCGTCCTGTATAATTAAAAAAAAATCAATTATTTAAAAACTAAACTCCTTAACGGATTTTTGATAAAACTTCTATGGAATCTGAAATCTGAAAGTATATCCTTTCAGATAAAATAGTTTCCCGAATCGGTTTAGGCGGTTTCAAGTAATCGGGGAACATACGTAAAAAAAAATAAAGATTACGATGAGATAAGATTAAGTCTTTCGCGTTCTTTTTTTTTTTTTGAAATCATTTAATATTTTAATTATTATGCATAATATTTTACTTACTGCCACAAATAATAAAAAAAAAAAACAGGGCAAGAGGCGTCGATAAAAATATAATAAAAAAAAGTAAAACAATATATATGTGTACTGAAAATTTTAATCGTAAGTAATAATTAAAAATTATTAAACATTACTGGTATAACTCCGCAAACATTTTTTGTGTATATGTATTTATGTACCATATAATTCACGTAACTATATCGATGATGATTTCAGTGATTTGCGATCGATAGCGTTTATTCTCATGTTGATTCTATACTAATTTTAACTAAACTTTTATTGATTTTTTGTGGATTAAAACAATTATGTTGAAAAATAACTAGTATATCGAAACCACGTATACGTAATCGACCCGCATTAGACCGGTTTTTTCAATTTACCTATGTCACTACAGTGATGACAATGCATTTTAGGAGCCCACTAACTCACGTACCCATCTCTACCTACTAAAATTAATCGTCCGTATGCTTTGTGTTAAGATGACTTAACCATTTCTAAGCAGCTTATTGTCATAACCCAACGATGTTTTTCTGGTATGTGAATGTGTATTGTATATTTTCTGTACAACCTCCATAACATAAATTACACATATATGTCCTTACATAACAACATAGTTACATAGAAATATAAATACATGTTTCTAATACACGATGAAAATATTTTTAAATAATTAATACTAATAAAAAAATTCATCTTCCGTCAAATTGGTTTGATTAGCTTCAAATTGACATGTCTCTTGCATTATTACTGTAATGTAGTCTATTGCATTGGTACTGAGTATCACAAAAGTAAAATCTTATGATACGACAGCCCATCGTCCGAATGTTAGGGTGCCATATAGCAATAGCATAGGGGTTATAATGGGCGAAACAGTATAGGTATTCCGTTATGTGCATGGTATTACTCATGTCTATAGACGACTGTTACCACTTTCCATCAGGTAGGCCGTCAGCTTGCTCGCCATTCTAAGTTGCATAAAAAATGGTACTGCTACGATTGAAGTCGGTGTTGTTTTGTGAAACAAAATCCTAATAGTTTATGTAAGTATAAAAAATAATAATATGCGAGTCAACAATTATCTTACAGGAACATATGTATTTATCAATTATTTATAAAAATAAGCAAACAATCTACGTACCTACTTAGATAATTTTATCTTTTTATTGGAATTTCTTGCGCATTATAAAAAATTACACTCAATATTCTATTTGATAATGTACTTTTATCTGTATAATCTGATTAAGTATGTTAAATGTCCTACTATGTTATGTTGTTAGAAATTAAACCAAACTGCTCAGAAATTAAGTTCCTATTTTTTATTTGTATTGTCCTTTACCAATAACAAATGAAAAACTTTTTATCGTCGTAAATTAAAATGATAATATTATATTTATTTATTGTCTACGGAAAGTTATGTATTATATTATGTATAACTTTCCGTAATTACATTACATTAATATAATTTTATTGTCATTCAAATAAGTTGTGTGTGAGTGAGAATCAGTTGGGGTTACAGCATGGGGTTCTTCAAAAAGAGGCGTATTCAACGTAACATCGCTGGTGTTATAGGCGTCGAAGAAGGGCCGATGCTTGTTTGCCACCTTAGTAGTATAAAAAATGTTATACGATAGACTCCTCCGATTAGTTAAAAAAAAAGTATTAAGATATAAATAAAAATCTTATATCCCTTTCAAAATTTTTCTCAAATTACATATAATAGTCATGGTGTTACATTGCGAGTGATATACCTATATATGTACTAATAAAATGAAGTCCCTTCTTAAAAAAACCCTTTCCACCTTTTTAAAAACTTGAAATAGAGTTAGCAACACGTAGTTCGCAATATGTACTAATAAAACGGACTCTACTGTGTCAACACAGATATTTATCTAACCTAAACCGATCAAGTTAAATTAATTCAGTGGAGACACTGTGTCTAACAGTATCTGAAGTTTCGATTTGCATACCTATAAGTGCATAGGTACTAAGGTATCTAAATTTTTATCAGTAATATAAATTGTAATCAGATATATCGTAGACATTAATTATAATCGTTGATATTAAATAATAACGACCCACTCCGATTTTTTTTTGTTTTTTAAATTAAATACAGCCCATGTTACTCGCTGATATAGTTAATATCTATAGCTGAAAAAAATTTTAAAATCAGTTAATTTTTTTTTTTTTGCATTTATCTATTAAATAATAATATAATTATTGATATAGATTCAGAAAATAAACCAAAGAAACAGTATTCAAAGGATTAATACACTTTGAATACTGTTTCTCTAGTACTGATCTGTAGTAGTATCTGGTTTATTTGTTTTTCTCTCCTATCTGTTAGGACATTGTAGGGAGAAAATTAGTGGTGGATTACATATTGAATTCTTGCTCCATCACGGCACGGATTTATAACAATACCGTCAATTCAATTTATGTAGAATCCATCTTAGAACCATAAGACCAGGTGTTCTCTGTCCTGTCGCACGCGACCGATATGTGAAGACGCATCAGCTAGGATGCTGGCCGCCGTCGGTTGCGGGTGTATGGGTTCTCTAATCAGTTATGTTTGTGAATGCTACTTGAACATTCTTCTTTGCATTCAGAACAAAATAAAAGAAGAATTAGTAACATTGTTAGTTTTAAAAGACGATTATGTACTTTTGTTATTATCATCACAAAAAAGAAATGCATGTCATTAAGTAAATTAACAGTTTATTTTCTTTGTTAAAATTAATTTTTAATATTGGGACGTTACGGTGTACACACGTCGTTATTATACAAAAATGATTGTGGCAAACTCGTGCGACGAGTAACCTTCGCCCGCTGTGCTTCCCGCCGCGGGCAACATTTCTGGGAACCCGATCCCGAACGTCCAAAACATATAATTCGAACGTCGTCGGCTGCGAACACACGTCGGTCGCTCACCAGCCGCAATGGATGCTCAGAGAAGCACCTAAGGTCAAATAACTCTTAAAGATTAGGAATAATAGGTAGTATGTATAAATCAGAATAACAATTGATTTGCGCCACCGCCGTGAGTATTTTTTCTGTCATTGTTATGTAAATAATACAATGTATTTTACAGATTAGTTATACGACTAGTTTATATTGGAGCAAAAACTATGAATGAGCTAAGAAACAGTGATTGGCGCGTATAAATTAACCCATGAGGGCTAATAGAGATGACATTTACAACTAGTAAGTAATTATTAAGAAATAATCATTGTCATAAATATTGCGAATAATTTATTGCCTATTTAAAATAAAAAATAATTAAAATTTGTAAATTGGGCAGGGGAACTACAACGGCCTCTAGTACTTAATCTATTTTCTATTTTATTCATACAGTAACCATATCCTGCGACGCTGCCTAGTGGGTTAAATAAATCCTTAAAATCGTTATGAACGTTTATAAGGAATAAAATTTAGTTTCAAATATGGATTATTTCCTTAAATAGTCACTAACGATACAACTGTTAATGCATATATAGTACTTCTAAACATGTCTTTATCCATAATCCAAAAACTCGGTCCTGATCCTAGAGTCGGATTAATTTATACGATGGCATTTCTGGTTTAATTTTGTTTAGTGATCAATCACCTTAAGCATAGCATAATCATAGTAAGAATTAAAAATAATAATTAGAAAAAAAAACAAATCTAGTTCTATTAAATAAAGTTTCGCTGTGATATGAAATTGAAATATCATTAAATAAGGAACGGAAGGAACACCACATATCTCTTAGATAAATATATTCGTATTCATAAGAGATTTAATTATTATACCTGTTAGAGCACACAAAGTACAAACCTCTGCACTATACATCTTTTTATCCCTTCGCATCTGCTATTGCCAAAATGAAACTCTGAAGTTATTAAGATTTTAATCAAGATTACGCTAATTTGAGGGTTTGTTAGTGTGGTGGCAACTTGTTGATCGGTCCTTGGGGAGAGCAACCCCTTCGTATTTTACCCTAACTGATGAAATACAAAACATACGGCAATATTGTGTTTACACTCCCCACACTATAGCATACATATATTTTCTTATTTACATCTACACTATTGCGTATTTTCAAAACTTTATTAATAGATGTTTATGTTATGATATATAGTGCTGTAAAGAGCCTTTCTAACTCTCAAATAAAAATAGTAGTGCACGCTTTATAGTTTTCAAAAATTTTATGATTAATCAACGAATAGTAGGTTTATCGCTTTTAAATATTTTTTATTCTTACTATTCATACTTTTCCTTACTGAAATTATGATTGTGAAAGTGAGTATGTTACTTTATTACCTCTATTCGCCTCCATCAATTGTCATGAAATTTGAATACATGTAATATTTGGGACGGAGAAGAACATAAACTACTTCTCATCCCGGTCAATTACGGCTACGCCGACGAAGTGGCGGGTAATTATGTAGTTAAAAAATTTGTATAGTGAGTTACCACACAATGTCTTTTAGACAACAAAAGTTCTAAAGTGCACTTACTACAGTAAAATTTCCGTTACAAAACTTCAAATGTAAAACAAAAATAATGTACAGTGAAAACGTTACACGGATGTAGGTAACATTGTTCCCTATATTCAAAAGGGGATATTGTGTGCAGTGAAGAACAAATATAGGTACCCATGAGCCTATGCACGTGAGTAGACACTAGAGATTAGTTCTCTGATTACGTGACGGCGACCCCTTCTGGGTGTTCAGCTTTCATTAATAAAGATTTATTGATGTTATGCATTTATTTGTTACATACGTACTCATTCATAAAATAATCTGATAAATAAAGCGATGGGAATGTTCAAATGAATATCATTTAAACATTACTTTATTTTATTGACGTTTAAAGATATTGTGTTTGTCAGTAAGTAAGCAAATATAACGAAAAAATATTCACATAATTTAAAATTGTTGTCCCAAAAAGACACCCTATTTCATTAAAAAGCAAATCCTTAAAATCTATACAGAAGAATAAACTTTTTAACTAAGCAACAAATGACAATCACTACTGAATTAGATTCCCAAACTGGATAAGCTAATTTCATTATCTATAAAACTGTTAACTTATCGTAAAATAAATCCAACTTGCCGACAGGACTCATATCACACAACTGTAAGAACGTGCCGAAAGCATTTCCAATCACGTCACGGAACCATTTTATTCCAACTAATACTCGTAATGTCCCACGCCACATTTCCATCTTAATAATTCTACACAACATGCTTGAAAACAATTTAACTCTCTGACAATGCCGCATCGCACGCCAACGTAAAGTCGTATCCAATCGTCATAAAAGCTATAGAACGATCGCAAGCACATAAAGATCCACTGTTTTTCTAAAAGGACTTGAGGCTATCATAAAGTTAACGACACTGTTATTGCATTATATGGGATTAAACGAATATTTCGTAACAGGTTTCCTTTCTAGACGTAATTCTAAAGATAAAAGGATACTACGCTAATACACATAATCCCATTATAAAACTAGCTACTAACTATGAGTACTAAGATGACTTTATTGCGACATGAAAAATTCTTGAAGCTTTAAAGTCTGATAAAATTTATTAGCAACCAAATTAGGTAAGGCTAAAAATAGACAGGAAAATTACATTTTCGAAAACAATCCTTATAAACCTGAAAGGTTGCAACTACATCATACGAAACCTACTTACAAATGAGTTTTAAATGTAAATTAAAAACAGTTATATTATCCATTATGATGACTATAATCCTACTAATACATATTATAAATAGAAACGCTTGTTGATATTGGACGTTCGTTGCTCGATTAAGCTTTAATAGAACGAATTTGAGATTTTTTGACTCAGATAGATAGAGCATACCTAAATATCCTACGTTAACATATTGGATACTTTATATCCTAATAATTTAACCTAACCACGTCGATAAAGCCATGTGGCCCCGGCATAGAACGTACCACCCCTTCCAGTCCCGTAGATATCGTAAGAGGCGACTAAAGGAACTAATGGTCGAGGGATTAAGCAGCAATATCCCTCTTAAAACATAATTAAAGCTTAACTGCGTTTGCCAATCCTCCTGCCAAGCGTTGCAACTACTGGCAAAGCCTTCCAAGGGGGAGGTCTATATTTAATATGTTAAAGACGCAATTAATAGATGGTAATTGTGCAATAACTATACACCACAGTCTTATTTATTTTAGACCTGTTATTTCAATCAATAACATTATAATTATAGGAAAACATGAAATAAAGAACTATTTAGAAATAAATCGAAGGAAACATTTATTAATAGATTTTAATTTTGCGATACACATACCCCTATGATTTACCTACTATATTTTAATAATTCACTTATTCATTTATCTCGTTAGTGGACAATGATTGTTTGTATGTAAAGGTATAAAACCTATCTATCTGTCTATATTATTTATCTGTCTGAGGGGCCGATTAAGAAGCAAAATCTACACCATGAGGTTTTAGCCGACAGGAGTTGGGCAGTTCCTATTTGTCTCCCCTGAAGCGACTAATATACTCTATGACGAATTTGCTTAAATTAAAAAAGTATACCTCTAGTATTATTATTGTATTAATATTATGCTATATCGAATTTTACTAATTTGTCGAAACATTTGAACTACACTAAATTGTCGAAATAAACCATGATATGATAAGATTGAATAATCCGAATTTCTAGTATTAAAACACGGTAAAACAAATGACGTAAGACATACCGAAATAATGAAGATGTTAATTTGTTGACGATTGAGTTGCATAAAATCCGCATAGAATTATCAATATCATGTCTATTATCAAGTCTTTAATAATAACAACACTAAAATGTTAACGATGTTAAATAATGATTCAACATATCTAATTGCAGGTTATTCACTTCTCGGGATTTTTATCTTTTCAATTATGACATGAATGTTACAGACACTGTTACACATGTTACACTACCCTACAATTGTATTTTTTTTATGGTTCTAATAAATACATTTTTACTTTTTACTTTACTTTACTGAAAAGAATTTTTAATTGTAAAATTCAACCGACCGAATCCTGCCGTAGTATCGACTATTTTATTTCAGTTTCTATAACTAAAATGTTTACATTCTTAATTTCAAACGCCACAGGGAGTGTTAAAAGATATATTTATTACCGAATCCTTCCCAATGTTAATTGGAAAACAAAATGACCTGTCATTTAGTACTGTTTATTCTTGCAGCCATGTGTGCCTATGAATTAATTATGTAGTAGGTATGCGTTGGTTACTCAAATACCTATGTAATATTAGAAGATCGAGTTCTATAGCCAAACCGAAACCAAGTTATTTTTAGTTTATTAATAACAACACATATGTCTATAGGTTTCACCTATAAAAAAATTCATTCTGCGCACAAAACTCTAAAACAAAATATGTCAATGAGCCCATGATGTACGTACATAAATAGCTAAGTCTCTTTTGTAGAGAGATTTGGAATATAAAAATTTAATGTGTATCAAATCACTGACAAAGAAAATAAAAAGAATGGTGATCAATTAGCCAAAACAACAACAAAAAAAAGAGTGGCAAAATTAAGTCAATCCTGTAAGGAGGGAGGAAAGGAATTATTAATAATTAGGCCTAATGACCTTATTAGAGGAAAAGAGATTGTTAGTAATGAGGTCAAACTGCCCCATTACTAGTGCCTTATCGGGTCGACCTCCACACGGTTCCCCCTAGAAACAATCATGATTAATTTATTTGATGTAATTCTTCATGATGGGCTAATTGACCCGCCTTTTCATCCTCACCGATCATCTCTCACTGGTGCCCTGTCAGTGTAACAATATCCTCTCTCCTGTAATAAATACTGTCACTGTCAAGGGTAAATATTACGTTTATATGGAGTGACTACATATCTAGACATATTCTTACAGTCTCAGGATAAATCAGGCATGACTGGAGGGTCAAAATCGATTGATCACTTACAACTTAACGATCATGTGTTGGTTATTTATACATAATTAAGAAAATATCAGAAATGGATAATAATAGCCACAAAATAAAATTAATTGTTGTCCATAATTAAAATAATATAGCCAACTACATGAAATACATTTATTCAACCATCACCGAATTACATAACCCCCAGAGAATCAAGGCATGTGGCGGCAGCAAAGCAAACAATAAAAGCAAAAAATGCATTAATATAACAAATATGGACTTTATAATGTGCATACTATATGATTATATATTATTAAAAACAAATAAAAGCAAAACATTTATTCTATATTATGTGGATTCTAGTTACCTTTATTAAAGAAATTTATTTATTATTATTATTATATACATTTATAACTAACTTGCACACTTTCAATGCACATTTTGGATATATATCAAAAAACTATCTACCTATTAAAAACTAAAATGAAAAAAAAAATGTAAAATTCCCTATTACTATTACTACTACTATATAATAATATCCTTAAGTTACTAAAAATAATTAAATCAAATTAATTAATCGCCATTAGAATTGATTTGTCTAATGTCTTTGTTCAATATTTAGACAACATGTTAAAAAAAATATGATGGACTAGGTATTAATATCTACTCAATTTTATTACTTCTTTGCATGATAATTAGTATCAAATAATATTTAAAATAAATTTATTTCCATATTTACAAAAGAACCAAATTCTGACATGTGATTTTTTTAAATTTATCTATAATAAAAATCTGAGTTTAATATTACAACAAAATCTTTATTCTAAAGACCAACATCAACTATATTTCTAAAAGATTTAAATAAAAATTATTAAAAATTTAATTAGTATGGTCCATAAAACAGTACTTTCATGAAAGTTGCCAGAATTAAAGAATTGAATTTACCAGAGGAAACTTAGTAAAAAAGTCATTTGCTTGAATACCTCTGACCCATTTGTATTTCTAATATGAAGCAGTTGTGTTTGCATGACTGTATTTCAGTTTGAAGGGTAGGATATAGGAGTGAATTTAGAGAATACAAGGCATAACGCCTTACTCCTCAGAGCAAGTAGTATATTCTGTTATGTCCATGGTACTATTCATGTCTATAGGCAACAGTTACCACTTTTCATCAGGTGAGACATCACCTTGTTTGCCGCTGTAAACTGCATAAAAAACTTTTCAAAATAACATATTAGGTTAAGAGATAAGTTAGAGAAATGGTTCCTCAGAATCTGATAGATTAAAAATTAATTTTGACTAATGTTGTTTGTAAAACATTTCCCACTGCTGGACCAAGGCCTTCCCATTTAGGTCTTACTATTTAGAACTTAATTGAATCATGTCCTTCCTGTAGGAAGATGTTAAATATGGCTGATATAAAGTTAAATTATTTTATTATTTATTTCCCTTAAATTTTTTTTATATAAAAAACCTTAGATTATATTTTTTTATATATATAATCAGCCTATTAATTCTGGGATTACACAAAACTACTGCAAAAATTTAAATACAGTTTTAATAGGACAAATATTGTCCATATAGGACAAATTTAAAATCTGATGTGTTTTACTATTTCTATTTCATTGATTTTCCTACTTCCATAATTCCAAACTACAATAATACATTGCCATTTTATAGCTGTTTTTAATATTGAAATCAGACTCACAGTAATACTGATTATAAAATACTGAACTCTGATCCAATTAAACTAAATGCTTAGAATAACAACATACAATTATTTAGTTTGATATTGATTTAGACTGTATAAATAAACCAATTATTTAATAACAAATAGAGTTGGTCAAGTGAATATATATAACAAGAGAATATTTGTTTAAACACACTCATTCTTGGAATCACCAACTAGATTTAACCAACTTTTTTGCATAGCTCAATTTTTGAAAAAAGTATTCTTATGGGCTATACAATGTTACGATATCGTAATGGGCGAAGTTGTGGAATACAGCTACAAACATTATATCACCTATTCTTACCTGCAAGTGTGAATCTGTCCATGTAATTTATGAGATTGACAAAGCACAGCACTCCCACAGTCATATATTCGATGAAGGTGACATCTCTCAGGGTTTCTCTTCTCCTAGTTTGCTTCTCCTGGAGCAGTGTCGTAGCAGAATCATTATCTCCATTTATCTCCAACTCTTGATTGGAAGTATTTGGAGTTATGCTATTCTGATTCATTATGACCACACTACACCCAATAAAGTTTTATGATTATTACAGCCGCAACCACTTTTAAACAAGATACTGTACTCAAGTTTCTTTAATTACAAAAATGTCAACAAATGGATAATATGATACCCACAAAATAAAATTAATTATTGTCTATATTTAAAACAATAATATATGTCCATTATATCGTACGTGTAAATTGATAATAGAAAAAAAGTTAAAAACGTTAAAATGTGTGAAGTATGATTTGACATTTAAATATCACATTCGGATAACGAAAGAACCGAACGACACGCAACCAACA
Organism: Galleria mellonella; assembly: GCF_026898425.1. Taxonomy (NCBI): domain Eukaryota; kingdom Metazoa; phylum Arthropoda; class Insecta; order Lepidoptera; family Pyralidae; genus Galleria; species Galleria mellonella. Next base: position 853,217 of record NW_026442086.1, read on the forward strand.
AAGTATCCAACTCATAGATCCAACAATCAAAGACATAATATACACGGGATTGCCAGATGCGATTTGTTATTTTTACCCAAATGTCAAATACTTTTTTATCCAAATCAATATGATTTCGTTTACTTTTACATAATCATAAATATATATTGAGTTTCACTACGTTATTAACATATATACTGTTTTTCCCATTTTTTATGCTAACTTCATTCTTATACTGTATATATCGCTATAGGCTTTACAAAACTGTCAATCAAATTACTCAAATTTCTCTAAATCCATTTTACTTTTCTTCAAAAATTTCTCCAAGATTTTCTATCCTCCAAAAATTAAAAAAAAAAGTTCACCTAAGATGCAATCAAATTCCAATCAATGTTGCTAGAATAAATCTAATGCCAAAAAAACATTGAATCTCAATAGCCTATAAATTACCTAAATTCTTTTATTGTAATCTAGCCTATAATCACTCAATTATACTCTCTCACACTTCTACGTAACGTATCTATATTTTTTTGTGTTTTTCAGTTTCGAATATAATTCAAGATTTCAGGCAAACTAAACCTAATAAATATCATATTGGGGGAAAAGGGATTGTAAGTAATGGAGAATGAGAATCTCTTTGCTAGCAATATATTCAACCAGGTCGACCTCCGCGCGGTTCCCCCTGGAGACCCATAAAAAAAATCATCATCGTCATCTTTCTACCCTTATCCCAATTATCGTTTGAGGTCGGCGTAATATGTTTTTATCCATATTACAAAACGATTTGGCTTTTAGTTTTACGACCGGCTGCCTGCCCGACATCAACCCTTTTTGGGAAACAAAAATCATATTTGTTATAAAAAAAGTCGTTTATATATGATACGCATCTACGTAACAGTAATATAATCACCTTCCTATGTTAAAGTATTTGTATACAAATATTTTTAAAGATGGTCACAAATAAAAAAAAAAATTTTTTATAACAATTATATAAATATACATTATTGATAAAAATACTAAAAATGTAATAGTCATACTTTTGCTTCTATTACTTTTTTAGGAAAAGATTTCTTGATTTCAGATACTATTTCTGCAGCAGTATTTATTAGTCTTTAATATTAACCACACTAACCAAATTTGTTTAATTATTCTACGAAAGTTTCTTTAATAATTCCATTTATTCCAAAATTTCTTTTTGAGGAAAATTTTTACCCATAATTGTGAAAACATAACTAATCTGACAATATAGAATAAGGCAAAGAAAAAATGTGCCAAAGACTAAGAATAAGTCAAAGAAAGTCTATTACAAAAATAGTTAACCAAATAGCCAAATTGCCAGTCTTTCTAATCTGTGGTAAGCGCGTATTACTCCAAGTACAAGCCTTCGTCAATTAGAATGATAACATTTATATATATTTCTGTGTTACTATCTTTAGTTCATTTTTTTAATTGGTGAAAATGGTATGGTAACCCCGCCTACGCTAACGGGATACGCTGGCGGAGCACCAGTGAAGGGTGACAGATAAGAATGAAAACAGACCAGTTAGCTCATCATGATGAATTCATCAGAAATTAACCATAAAAGTTTCCAGGGAGAACCGTGAAGAGGTCGAATATATTGTTGAATATATTGCTAGCAATGAGATTCTCAGTCTCCATTACTAACAATCCCTTTCCCCCTATCTAGTTCATATTAAGAAGCTGTGTTCAATCATGGCTGATAATCCCCAACTTGAAAAGCCACCTTGAGAGTCAAAATCATAGCGGCATTTCAAGAATAGCGCATCGTTTATGACAAAATTTATTAAATTTCTTAATACCGTAAAACGGGGTTTATAATATTCAGTGGGTGAATAAAAACGTTTTTTTAAACACAATTATTAGATATTGGTGAGAAAAAACAATTAGAGATCAAATTTATTTTAAAAACAAATATATTTTCAATTGACTTTAAAAAGAAGGAGGTTCTCAATTCGGTCATATTTTTTTATATTGTTACCTCATAACTCTATCAGTTTAAAATCGATTTAGAGAATTCGTTTTTTAAGTGAAAAAATATACTTATAAATAGGTTTCATAAAAACTTTATCAAAATCAATCCAATAGTTTAGTTTTTAGATAAAAATAAAGGATTTGTCACAGTTGGAGTCAGTTTTTGTAGAACATAATTATTTATTATCCTGTTAAGATTGATTTTCAAATTTATGTTTACTACAAAAGAGTTCAATATTAAAAATGTAGCGTATTACTCACTTGTCAAAAAATTGGATTTAAAATTAAAGCAGAATAGAAATAAAATAAAATAAATAAACATAGGTACTTGTTATATTGGCCATGTTTTTTGTACAACTTGAAGATTTTATATTATGAAATACGTTGAAATAGATTTTTATGACAACATTCGCTATCGATATTTTTGATAGAGGCATATTTAAATGGGGTTTTTCAAAAAGGGTAACGTTAAAGTTTCTTCAAGGTCGGCAACGCGCATGTAACATTCCTAGTAAATAGTAAGTGGTAGTGTAAATGCCCATAAGTTACAGTAACCGTTTACTATTAGACGGACTTATTTGCCACTTTCGTGGTATAAAAAAAAAGATAATGGTAGAACATTGTGAATATTAATTTATTTCAGTGTGATACTTTTTAGGCAACATGGTCACTAACCTTAGTCTGTTCCGTATGGAACAAACTTTATTTTAAAAAAGTGTGTTATTTTATTTATTCAAAAAGGTAACATACATGTAATATTCCAGGTTTCATGTAAATAGTCTCTAAGGTTACTGTCAACTCATATAATATAATGATCACTTGCTTTGTGACTCTGTGACCGTCTGTCATAGATTAGAGAGACTAGTATCCTTACTTAGGTTTTAAAGACTTATCATATTTGGGGTTCTCGTAATTAATATACTTACATTTACATTCCTTGTTTTTAGGTTACCTATTAATCCGGTGGGTTTATTTTTTGTGAGGGTAAATTAAGGTAATCTAATGAGCCTACTACAAGTTACTATTATACTATTTTTTAATAATATTTAGTGTTATTAGAATTAAGCTAAAAAGTAAAATTGTTTTGGTACTTAAAGTGAACCTAAATAATTATTGTTATTGACATTATGTCAAAAAAATTATATTTAGTTCTTTTCGTTATTTTTTACTGCTGTTTTGCAAAAAAATATCAAAATGAAGATAAACCTTCGTGGGCTAAAAAAGATATTAGAGATTACTCCGACGCTGACATGGAACGGTAAGTTCATAGATCGTCAAAATTAAATATATAATTATATATATATAATTATATATATATATATATATATATATATATATATATATATATATATATATATATATACATATACATATACATATACATATACATATACATATACATATATATATATATATATAAGTAATTAGTTTATAATATTACATCTTTGTATACACACACATCTTCTCTTTAACCAATAACAAAGTTATATTATTAATTTCCTAAAGTTTAAAGAATATTATTCAGATAACGCTGGAACTGCTCCAACATAGAAGCAGAACATTGTAGTGAATTTCAGATGTATTCATCACAATGGGATAACTGACCTGCCTTTTCATTCTCACCTATCATCCCTCATTGGTGCCCGCCAGTATATACTGTTAGTGCAGGTAGGGTAACCATTTCATTATCATCCATTAAAAAATTCCATCCAGCAGCATTCTCAACTATTCTCTTAATGCATTTCTATATGTATAAGGATGTAGGTGACATCTAAATGTAAATTTATGTATATTATTTTTAGATTATTTGATCAATGGGAAGAAGATGAAGAGCCACTACCAGAAGATGAACTTCCAGAGCATCTACGGAAACCTCCACAGATAGATCTAACAAAAATGGACATGTCTAATCCAGAATCAGTACTACAAGCTACTAAAAAGGGCCAAACATTAATGATGTTTGTTAATGTAGCCAATAAGCCATCCAGAGCAAGGACTGAGGAGTTAACAAAGATCTGGCAAGCTGGATTATGGAGTAATCACATGCAAGCAGAAAGGTATCACTATTAAATTAGAAATGATTAACATCTATGGTGTTGTGTGTGTCTGGTATATCACTTGCAATGGGTCTCTACTAGACCTCACTACTTCCATAAGAGCATTTATGTATTTATTTTTTGTTATAGGTACTTGATAGATGATGATAGAGCTATTTTTATGTTCAATGATGGGTCTCAAGCTTGGACGGCTAAAGAATATTTATTAGAGCAAGAAGAATTGAAAGATGTTCAGTTAGAAAGTCAAACATACACAGGGAAGAAATCTGATGTTAAAAACAAAGCTTTAAGAGATGAATTATAATAGATCTGAATTATTAAGCATTTTTAATTAAAACTCAAATTAATAATAAAATTTTTGTTTATTTTTTTTTTATATACGTAGTAAAGGATTGACACTGCGGCCAGTTGGAATTGATGATTTGAAATTACATGTATACTGGTTAGTCATATTTTTTAATGAGATAAATATTGATCCAACCAGTTCATATAGATAACTAGAATTCTCGAATAATATATATCCTATATTACTTGCTGATAGTGTAGCTCTCAATAAATGAAAGAACTTATAAAATTAAATACTTTTTAATTTTATCCATTACGATCGAATATTTCCTCCTATGAACATTCAGGTTATGGAATGAGGTTTTCCCAAGAGATTACAGCATGGGGTTCTTCAAAAGGGGAGTAAAGAGGTTTCTTCAGGGTCGGAAACGAGCGCGTAATTTTTTTTAATGGATAATAATGGAATTGTAACCCCTCCTGCGCTAACGGTATATGCTGGCGGGGCACCAATGAGGGATGATAGGTGAGAATGAAAAGGAGGTCAGTTAGCCCATTGTGATGAATACATATAGAATCTAGCACAATGGTTTCGAGGGGGGATCATGTGGAGGTCGACCTGACAGGGTATATTGCTAGCAATGGAACTGGTAGTCCGTATTACTAAAAATCCCTCCCCCCACGCGCGCGTGCTGCAACTCATGCGTAGCTCTGGTAATGCAGGCGTTTATAGGCTACGGTAACCACTTACCATCAGGTGGACCGCATGCTTGTTTGCCACCTTTTTGCAAATCTTCTTTAAGATATTAGTACAGATTACCAGACTGTATAAAAGTCGTTTGCTTGGGCACCTTTCTCCCATTCGTGTTTCAACCGTAAACCGTTGTTTGCATGGCTGTGTTTTTGTTTGAAGGGATATGGCGTGAATTTACAGGGTACAGAGGAATAACACCCGAGTCCTCAGGATTGGGATATGGCGTGAATTTACAGGGTACAGAGGAATAACAGACTAGTGGCAAACACTTATTTAACATGGATTTCTTTTTAAATAAAATACAGCCTATGTTACTCACTGAGCTTTCTATATGTGAAATTTTTAAAAACGATTCAGTAGTTTTTGAGTTTATGGATTACCAACAAACAATCCAATCTTTATAATATTAGTATAGATATTCAGGATTGGCAACGCATGTCCTCATTTCTAACAATCTTTTCTGCTCTCAGTTAGACAATATTTTTGTAATGAATAGTAATCCTATCTGCACTATCGGTAATAGACAAACGGGTCATCAGTGACTCATTGAATAATAAGTATAGAAACAGTATACTCTGTTATGTCCATGGTACTTCTCATGTCTATAGGCGACGGTTACTTTCCATCAGGTGGGCCGTCAGCTTGTTTGTCATTCTAAGTTGTATAAAAAAAAAGACTAGTGGCAAACACTTATTTAACATGGATTTCTTTTTAAATAAAATACAGCCTATGTTACTCACTGATATTGTAGCTTTCTATATGTGAAATTTTTAAAAACGATTCAGTAGTTTTTGAGTTTATGGATTACCAACAAACAATCCAATCTTTATAATATTAGTATAGATATTATTTATCTGCGCTGTCTATATACATTTGCAAAACCGTGGGAAATTCTAAGAAACGAACTTCAAATGAAAAAGATCCAAGATCGTTCCCAACTAAATATATTATTACATAACTGGTTGGAAGCCGAAGAGAAACTTTTTAAGTCATCACTGGAGATTTTGTATTACGAATTTGATGTCTATCAGACCAAAGCACGTCCTCGATGTCAAACATGTTGATCTTTTCTGCTCTCAGTTAGACAATATTTTTGTAATGAATAGTAATCCTATCTGCACTATCGGTAATAGACAAACGGGTCATCAGTGACTCATTGATACAGAGTGATAATAATAAGTGAAGATGAAATCGAGTCAATTGGTCAATCTTGACGAATTCAGGAATAATTGTAAAATAAAATTTTTAAAAACTTTTCGACTTAAAAGGTATATTGCTAGCAAAGAAGCTTAAAACCCATTACTAACAATCCCTTTTATCCTTGAACATTAAAAATGGTAAAAATTAAGATATATGTAAGCAAAAGACGCAATAATATAAAACTATTACTTCCTATTGTTGTTGTATTTTTAGGGATAATTAGTAGGCAGTAATATTGTATGGATTTAATACAAATACATTCAGTACTATAAGTATCATACAAGCTTAAACAAAAAATCGTGATAATAGGAAATAATATGAGAAAAAACCCCCATTGATTCCAAAACAATTGTCAGAATCGGCTATATTGACAAATATATTATGTAAAATATAGGTATACAAAAAAATCTAGTGAATTAGGAGCGATTTTGCCCACAGAGAACATGTGGCGTATACCCATGTAATAAATTTGTTTTTGAAATTTGTAGAAAAATAAATAGTAATTAACAGAGCCCTACGAGGTTGCGCGCACAGGAAGATTTTTATATTGTCATTCTTATAAAATACATAGACATTTAACATTTTGTTGAATATTGCATCATTCCATCATTATTACATTATCTCTCTCTCATCTCCATTATTATTACATTATTCAACTGCATCTTAATCAAGTAGTTATAGATTTTTGTTAAATTGTAGCTATCCTTACATTTTTTATTGAAGAATGATGACAATATAATTTTTCCAAATACGTACTTATGAAAGTTAATTATTTTAGTTGATTAAAACTTAAGTGCTGTGTATAAAGATTTTATTTAAAAATATACTTTTAAAAACATGAAAGGGGAAAACTAGATGAAAGTTTTTTTTTTTAAACAAAAAGTCTTAAAAAGCATCAGTAGCTCGGAAATGTTCTTCATCAATTGTAGAATAAATATGACCCTCACCACACATCCAATCGAGAATTTGTCTGAAATAACAAGCAACAAAAACAGATTTATTTTACTTTCATAAAAGATATAAAAAGGTTACTTCAATGTAAGAAATGTTATTATTAAAATTGAAAATATAAATACTAACTCAAACTCTGTTTTTGACATGCGATCTTTCAGTGTCGTATACATATCATCCTTGCTTATTCCTTGTTCTAAATTGGATGCTCGTATGAGATTGAAAACCATCATTTGGCGGGCATTTAATCCATTTACAGATTGATTATTATCAGCCATGCCCACCATAGAATTGACTGGTAGTCCAGAAGATATGACATTATTAGTCACAATTTTTTCCTGAAAATAAATAACATTTAAATTAAATTTAAATCATGAAAAAAATTAACAAACAAAGTATACAATGTAAGTATTAATATATTGTATGTAATATAATTCCACCTTCAGATAGATAATGGTGTCAATTGTGAGGTGCCTTCTCTAAAACTATCTCTAAAATTAAAACTTCATTTGATATCACACCAAAATCTTGAATATGAATTAAATTTATAATAGACTTAAGTCAAAATTATTATAATTTTAGCTTATGATTGTCTATAAAACAGTAATATTGCAAAATTATCAAAACATTAGGTTGAGACATAAATTTAGAAAAATGGCACCAAGTTTCAAGGTAAAGTCATTGTTTATAGCAAAAGTTATGTCATATTTACAGGGAAAAATAAAATAAATATCAGAAAAATATAAAACATATACTTATGTATTTCTAAATATAATAATAATTTTTTTTTTATACAACTTAGAATGGCAAACAAGCTGGCAGCCCACCTGATGGAAAGTGGTAACCGTTGCCTAAAGACATGAGCAGTACCATGGATATAACAGAGTGTACTGTTTCAACAAAATGTTATAAAAAATACATACATACAATACAATATATTATATTTACATATATTATACAAGTGTAGTTGGTATTACATACCTTCTTTGAATCAGCTTCCATCTTAACCTTATTGTTAATACATTGCAAATAATGGAAAGTGATTTCATTGACATCACTTACTGGCATGATTTTAAATGCCATCAGGACCTTCTTCCCTTTATTAGTTTTCACATTACCAAAAATTTGTACATAATCATTTACTTGGATTCTTGGTGCTGATTTATCCTAAACAAAATTTATATTATTTATTATCTTCCTCTTATGGGAGGAATACCTTAGGACTCAGTAGGATTTTAATGAAAACAACTTAATTAAAAGAAAATTATTCCTTAATAAAATCATCACATTAATGAGTCTGTGGTCCAGTGTGTATTAAAGATCATCAATTTAAAAAAAACATTGTATCAATTTCCAATTGACTCTAGTGATGTAATTTACTGATTGCAAATCAAAGAGAGATGAGGGTATACTTGCTCTTGTAACATGGAGTTTAAATATACTTAATAAAATGTGTGCATTTTTGTTACCACCATAATAGGAAGTCAACAAATAAATTCCGTATATTATTATTAAGGATACAGTCATAAACATATTTATTTATACACTAAGAAATACAGATAATAATTTTACATACATCTTCATCCATGGCATCTTGATCTAACCACAAAACTGCTCTCATTCTTCCTGTTATATCTTGAATTGTGTATGTTATTTTCGTGCTTTGTGTTCTAATATTTCTTACTCGGGCTACTACAGAAACAATTTGTATCTCAGTCCCCCAAATCTTTACCCCATCATCACCACAGTGTAAAGCTTGTCTAATGACAATAGGGGCAGTACGGGATGCTCTTCGACCCTATAGGCATTAATAATGATGATTACTATGTTATTTAAATAAAATTAATTACTAAAATTGTTATTATTTGCTATCTACTATGTTACAATATTGCTATTTAACCATAAATATATGGGGGAAAGGGATTGTTAGTAATGGAGACTAAAAATCCCATTGCTAGCAATATACCTAACCAGGTCGACCTCCACGCGGTTCCCTCTGGAAACTATCATGATTAATTCTTCATGATGAATTCATCATGATGGGCTAACTGGCCTGTTTTCATTGTCATCTATCACCCTTCACTGGTACTCCGCCAGCGTAACCCGTTAGCGCGGGCGGGGTTACCAATCCATTTTCATCCAACAAAAAAAAAACATAAATATATAAAATCAAAAATGGAAAGATTTTTTATACTATGGCAAATAATCTGACAATCCTCTATTTAGGAAGTGGTAATAAATATCAAAGATATAGTATAAGCAAAATATTTAAGAACTGACGCTACAAAATACCTACGTACTGTTTACTTATGTTATTTTTTATCTAGACATAACTTTCTAAAACAGCAATTGATAGTCATTCAAATGTAATTAATTTAAAATAGTATTATATTATTACAAATAACATACAGTTTTTTGTGCTTGATTAGGCGTGGCAGCATTCCCAAATTGATTTGGAGAATTAAAAAAGCCGCCACCGGCCACAGATTGATCTGAAATACAAATAAGAATTATCTGCAGTGAAATTACATAAACAAAAACATTAATTGGCTACAAAATGACGACTTACCGTTCCACATTTTGTTTCAAGGTAAAGTAAATGGGTTACCCAAGTTTAACAAATTATATTAATGTTCCCGGTAAATTTTGAGAAACAATTTTACGAACAGAATACGACAAGAATGACACGAATGGATTTGTCAAATTTTGTGACACTATTCCGATTGGGACAGTACACAGCCACAGATTATTGACATTAGTTAGTTTTGATTACACTGTCAATGTTCTTGTTCTTAGGTACCTACTTCTTATTTGAGCTATCTATATACATTACAAAGATTTTTATTATTGTCTGTGGAACTATCATAGTTTCTGTAATCTGTGTAAAAAAACTTATTAATTTCCAAAAAAATATGTTTTTTCATTTTAAAAACTTCGATTTATTCGATTTTTAACTTCATAATTTATTAAAATAATCCTGTTTTGTTAAAATAATGGCATGCAAAAACTTTCACAAAGGCAAATATTATGTCAATTTTAAACGTGGATTCGAAGATTACAAAAAAGATATTACCGTAACTGTTAATAAAGTTTTTGAAAATGATAGTTTGGTTAGTAGCGAAGTAATTTAATCTACGCTCTATAATAACTGCTAATATACAATATATAAATAGATATAAATATTTATTTTGTTTAAAATTTATTTAACTGACGATATGGAATCTACTGAGATTTTTAAATGAATGGACATTTCCCCATTGGTAAATACCAAACTACATAAAGTCTCATCATCATCTTATCGTCATCATTTAAAGAGTGAGAAATGGTATTAAAATTACTGGTTACTGTGATTGAAGTGTACATAGTCATCAGGCAGATCACATACGTAATTACTACTATCATGTAAAAAATATAAAGCTAATAAAAAATCTAATTTTACAGAAAATATCCTTATCAGATGACAATGATCCAACTTTCTTGTGTATATTAAATATTACACGTTGTGACTATGACGATTTGAAAAAACAACAAGGACTTCTTATTGATTTTGATAATTTTCCATCTCAACTTGTAAGATTACTCCAACAGTGTGCATCAAACAATATGTAAGTCAAAATCATTTAAATTTATTTATCTAGCAAATAGATAACAGACATCATCTGTCAAGAACTAAAGCGACTAGACAACATACATGTACTTAAAACTCTTCCTCTATACAGTACAGTCATCTTAAATACAAAAGTTTGTAATGGTTTTTGATTGAATGAGGATATATATATTTATATTATATTTGCATTGTAAGTTATAATTTTTTGTATCATGTGAATTATGGAGTTGTGTACTGTAAATATATTACAATGACAAAATAATATTCAATTCAAAAGTATGAATTTTGTTAATAATTGAAAAAATATTATTTGCCTGCTTTTATGAATTTAAAATATTTTTTATAAAAGCAGGCAGTCATTTATGATGTTTAGTATGCAATTTCAATTAGGAAAAATAGGCAAGTATGAGTCTCAGCTGTTACTTTTATCATTTTTGTCATTAATATATCTATCCTGTAATAAGACTTTCTACAAAGTTACTTTTTTATAACAGCTTTAAAATGTCTTTTGTGTAGGTCCAGGACAGATTTTAGCTGTTTATTATAATTCCTTATATGATTTCCTGATGATTAACTAGGCAATAGTCATTTATCGTACTTTTTAAAAAAATAACTTGCTTTATTAAATATTTATTAAATATTTTTGCAAAGTATAGTAAACATTCACAAGTATATATTTATGTAGTGTTTGGTTTCATTCACAACTTCCACAAAAATCTCTTCAAAGGATAAGTCTGTGTATGTAATTTATTTTTATTGTAACATTTATTTTTTGTGTATATGTATACACACATGAAAAATATGCATACAGACTATCAATAAATAGGTTGTAAATATCATCATGAATTTACTAATTAATCATTAGGCTCTTTGTAATATTTTCTTGTGTTTATTTCCAGGTTTTTAATAATGCAGCAAACTAATCCTGTACAGTATTATTTTGAAATTATAGAACATAATGAATTTAAACGCCTGGTCCATTTATCATTAAGAACGGGGCCTGCTACAGATACTGATATCAAGCAACATATGGCTGACACTATAACAAATTTAAAAGTAAACATTCAAACCAGTGCCAGTTTTAGCTATCTGGGTGTGTGGGCACAATTTTCTTGAGCATGTTTTATTTTTCTTTTGCTCTTTAACACATGCTTAAATAATATAATCCTATAGTTACACTAGCTTGGCATTCTTTTCCTAAAACTGACACTGCTTTTTGCATTTTATATGGAAGAAATTTTGTTCAAAGTGTCAAATTTCATTAAATTTATTATAGAAATCATTGGCAGCAGTTAAAACTTCAGCAACTTCTACTGATGCAATATGGAATGATAAATGTTTAAATTTGGAACGAAAAGTACATGATTTAAATCAGGTGGTTTCTAAGTTGGAGGAGGACCGACATAAACTAGAAGTTGAATATCAAGAGGCTTTAAAACATGAAAATGAAAAATTTACTCAGGTTTGTCCTTTCATCTAAATATAGTTTCTTTGTTATTTCTTTGCAACTTAATGGTTCTAAAAATCTTCATAAAATTTGGTATATATATATACATAAGTACTGTTCTGGATATTACTATTTATCTAGATTAATTACATAGCCTACTCATACAGATGAAGTAGCATATAAAAATTAGAATTTTAATTAAAGATAAAATGGCTAGATGCTAAAGTCAATATTGAAACCAACAAAAATATGAAGATTGTATCAGAACCGATTTTTTTAATGTACATAAGTTATTTTTAAATATTTTATTTCTATCTTTAAACTATGATTATGACTTTTTAAAATTTTCTCAGTTTGATACCACATGGAGTAAAAATATCAATACAAATTTCATTGCAGACTACAATGTATACATAAAAACTGTGTTTATTTTAGATGGGTTCAGTAAAGTGTATGTGAAAGTCTAAACAAAATTAAATATTTATAGGAAAGACTGCAGTGGCAGAAGACAACAGAAAATACGACAAAAGTACAGCTTTCATCATTTCAAGAAAGTATAAACAGAAAGGATCGGCAAATTGATGAACTAAATGTTTTGTCCAAACAGCTAAGAGATAATATAACACAATTAGAAAACCAGTTGAGGTATATATTTAGGCATTACATTTAAATCTTCTTTTCCATAACTATTTCATTGATTTTCTTGCATATATTATATTTATTACTATCTACTTTTAAATTTTCAAATAAAAACTAAAGTAATTTTACATAACTACTTTAGTTTTTATTTGAATAATATATTATGTAAAATATATTATATGATAAATGAAATGTTCCTAATATGGAAGTAGAACTGACTATTATTACACAAATAGTTTCTATTTTTGTTATAATAGTCAGTTATTAAGTTACAAAAGTATAAAAATAATTGACTATATTTGCAAAATATTTTTAAAATTGTATCTATTTAATTGCCAGTTTTGATTTACCTTTTTTTTGTCTTGTTTATTTATCCTATGAAAACATGTCAGTTCTATCATATACTTTTATGATATAAATTATATCTACCTACTATATATATCAATATATTGTGATTCATAGTGATAAGTCACAACGTCTAATTGTTCTGGAAAATGAGGTACAGAAAACACATATAGAAGTGGCAACTTTAAAAGCAAAAAATTCAACATATGAAAGGGAAATAGCAGAGAAAGAAAAGCAGTATAATCAAGCTAATTCCAGATGTGTTTACTTAGAACAGGTGCCAATAAATTATTTTTTATTACTGATTATATTTTGCTGTAAATTGACATTTTATAGTTATGATTGAATATTTAATGTCAGATCATAGCACATTATTATTAGTTAGTGACAATATTCATCGTAATAAGTGTTACAATTTCTATTACATATTGAATCGAATTAAACCAGATTGGCTCTGTAACTTCCAAGTTATAGTTTTTAACTGTATATTGTGAATTGTTTGTTCATATATTTAATAATGATATAAAATATCCTTATTTTTTTAAATTATGACTAAATGAGAAATGATATGAACATTATGTCTATTATAAATATTTCAACATTTTATATGAAATCACTGATCTGTTTTACAGCTCGCGAAGGATAATACAGAAGTGATTAAAGACTTGAATAAATCTTTACAAGTTATTAAAAAAGAAAAGGTTAGTATAATTAGCTATTTAGTGACAATTATTTTGATTAAGAATAGAAGAAAAGATATTTTAAAGAATAAATATATGTTATGGATTAATACGGCGAAACGAAAATTACAAAATAACCTCAATCCCTATATATATATTGTGAAATAAAATATCTATTATATTAAAAGAAATAAAGTCATTAAAATTTAATATTTTTTCGTGACAAATTACAGACAAGTTTAGAAGAACGTTTAGCTATAAGCGAGTCTTTAGTCAACAAGAATAGTGACGCTGCACATTCTGCATCAGAACAACTAATGAAAGCTAATCAAATCATTTCCAAACAAAATACTGAACTTATTGAGATCAAAGAGAAGGTACTGTTCTTATAACTACTATATTTTTTAGATGTTTTGTGTTAACAACACACATCATTGTCAATCTTTTTACAGCTGTTATGCAGAACTGCTATAGCATTGGAACAAGAAAAGGTTATAGAATCTAACAATAAAGAAATAGATGACCTAAAATCGGAAATACAGAAAACAAATAAAAATATAGATAAGCTTCAAGAAGAGTTAAGTGATTTGAAAGAGAAATGTGAGGATAACGTAAAAGCTCTCAAGGATCGTGATGAAACAATAAAAAATAACAATATGGGTATGTAATGTGTATTTTTTTTCTGTAATCTGGTTAAGAATATGATTAATTTTCGCTCATATTGGTGATGTATTGATTGTCAAAATAAATTACCTATTATTTATAAAATTTATTTTACAAATACATAATTTATAAAAAATGAAAAGAAAAAAAAATTCTACAGGTATTAATCTAAAATTAATTCTTCAAAACACCGGTAATATCCTCTATGTGAAATGTGAATGTGAAAAAGACTCCATTTTCCGCGCTTAGCCTCTCACTTGGGCCATTGTGCATATGTGCTGTCTGTGGCTCCTATTGTGTATAGATGTTTGTTTAATGGACAATGACCCGTTAATGTCCCTATCATTATTTTGAGGTTTTTTCTATCTAGATGTAATAAACGTTTTGATAGTCGTTGATTCAACGTAGGTACAGCCAATTTTGATTGTCTGCAATCAGTAGCCTGTATCCATCTTTGGTTTTGTATGTCAGCGGATCTTTGACGAATCCACATTCGAAGTTGTGAGAATGGAAGAGGAAGAACTGGATACGGGCCTACCACCCTCGTTCCTGAGCCTCTTCTAGCTAGTTCGTCTGCGGCATCATTACCATAAGATCCACTGTGCCCTCTTATCCATTGGAGTAATATCCTCTATAATACACAACAAAATTATGCATTAATTTTTTACCAGTCACTGGACGGAGTCTAACGGTCTTTGTAAAATATTAAGATATGTAGTTTGTTTTATAAGCATTTAAGTTTCTTTTGTTTTTAATATTCAGTTGTTTATTTCAGTAATTCAGTCTATTTTATAAGCATTTAAATTTCTTTCGTTTTTATTATTCCCTTTTTTTATTTCAGTAATTCAGTGGTTACATAAAAAGGTTGATGGAAATGATCCAGGTAATGCTATGGAAAATAATCATAAGAGTGGAGTTCAGAGTATAACAAGTTCTACGCCTTACTTTCTTTCGAGAAACAAAGAAATAAACTCTCGAAATATGTCCGATGAATCTATTGACTTTTATGCCACCTCAAAATTGTAAGATTTGTACTTAAATTTATTTATTATTATTAAATTTATATAATTACTAGATGTACCCACGAATCTGCGTGACTACCACCATGAATAATCTGGAGTTTGACTTGAATTATGAGTCAAAATTAGCCTATATATATATATATATATATATATATATATATATATATATATATATATATATATATATATATATATATATATATATATATATATATATATATGCCAAATTTCATGACGATAGGTTTTCATTTTCATTTATGAGTGTCATTTGTGGTTGTAAAAAATATTAATTCCATATAATCATGTTCGTTGTCGCTAATCGTTCATGGTACTGCCTGTTATATCCATGGCACTGTTCATTTATATAGGCATCGCTTACCAATTTTACTTCAGATGGGCCATGCACTTGTTTCTTTCTCGCTTGCCATTATAAGTTGCATAAAAAACACTCAACCGATTTTATTGAAATTTTGTAAATCTGTATTGTTACTTAAGAAATATAACCCTACAAAAAAATAATATTTGCCAAGCCAGTTAGTTATAAGATATTATCATTATAATAAAGGTTCATCCACAAATAACAACGCAGTGAGTTGTATCGTTACGAGATAATTTATTTATTCATATTTTTATTAAGGTCTAAAAGGCACATAAGTATCAAATTTGAGTAAAACACTAACAAATAATATCTTTGTTAGATCAAATGTGGAGGAGAGTCCAGGACCGGGAATCCAAGATTCACATACACGTAAAGTAGGACTGGATCCAAAATATTTAAGACCTGCTAGTGATGACAACAGGTTAAAAGGTGTTACTGAAGGTAATTACATCTTAATATATAAAAATTACGTCACGTTATATTTGTTCAGGCTAAGCTAAGTTTAATATTTTTCTGATAATTATTATGACTTCTGATCTGTTATTCATTTCCAGCTTGACGTCGACTTCTGTGATACCTGTATTTATATAATTACATATTATATCTATCAGTCGTATATTATGTATAGTATAAAAACCTTTGTTTAATTTAGGACCAATGGTATTAATTTAATTAAAATACTTGGAAGAGAAGTTACGCTTTACAAGAAAATATTGATTTCAGTTATGACAAACTTAATATAGGACCAAACATTTCGATTGTTCAGAATATATATAAATAAAACAATCGGGTTAGTTATACCGTTTATAACTTCAAAAGGTCTGGACAGATTTCTATGATCTATGATTTGTTAGATTCGGCTTCGTTCCGAATAGCAAAATAATTATTAAAATCTCGGAAAGATTCACGGTAAAAAAATACACAAAAAATATTTTAAATTGTTAGGCGGCACGAAGTTCGCCGGGTCAGCTAGTATTACATAGAAAGTAAAAGAGCCCGAAAAATATGTATTCCATCTCATTTATAATGTTGTATGAGCTGATTTTATATTGTTCATTTTTCATCATAATTATGTGTATAAATATTTTTTTGCAGATAAAATAATAGGAAAGGCAAATGAAGTTGAACGACAGTCGGGAAAAGAAAATAAATGTAACATTTTACCTAAGGTCGATTACAGAGAAAAGAAGTCTGGTAGAAATACGTATAGAGCTACACCCGTCTCTGCTTATTTTCATTAAATGTAACAATTATTTATATTGTATATGTAAATACGAAAAAGTAAATGTTAAGATTCATTGCTCTTGATGCCAGTTTTATTTAAAAACACACACCACTTGGGTGTTACACCAATTAATCGTAGGGATACACTACAAAAATAATGTAATGGAGCCAGTTTAACTAATTCACACATATAATAAGCATGACGGCGCATATGTGACTAAACAATTAAAATGAAACTGACTGAGGATACGACTGAATGCTGGATCTGAACTAAGATTGAAATCGATCAAAAATCAAGTACACCCATCACACTAAAGTAACTAAACAATAGAAATAATACTTTATTTATATATAAAATACCTTATTTTGTTCTATGGAGTAAGTTTTTTTTAAGAGGCCTATTACAAAATAATGTCGCTCAAATTTGGCTAAGGCGCATTGATTTGCACATCAACGCAATCGCATATAAACGTGTAGCCGAATAGGGTATGGTTACATTTGAAAGAGTTTTGATACTTGTATTATTTTAAATAATTAATGTGATATTTTTCACTTAACTGAATAAACTAAACGACTTGTTGGATTCTTATAAATAATATGTCGTTAGATTTGTCTTAATTAACAAAGTGCTAATAATGACCATAAATTATTATTATTGTTATATTATCCCTAGTGGGACGACGTCAGACAGGCGGCTGGTCGTAAAATTAAAAGTTAAAACCTTGGGTAGTATGGGTAAAAACATATTAATATAATTAATTGGAATAAGGGCAGGAATATGAAATTATTAAAACATAAATTTATTTATTAATATTTTTTATTGAACTAAATATTACAAATATCATACAAAAATACAAACAATAAATACAAGATAATTGAAATACAACAGCCGGATACATTATTGGCATATTTACTTGTTCTAAATATTTTACTTAGGTAAGCAAATAATATAGACAAAGTAATATAATCCTAAATTTAATAACTACTAGCTGATGCCCGCGACTTTGCTATCCCACGGGAACTCTTTAATTTACCGTGATTAAAAGTATTTAGTGTTGACCAGGAATGTAAGGGACCAACATGCAAAATTTCATCTAAATCGGTCCAACAGTTTCGGAGATTATAGCCCGTACAAACAAACAGACAGACAAACAAAAAATTTGAAATAAATCTGGATGCTTTCTATTTGACTTTTAACATCTCCCTGACTCGGTTTTTAACGTTTTTTTTTTCTATGTACAGACATTCGATGTATATATATTGTACCTATCTCATCTTAAGTGAAAGTAAAACAAAGTTTTATTAGAAAATAAAATTCTTTAAACTTAAGTATCTATCTTAGTAATATATAAGGTCGAAGTTTACGAGTTTTAAAATTTGGTATTTCTCTATTAGTTTGTTATATCATAACAAGAGAACGGCTTATATGACAATATTCACTTAGATTTTATGATATTGATGCAGGCGATGTTTGAGTTGAGACAATTTGATTCAAATAATATACTTTCTGATGGAATTGAGAGTTATGTGAAATAAAATATTTTTTTTTGTATATATGAAGGATTATTACACAATCATACCCCTGCCAGGGCAACCTTAGCCGTCCGATCCTTTTCTCGAAGCGACTTACCGCACTTTTGACCTCTCTGTAACTTCATTGTGGATAAAGCTAGAAGTTTGTTTTTAACTGGCTATTTGAATACGTAATATTTATACCGTATAGTTTACGAAGCAATAATGTTTGTCAAAGTTCTTTAATTTTATCACTGACACACTCGTAAACTTCTAGTTTTTAAATTTAGTTAGCATTTAGTCTATAAAGGAAAGAAAAAATGACAAATACTGACATTTTATTGTTCATTTTCATTAAATGAAAATAATAATTATAAATTACGTTCATTTATTCAAATAATGCACTGTGTTTGTGTAGCTGAGGAACAAGATAATATTTAATCCGAAAAAAATAATGAGAATAATCTACAAAAAGAAATGAAATCCCATCAAAAATAAAAAAATATATAACATGTCCACTACAAGAGTTATATTGTGAGATCTCATGTAAAACTAAGTCAATTACATTTATAGCGACTGTATTAATATTAGAAATCTTTATATTTATAACTAGCTTTCGCCCGCGTGGATCTTGGTTATCGCAATATGCAATTTTTGGAAATAACTCGACAAATTTCTTCGTGAGGTATGATAGGTACGAATGAAAAGGCATATAAATTTGTTCTCGCCAGTGGCATTTATTATTAAAGAAAAGTGCATATTTATAATCCATTTATATAATCCATTTATAAATTAGGAAGCTATTTATATGTGTAATATTAAAATTATTGAAAAAATAAGTAATTAACCGCAACTTGGTTGTACAATATTTGTTATGCAATTAATTATATAATAACTAGTATTAAGGTCTTAAACATTTATATATCGTTGCATCACTTAATAAAGTGTAAACAAGTCCTAAGGTCTAAAAAAAAAAAAACCTTTCCATTCATAGATTATAATTAGAAATAGAAGAAGAAATTTCTACTAATTACGTACTGTTCTTAATCTATGTGTATTTACGATTTGATAGATTGATGAATCAACTTCAATATTCACCAGTCAAATCAAGTCAGTCAGTGAGTGGATTGAGTTAAGTGATTCATTCATATCCACCGAATGGAAATATTGCATTTTTATCTAATCGTATTTATACGAGTTGAATTAATATAATGTATTTGCAATTAAAATTAATTATAACAATATTCTGAAATGTTGTGATTAGGTGTGATTGATGAATTTGTTCTACATGAAGTATTTTTTGTGTTTGGGTGGAAGTGCCTTCCCAGTTCTCAAAAGATGCCTTTCGACTTCTTGTGCTGTGTACGACCTGGAGTGGAAGATGTGGTGGAACTGGATTATTCCCATCAATCACTAACAGACGTCCCATCAGATGTATTTGTATACGAGAGAACACTTGAGACCTTGTATTGTCAAAGTAATCGTATCAGTGAATTACCACGCCAGCTTTTTATGTGTCATGGATTGAAGCGCTTGGATATCAGCGATAATGAATTGCAAGCCATACCGACGGCCGTATCATCATTGGTAAATTTACAATATTTGAATATCAGCAGAAACACATTAGCTTCTATACCTGACACTATGAAAGCATTAAAGTATTTAATGTTCTTGGACCTTAGTGTTAATCCTTTAGAAAAGCTTCCTGATGCCGTTACAAATCTCATTGCATTACAAGAATTGTATCTAAATGATACGTACTTAGAGTACCTACCTGGTAACTTTGGTAGACTTGCAAGTCTACGTATACTTGAATTACGAGATAATTATTTAATGATTTTACCAAAATCATTATCTCGGTCTACTGACTTATTAAGATTAGATATAGGTCAAAACGAGTTTCAGCAGTTTCCAGAAGTGATTGGGAGGTTTACAAAGTTAAGAGAGTTATGGATGGATAGTAATAGTTTAACAAACATACCAGCAGCAATAAAACCATTACAAAATTTAATACATCTTGAAGCTAGCAATAATATGATAGAAGAAATTGCACCAGAAATTGGTTATTGCACCAAATTGGTGGATTTGAGTTTGTCAATAAACAGTTTAACACAGCTGCCAGATAGTATTGGACAATTAAATAATTTAACTACATTGAAATTAGATAACAATAGGTTGTATTCTATCCCTGATAGTATAGGGCAATTAACCAATTTAGAAGAGCTTATGTTGATGTGCAACTATTTAGATAAAATACCATCATCCATAGGTCTTCTGAGGAAATTACAATACCTTAATATTGATGATAACATGTTAAGAATGATTCCTCCAGAAATAGGGAGCTGTACAAAATTATCAGTGTTGTCACTTCGAGCAAATAAATTAACTAAGATCCCTCCAGAAATTGGCCATTTATGCTCTTTAAGAGTTTTAAACTTAGTGAGAAATTCACTAAGTTGTCTTCCCCAGTCCTTGTTGAATTGTGATAATTTAGTAGCCCTCTGGCTATCTGAAAATCAAAGCAAACCTTTAGTGCCTATGCATTCTGAAGTAGATCCTCATACTTATGAGCAAGTCCTCACTTGTTTCCTCTTTCCTCAAGTGCCTTTGACCCCTATAGAGATGAAGACAACAGACAATGAATATAAACCTGAAAATGAAAATGTGCAACCACCTGTTCGACATATTAGTTTTGTGGACATGAAAGCAATACCAAAAGTTCCTGAAAAACCAGGACAATTACGAAGAGCACCAACACCTTATCCAAAAGAATTAAGAGCATTAGCTAAGCATGCTAGAAATATCCATAAAGACGGTGCACAAGATGTGTCTCCTCCTATGCAGAATGCAGTACATATAAAAGCAGCTAAAATCACACCTACACTTCAACAAAGATTTGCTTCAGATAATAAAAAAGAAATAGAGAATGTTACAAAAGACAATATAGATGGAGTACCTCAAGATGCTTTGAAGTTGTCAGTATATGACAATCTTCCTATAGAAAATGCCTATGATAAACCTTTAGAACTCTCAAATGAAATAGATACAACATATAAAAGTGTAGATCATGCTTTGTATCCTGAAAATAATGTAAATTCTAATTCTGATTGTAAACTTGAAAATGCTAATCATTATATATTATCTCAAAGACATTACAATACAAAATCAAATGAAAATTATGCTACTAAACAAGATTTGGATAGAATAAATGCTCCAATTTCTCAAAATATTTATAGTGTTCACACAGTTGAACATAAAAGTTATCCTGTTAATAGTGATAATAATTATCGAAGCAACTTAGAAGAAACTCATAGATTACAGAGGCTTAGCCTTGCTTCACAGGATAGACGATCAAATAATGAAATGGTACTATCACCAAATTTTGAAGAAACTTCATATAATTCAAGAATAGTTGATAGTATCCCTCAGTTTGACCCAATGTACCCCAGAAAAGATCATATTGTATCTCATCCAGCACCAGAGAGTAAATATCGAGAAAATATTTATGATTCAGAACCATTTACACGATCTAAAGAAAAAAATTTCAATCAAAGGAATTATGACACCTATAATTACAATCCTCGTGGGAGTCGTGACTTACCAGGGCCGAGAATACATACAGTAAGTCAAGTAGTAAGTTCTACTACAATGCCTAATTTAAGCAACTATAACAACATGTACTCTGTACAAGGAGTAGACGGCCCTCATTATGCAACAACTATGCATCAAACATCACCAAATGCTAACTTTTATAGTGGAGTACCTTCAAGTCCAACTTATGTGTCTTCACAGTCACCTGAATTGTATTCTCCAACTGGTCACACAAATACAACAAATCCATATCGTATGACAAATACACCACTTGTATCAGATGATGGCAGTTATAGCCATATGAATTCTCCTACAAGTCAAAATATGTATGACCTGTATGATACTATGCCAACTTCATCAAATCCGCCAAGTGTAATCAGCCACCGCAACAGCCCTAGCGGCGTATCAGAACCTGTATATGGACGCGGTCAACCTCCACCTTATCACATTGCAGCCCCCTATACGAAACATGCACAATATTTTAATGGCACTGGTGGATAGTGTCAGTATGTACAGGGAAGGCAAACATGCTTCCTGAAGAGAATTAAATCGTATGAACGTTATTAGAATTTGGTTTGTCTCTTTTAATCATGTCTGTACTCAGTAGGTATATTTTGTGAATGTGCATGTTATATGGATGTGCAATTTATATGTGATATAATGTAATAATGTTGGAAGATTAATTATAAGGTGCTAAGAGACAAATTAAATTGTTGCAATAGTTTGCAAATATGAAATAAACTTATTAACAAATTCAGAGTTTAATGTGTGAATAGTTTCAAAGGTAATGTGGCAAATGTTAAATTATTTAGAAAAAAATAGAGTTGTAGGTACTTGTTAAGTACGACTTGTAACAACTATGTTGTTTCTTGATAATGTTGTATAATAAATTTAACGTTAATATAGGTACCTACTATTGAAACTTACACAAGTATCTACTTCCAGATATACTTAGATAAGTAAATATAATTATTTAGAAAATAGGTTGTTATTAATATTATGTTAATGATATTTTAAATATCATATAACTATTTTGTTAATACAAAATTCTACATTGTTTACAGAACTATAAAAACACCTACCCACCAAAATCAAACATAAAAAACTGATTCTCATAAAAAAGCATGCCAAAAACTTGCCTTCTACTACACTTTATTAGTACATAGTATTTTTATTTCATACGCTTGGATTTCATCTTAAACAAACTTGTTAAATTTTCAACCGACTTTAAAAATTCGACTGCTGAAGACAGAATAGTAATGTTTTTCGACTGTATGTGCGTTCAGACTTCGAGTCTTTGATCTAATGTGTAGTCTAAATGGTTATACAGTTCCTTTACCGTACTACTAATAATATGTAGTCTAAATGGTTATACGGTCCTTTTTTTTATTCAAATAAATTGAAGCTCATTTTACTGGCATGTATTTTTCTATAGGTGAAAGAATTTTTTAAAATCGGTTATAACTTTTCAAGTTTGTTCATTACGAACAAATAATAAAATCTTTTCTCTTTATAATATTAATTTATACTAAAATATAGGCATGCGACTTTGTTCCCGAGGAGCGGGATTTTTTGCACGTTTCCGTGTTTCCAAAAAAATTTATACATCACATAAAAAATCTTTGACACTGTGCGAAGTGTAAAGGATTTATGTTTCTAAGGAGTTTGAATATGGTATTTTAATTTTATATATCGTACAGCCCCATCTTGCAAACCTTGCGCCAAGTACTTATTAGACAACTGATAAACATGTGAATATTGTGAATCCATAAAATATATAAAAAACGCCTACTCAGAGAAATATATATAAATATACTGGAGAATAAAAATATTTGCATTGCGCCGGGATTAAATCTGTAACCATGGAAAGGTGAAGCAATATATTAAGTCGCTGTGCTATCAAGGTAAATAACGTGGAGATAATTTCACATCTCTTACGTGCAACAGTTACAACTGCATAAAACACTGTTCTATTCATTTTTGTCACATTAATTAATTTACGTTATCCTTTGCCAAATTTCATTATGTTACCAATTAATATTTTTCTTTTTTAAATTTAACGTAAAATTAATACTGCGTTATGCTTATGGAGTAGGCCATGGTTATGCTAAATAAATGCTACTAAACTGATAATTAAGTGCAAGTACAACTATTATTGCTAATAATAATTAATATTGATGATGATTTAGTTTAATGATTTATTAATACTAACAAACTGTGATGAAGGTATGCAGCTATTACAATCAATCCCATTGGTCTTGTACCTAATTATGTGGACAATTTACAATTAAAGTATTATAAATAAGTATCCAATAAGTTATATAATCTAGTCAGATCAGGACGCAATTAAGAATTCATTGGAATACTATATATTATTCATAGCCATATATTTTTAACATTGGGACCATTATGAGACGTCAAAATTGTACTTTTTTTAAATTCCTAAAAATAACATTTTGTAATTCACCTTGTACATAAGTACATTAAATCGTTAATATGGAAAAATACTGTTAAATTTAGGAACATTTATAATGATGTTGATTATCTTCAATACCCAGATACCCATTATACTTTACTATATAAAATATACGATGTAAGTATATGTAGGCTATGTTTGGATGAAGTTTAAAAATATTCTTTGTAAATATTACCTACTGCTACTATTTACCTACGTACTTCCAAAAACATTTACCTACTGTATAACTATTTAAACACATGTAAATTATAATAGTTAGTGGTAGAATAAGTTAATGTATTCTTAGTTGCGAAATATATTTTCGGTTAAGTATTTACAAATGCACATTTTATCCTTACAGGCATTTATTTTTGTTACATAAATTTTACATTTTTTTCGGAATCTTCCAGCATTCCATGCAATATGTTAATTAAACAAAAGCCAACTAGTAAGGATATACGTGCCAATTTATCACAAATGTAATTTGTCTGTGAATTATTTATTCTAATGTTTACATTATATTACCAAAACGCTATACATTTTCTAAAGACTGAAACCTAAAACATATCATTTAACTTTGTATTTTCTTGTAACTATCGTACCTATTTAATGTTTATTTTTATATTTTTGTAATTATGTAATTTTTTATGAACAATACCTAATAATAATAATACTGTAAACATAATCACATCAATTTTATGTAAATATATGAAGTACGAAACATCAATAACATAATGAAAAATGATTTAAGTATCACTATTACGGTCAAGCAATGATAGAGGAATTTACGTAGATCCTCTGTGATGTCGTTAAATATCAAATATAGGTACTCTATGTTTTAAATTGCCCTAAAGTGTCTCTTCTGTGTTGTATTTTAATTTATTAATTAATAATAATTATTAACAAAAGATAAATAATAAAAAATAGTGGTAGAAAAGTTTTACAATTAAATGTGATATATATTTATTATAATTTTATGTACTTACATAATTGATTTTAAATTAAAATCCTACTGTGGATTATTAAGAAATGCAAATTTATTTTTTGCTAGCAATTAAATGTAAGAACCAAATTATTTTTATTTTACAGGAAAGTGCGCATATTTTTCTTAGTGCCATTGCAATATTATTTAATTAGTTTAAAATTAACTAGCTAAGTGATATCCAAATAATACCTTTTATGGTACATGAGTAATTTTGTTAGGTCTGATAATACAAGTTGTGAATAAATTTCAGCTTGTAATTGAAAGTAGGTAGGCACTTATTAATCTGGAATTAAGTAGATGAAAAAAGTATATTTCTAAAATTATCTAGTACATTCTACTAAAATCTTTGCTAATCGAAACAACTTTGTCTAAAGTGTAACAAGCAAAATGAGGTGCAAGTACTCGTAAGGTGTTATGTACTTATTAATATTTGCATAAATTATATTTTCTCCCTAGAGTTTCGGCATTCGTATATCGACGAATAGAAAAGTAGGTAATATGAAGCATGTATAATAGTTTATTTTGTTCAGAGGCCTATAAACATGAGCGTAAAAAGTGAACATGTATGTATTTTGTATTATACGTATTATTATATGTATTATACATATACTTACTCAAAAATACAAATCCGTCATCCGTCAGTACGGATCGTTATACCTTGTCTCTATCCAGTGTTTATGTTTATATGTACCTTAAATAGTGAAGTTAATAGTGAATGCCTATTTTTTTTTTAGTAAATAATAATGTAATGGTAATCCCGCCTGCGCTATTTGTAGGGAATTAACTACGTTTCCAGGTGGACCTGACACTGTATGTTTGTATAATTTGAACCACTAATCGCCATTACTAGCAATTCTCTTTTCCCCTACCTATCCATCTTGGTAGGTCAATGCCATAAAATAATGATGGACCTGATATCTCGTTTGTATATATGTAGTCTTTATTTAGTAGTAGATAATTATTAAAATGGATCTTTACGATCAATGTACGAATCGTATTAAATCAAGATGTTTTTTTTTATACTTATAATCTATTCGTTGGGGCAAAGGGTTTGTTAGTAATGGAATTCCATTCTGTTCTCAGTTCAGAAAGGCAGTTCCATTGTTAGCAATATTAGGTCGACTTTCACGGGGTCCCTGGAAAACTGGTTAATTCTATTGCATTCGTCAGGATGGGCCAACTGACCTGCTTTTAACCTCATCTGTCATTATTCATTAGTACCTCGCCAGCTTATACCGATAACGCAGATGATGTTACCAATGTTCAATTATCACCCATTAAAAATATTCTTTGAATTAATGTATAATGTATGCGTGCCGTACGAATTATAATTAATTATCATCTCGCAAATGTTTAAAAAAAATTGTAAGTTACATTTTATTCAATGTTCATTAAAAGTAATAATTAGGAACATTTTAATTTCAAATTAGAATATATAATTTAACATTAAACAGGGCCTAACCAAATTCGCTGTCTAAATTAACTGGGACAATACGTACCTATATACCTGTAACAAAGAACTATATTAGCATGATATTGCGATTTTATTTATTGGTACTTAATAATAATTTGTTTAATTAAATAAGTATTTGTAACTTATGAATTTATGTTTTATACTTATTATTTTTTATCTATATGACTATAATATGCAATGTAGAGTAGGATTTCAATAAAAATGTTGAAATTGTACCCAATTTTATTTTTCCCCTCCATAGAGTATTTACTTAATTTACTTATGTATATTTTATATTACTAAGCAATCAATTAGTGTTATTGTGATTAAGTTTAAAATGTTTTCATTTTAAAATCTTTACTTAAATTTATTAATAAAAGAAAATGGTTCTGTGGTTATTTTTTTTAAATATTAATAAAAATAAAGTATTTTAACGAATTCAAAAACAGGAGTCTCTGAATACGATTGTGTATTTTACATGTTCCTCAATTTAGACTTGGTTTTGATGATTCTTTTTAAATTGAAAAGGTTCATTGCTAACTTACTCCCATAGGAAGTCGGTATATCAAGTTTGTATCAAAACTGACAGAAGAAAATATACCTAATTTATTTATTTAATTTAGTGCTAAAAATACCGTAGCTATTTCTTTTTTTATGTCGACGCTCGGATAAGAGCTTCGTCTACGTAGTCGGTAAGATGTTGAATTTTTCTTTTCTATTTGTTAAACAAGGCTCTATTCTAACTATGTACTTATTTAAAATATATGAGAATTTTTAAATGCCTGTCATCTAAGTAACTACTTAAAATTTTCGCCTCCATTACAAACACTCGTATTGATCTTATAATGACGTCATTGTGTCTAGAAGAGCTTTATAAAGTTGTGTATTCATCTCACTTTTTCTGAAGTTGCTCATAGAAGCAATAAATGCTGTTTCTAATAACAATTATTGATCGCAAGGGTAAGAAAATTAGTTCATTGATTCCAGGTCACTGATGATATAACACATCCAATGGACATTCTTCAATAGCGCAACTAGCTAGGTATATACTTGTATATATGCGCTATTATCCACCCACATATAGATATCCACTTACCCCTAATCTATGTAGTTATATACCTTCCTTCATGATCATGATCTTGATGGACCGGGCTAGGTGATGAGGTGCTAATTGAAAATCAGCGTTTCTGCTTTTGCAGGAACCTTTAGCTGAATTAGTATCCTTTTTCTTTACCATAACACTGACTGATTTCTACTACATATAAAGAATATATAAATGTAAACTTTTTTTTATATATATTTTTATTTGTTATTACTTATAGTCTAAGTATATGTAAGTGTTATGGTTTTATTGAAATAAATTTTTATTCATTCATTCATTCATTCCTACAAGTAATATCGGACAAACCAAACTGAATAAGATTAATTTACAACCCGAATTATCAACAAGCTTGGCTTGGGGTTAAGAGGCCTATTGCGGGGGGTAAAGATTGTTAGTAATGGGGATCTAACAGCATCGTTGCTAGGAATATACCTATCAGTACGACTTCCACGTGGTTCCCTTTGGAAATCATCTAGGTTACTTTTTGTAGAAATTGTTATGATGGGCTAACTAATCTGTTTTCATGTACTGTCAGATTGTCTTCCATGCAGTTCCCCTTATAAACCACCATAGCTAATTCCGGGAAATTTGTCATGATGGGTCATTGATTTCATTCTCACTGGTACTTCATAAACATATAGGTACTTATAGCAAACTAATAGTAACCATTCTGATTTCATAAAAAAAATCAAAATATATTTTATATGCAAGGCGTTGCTAGATTCATTTTGATTGTGAAAATCATATAGTATATCTACAATTGAAAACATTTTTTTATGACGTTTAAACCTTTTATGATGACTATAGATGTTATGATTTTTTAACTGACACTAAATTCTATCATAGTATCTAAATGCTATATTATATATTAGCTGTTTCCCGTGGCTTTGCTCATATATATATAATATGTGTACCGAAAATATCTTATGTGGTTATAATATAACCTACCCGTACAATAAATTTTATTCAAACCTGTTCAGCCGTTTAAGTGTGATTAAGTATACAAACTTTCACATTTATATTAGTGGGTTTTTGCGTCTTTAGCTAGAGACTTGAGATAATCACTCATATGCCTGCCTGCCACAGGCATTTATCTCAGAGTTCTCAAACAGCATTTGACACAAACTTGAGCAGTGAATGTGTGCTATTGGGATTTTAGTTACGAAGGACTATTATAAGTTTACCTTTGTTCATAGTTTCTTATATTTATTACTGTATCTATTAGTGTAATAAATAATATAGGGATTATGAAATAAATTATGATTTTATTAAAAAAAAAACTTATTTTAATAATGTGATAAAAACATTTTAGATTTAAAAAAATCTCCTTTTTTCAAGTTATCGTATCTAACTTTTATTTCATAATAAAAGCCAAAATATTCAAATTAATCAATTAATACAACAGAATTTCATTAGAGTCCGCGGCACAAAATTGTCAGCTTTAAAACTTAGGTGTATTAAGTGAAGGGAGGAGGCGGGGCAGTTGATTTGTCTCTATCCTAACATTGTATGGCGTCCATCCCAGGATCCGAGCGATGCTTTGCAAAGATATGTCTGAAAGTACATATACGCCTTCTTCTACTTTCATAGTCTTGATTCCTTTATGGAATCAAGACTATGAAAGTAGAAGAAGACTTTTAATTTTGATTATTTGATTAAGATTATTTTGGGCCTTTGAGAGAGAGAGAGTAGGTAAAGAATAGTCTTACCATAGATGAATATAGTACAGGAGAAGTGTCAAAATGCAAAAACAAATGTAAAATATTTAAATAAACCTTGTGCAATGGGATATTTTATGAAATATATAAAATTATATAAAACACATTATAGTTTTTTAAATAAACATTGTTAACCTAAGTTGATACCGTTTTATTCATACTTTAGTTATATATAACCAAAGTCTAAACGTGGTAAAAGTAATATGGGATTATAATGGGAGCAAAATTATTAACGATTGCAAAAATATTTATTAAAATCAGATAAAAATATTAGCAAATAAATCTTTTATTATTATATACTTAGTAGTTTTTTGTCCGTTGCTTCATACACATGGATTTCTGAAGTAAGGTAACCAATTAAATAGATTTCTTCTAGATGATGTATCAAGTTGAAACATACCAAATTTTAAGTTGACCTTCGGGACAACTGTTAAAACCGCATCAAATTTGGTGCAGTAGTTTTAGCGTGATACCGGAATAAACTTACAAACACAGATAGACACAATTTCTCAAAATTATTGTTTTGGCTTCTGTTGCTCTTATTAAGACTCTTCATATTGTTTTTTCAATATCTATAAATATCTCCCATGTAAAGGCATCGTCAAGTTACAATTTTATTAGTAAAATGGCACACGATTCCTTCTAATATTCCGCATACAAAAAAGAAGAAAATATAAATGAATCGAGAACTTTTGAATTCTTAATTCGTCAACAATCAAAAAGGAGTTTTGATGTCTTTGAAAAATTGTTGATAGGTTTGTATTGTTATCATGCTAATTCCATTACATTTGGCGTTGGGTAGAAATATAATATATGAAGCAAGAATCAAATAAGTTTAGAAATATTTGCGTAATGAAGATTCCAATATAGCTTAATAAAGTTCCTGAAATACTTCTTGCGTTCTCTACCCACATAATAATGTAAACAAGGTTGTATGAAGAAATCGATTAGGTGCGCGCGCCGCACCATCTTTGTCGTAGATATCTACTAATTGTAACGTGAGATTGAACGTGTACGTATAAAATATTGTCAGCTGGCCATAATTAACGAGGTAAGCGCTATTTATTTATTAGTACAATTTATAAGAAATATGAAAATATTTTTTATCCTTTCTATCTTTTTAATTTGCTTTTGATCGATTTTTGTACAAACGTAAAATATACTTATTTCATACGATAACAATATTTTTTAGAGACATGATATAAATAATCTTTATAGAATCTCATATTTCTAACTCTAATATGTGAATGACTGCAAATATAATTAGATTTTTAAGTTTACTTCCTACTGAACTGGTTTGGATTAATTTTAGTTTTCATGCGAGAAAAGTCGTCTATACAGATATAATATAATCCAGAGTCACAGCTAGTAAATATGAAAAAAAAAACATTCATAAATATAGTGGAATTATATTTTATACAATTTGAAATGGCAAATTAGCAGACGGTTCACGAAATGAAAAGTGGTCGCAATCATCTTTTAACAATTAGCACCATGAATATCACGGTATATTATATATACACTGTGACGTTCTGAATATTTAATTAAATTTAAATTTTAATATTATATTAAAAAAATCTACTTTATTGAAATAAAATCAGTGTGACATCAACACAGAACTTTTAACTGCATAAAGAATCATTGTAATCGACGGAGGATTGTTAAAAATATAGCATTACATATTTATCAAATCAAGCTACGAATTGGAAACCTCCTCCTTCAGTTCATTTAAAAATATTGATTAGTTTAAGTACCTACACCTAATTAATTGTACTCTATCTAATTTGTATAAGTACGTCTCTATTTCCTCTTGATTTTTTTTTAAGCAATACCCTTTTACAGTGCCGTTAAGGCACTGTCCTTAGAAAATTATTGCTTTAATTGTGTTTCTTATTTTTTTTTTCATTTACTTACAGTCATTATGCCTGGAGCCAGGCATAAAATACTCGGGCATGTATTGTCCGGGTTTTGCCATAAGATGAATCGTCGAAAACCGCTTTACGGCGATACTATGGACACACCACTCAACCGGTGCCTCACTACCTTCGACATCACTTTACTAGGTAAATAGAAAAAATATACCTATATTTAGTTCGCCAAGGACAAATTGTGATTTGAATTACAAGCAATTGTGTGTCTAGTAGTAAAGGTAAACTATGTTTTTTCCAATGCTATTTTTCTAGTTTTCCGATTGTATTTGTAAAAATAATTACAATCATGAGACTATCATAGGTATACCTAAATAAAGAGTAGCCGGGTTGTCATGCCCACCCTAGAATTGCCAAGTGCCCACTCCAGGATTAGAAGCGGAGCTTTTAGCTATGTGTAAAGAAAGACATGATTAAGAGTATTTTTTTGGTTCTGGAATATAATCTTAAATACGCTACAAACAATACAGGAGAAAATTTATAAATGTTGAAATAACTTTTGCAGTAAGTCTCTGCTTTCTTACTTCATAAACGACGTACCCTCTATAAAATCTTCCACCATGTGGCAAATAAGCATACGGCCCACCTGATGGTAAGCGGTTACCATAGCCTATGAACGTCTGCAGTACTAGGGGCAGTACAGGGTCGACAACGCGCGCGTTGTCGACCCTGAAGAAATCTCTTTTTTTTAAGAACCCCAAGTCTCTTGGAAAAACCTCGACAGAGAGTTCATTGCATAGCCTGAGCGTTCGTGGGAGAAAACATCTCTCAAACCGCGCCATACGGGGGAAAGGGATTGTTAGTAATGGGGATTTATCACCTCCATTACTAGCAATCTATCAGGTCGACCTCCACGTGGTTCCTCCTGGAAACCGTCGTGGGTAATTTTAGTGGAATTTATTACAGTGGGCTTTCATTTTCACCTAAAAAAAAAACCGCGCCGTACGCGGTTATCCAGGCTCTAAGGTATGGGGGTGAAATCCCTATCGATGGCAAGCTATCCGATGGTAAAAAGTAGCCGTGGGCACCATATTGAATTGATTGTTAATTATTAAGAAATTTTGAGTCGCTAAATTAAAATTGACGGATAATTGCCTCCCCATACATATAATTAGATTCTTAATTTCATTCACTAAGAATAAGTAAAAGTTTTAAATTTATAACCGTTTGTTATAGGTGTTGGACATATGGTAGGCACTGGCATTTACGTTCTGACTGGAACTGTAGCGAGTCGCATAGGAGGACCTGCGACGGCACTCAGCTTCCTTCTTGCTGGTGTCACTTCTACATTAGCGGCTCTATGTTACGCTGAATTCGGTACTAGAATACCTAGAGCTGGTAGTGCCTATGCTTATACCTACGTCAGTATTGGTGAATTTTGGGCGTTCATCATCGGTTGGAATATTGTTTTGGAGTATATAATAGGTAAGATTATTTACCTATCTACTTATTCTATAACTGGCTTATAATCAGAAATCCTAAGATAATATTTTTGAAAGAGGAATATTAATAGGTAATTCTTTTAAATCTTTCTATTTTCAATATTTATTACTTAAAAGCTACTAAGAAGTTTTTTATTAAATTAACATTACTGTTTTATTTCAGGTGCTGCATCGGTTGCTAGAGCATGGTCGGCTTATTTAGACACAATGCTGGACGGAGCAATTAGCAATGCTACAATATCTATTACGGGAGAACTACACGAAACGTTGTTCAGCACCTATCCAGACATTCTGGCATTTCTCATATGTATAGTTGCCTCTTTAATTCTTGCTGTTGGAGTAAAAACATCTGCCTATATCAACAACGGCCTAACAATTTTGAACTTACTAGTCATATCTCTTGTCATATTTCTCGGTTTTTATTACGCTGATTTTAATAACTGGTCTGCAAAGAATGGGGGGCTTATGCCATATGGATTTAGTGGCGTTTTGGCCGGAGCGGCAACTTGTTTTTATGCTTTTGTCGGCTTCGACAGTATTTCAGCATCGAGTGAAGAAGCCAAAGACCCATCACGTTCTATTCCTGTTGCAACTATGTTATCCATAGCTTTCGTGTCATTTGGATATATTCTTGTTGCAATTGCCTTGACATTAATGGTACCATACACGAGTATAAATCGCGAAGCGGCACTGCCAGCAGCTTTAGGTGCTGTGCACGCCGATTGGGCCAAATATGCAGTGGCAGTCGGTGCCGTGTGTGGAATGACAACAACTTTGTTAGGCTCCTTGTTTTCTCTGCCTCGTTGTTTATATGCTATGTCGGCTGATGGACTGTTATTTGGTTTTCTTAGTGATGTTAACAACAAATCACAAATTCCTATTTCGAATCTTATCATATCTGGATTATCATCTGCATTGATAGCTTTATTATTTGATTTAAATAAGTTAATTGAATTCATGTCGATCGGAACTCTTTTAGCCTATACAATTGTTAGTGCAGCAGTAATCATACTTCGATATCGACCTACGCCCTCTTTGGATGATAAAAGCTTTGGTGCACCTCAATTGGATTCTCCTTGGGATCGAGAAGATAGCTCAGCTACAGGCACTCCGGCGACTGATGGTGGCTCTTCTTCATCTGAGGTAATAACAAACTATTTATTCTACTTACTTAACATAGCGCCCACAAAGTTCTTTATTATATCTGTTAATACATATATAGAGCATACAATAAAATACACTTGTATATAAAATCTGAAGTAGGTATGTAGTTGGATAGCCTATTTTTTATTGTAACTAAGAGTTCGTTTAAGTGACTCCAAAAAGAGGTTTTCAAGTCGGAGGAACTTTTTCTTTAGTTACGCGATATCGTCACTAATACTGAACAGGTTGTTAATGATTTGTCTTGCAATTGATATAAATCATTATCGTGTTTTTTTTTTTTATGGATATTTGTTTTTCTTGCTACCTAAAATATACAAAATATACATATATAATTTTATTATAAACCCGTAATAAGTTTACCCTACTTACGACATAATGTCATTTCAGATGTTCGAAGCCCTTACGGTTGGTCGACTGCGGCCACAGTATGCGTGGCTGGAGCCCCTGGTAGGAGGCAGGGCCCCAGGAGCCGCAGTAACCGGTTGTGTCTACACATTCACCGTGGCCGCTGCTGCCCTCTGCGCTCACGAGCACTTCTTGTCGGAACCGGCTGGTCTCTGGGCATTACTTCCAGACTTCGTTCTCACATCAATTATGCTTTCTTGTAAGTTTGGCGAATATAATTGGCTTGTTAAGCTATCTACTTTTTTAGTTGTAATGAATAAGTTTTGTCGGGCGTCTTGCAAGATTTCATTTATAGAGGAAAACTGTCCTCCAACATATTATCATGGTTTTAGAATATTACAGCATATTCAGTGTACAGCTGTAGCGGAAATTCTCTATTCTATATTATATTAAATTATTACAATAAATTAAATAATAATAGTATACATTTTGCTCTCCCATTAGTTTAATATAATAAGATTTATGACGAATGGGAAATTTGGTCCTTCAAGAGAAAAAGTCCACCGTCTGCAAGTCAAGCCGTTATTCGTCAAATCATCCTACTTTCGTCGAGGAAGTAAAGTTTATAATAACTTACCGTCTAATGGATGATAATGGAATGGTACCCCCGCCCGCGGGGTAATACACTAACGGGGTACCAATGTGGAGTGATAGGTGAGGATGAAACAGGTCTGTTAGCCCACCGTGACAAATTTAACAATAAATCAATCACGATAGTTTCCAGGGGGAACCACGAGGAGGTCACTCAGGGTATATTGCTAGCAAGGGAAGCACTAATCGTCATTACTAACAATCCCTTCTCCCCCAAATAACTCACCGTTAGTTTCAAGTACCATAGCCTAGATTCAACTATATATTAGGTATTCGGGATGTTACATTATTTAAGTATAGTAATAATAACGTTATTTTACAGTCCTAGATTTAAAAATATTTCACTGTTTCAGGCTTACTGATAATCAAAGCTCACCAGCAAAGCCCGACTCGTTTGCCATTCCGAGTGCCATGTGTGCCCTTGATACCGGCCATCAGCGTAGTCATGAATCTAATGCTCATGATTAATCTCAAAGCACTGACATGGGCTAGATTCGCTATATGGATAACATTCGGTTAGTTATTATTATTACATAATATTTTTATTTCTATCATTTGCACGAAAACTTATTAATATAATAAAATTTTAACTAAACGATGTCTGTAGATGGGGATTTTAATAAGACCAATAGATACCAAAACAATAATTTTAGAAATTTTCTCTGCCTGTATGTTTGATCAGGAATCACACAAAAACTATTTTTTCATTGTTAAGATCCTAAAGGTCTAACTTGAAAACTGGTGTATGTAGGTTTATCTTGGTACCATCTAGAAGTAGTCTATTTCATTAGTTTTCCTACTTCTGAAATTCACGCGTGTGCGCAGTAACGAGTAAAACGCTACTTATAAATAAAAATCGTCAATCGTTTATTTTCTGCATTCAATGAAATATCTATTATGTAAGTACTGTGTATGTATTTACAAAAAAAGTATTTATCACTTAACTTATCAGTCGCCTAGTATCTATAATACAAGCTTTGATAACCCGTAACAGTTATTTAGGTATATTATTTATTTTATTATCTAATTATTTTTATTACTGTAGGCATGTAATATCTGAAGATTCCTAAATTTTGATAGCACTATTGCGAGTTTAAATATGTAACAAGTTTAGCGTCAAAATTATATAACCATTGTATAAGATCAAAATTAATTATCAATGGCATATGTATGGTGTATGCTACGGAGTATGAAGGATTAGAAAATCTTAATGTTCAATGATTTTGGTGCTGACAAATAGAGTAACATTAATACTAACTATATGTCTATGATATAATTTTGCAGGTTTACTTCTGTACTTCCTGTACGGGATACATCACAGTAAATTAGGCGAGGGTGTAGGGCTACTGTCGCGATCAGCCAGCGGCGGCGGCCATAGCGGTTGGGGGGCGGTGGAGAAGACGAGCGCGCTCGCCCGCCGCGTCGCACGACTCGGCCGCGGCAGCAAGAGCGACGACCGCAAACCGATCATATGCGACGACGACAGTGCACGGCGGGAACCGTGATTCTAACGAGGTTTTCACGTATACAGTTTGTTGGTTGCTTTCATGTAACATAATCTTTTGACTGCTCGATTTATTTGATTTTGTGGGTCAACTTCATATGGGCCCGTACATAAATTATGTTATACTTTAGAGAAAGGAGGGTTGTGTGTGTGTGTAAACAGTGCGATATCGTGTGATAAAGGAAAAAGGGGGAGAAGTCATAAGCTTCATACGTCACATAAATAAATATAAAATAAAAACCCTAAACATCAATTTGATCAAAAACTTTTAAAATATACCAATCTTTCAGTTAAAGATTGTTAAATTTTGTATCTTTCATCATCATCATATCAAATAATTATATAAATAATTTTGGGAGTGCTATTTAGATAAATTTAAGATTACAAAATATGAAATTACAGCAACAGGCGGGTTATGTCAGACACACACATATGTGATCTATGCGACAAGGACAGAGAAGACATTCTAAAAACCATGAAATTTGTATGACATAATTTGTGTATGATTCTAAATATGTAGTAACAGA
The DNA here is from genome assembly GCF_026898425.1 of Galleria mellonella. Lineage (NCBI taxonomy): Eukaryota > Metazoa > Arthropoda > Insecta > Lepidoptera > Pyralidae > Galleria > Galleria mellonella. The sequence continues at coordinate 890,815 of NW_026442086.1, forward strand.
AATATGTATTCAGAATATGTAGTATCATGTGAACTGCCTAACTTTAATTAAGTATCCTATTTATAATCTTTACAAATAAAAGAATTGAGATGTAAAATATCTGATATAAAGGTGGAAAGGAATAACTTTAATTTTTTGGATTTTGAAAAAAATAACCATAGAATATCTAATAACCAAGTACCAATAACTTCGGTTTCTGAATTAAAATTTTGATAAATGCGTATGGACCATTAAGCTCAAATTTTGAATTAACCAAAGTCGCACGATAATGCTTGGCTCTTGTTAAGAAGTCTGCCTGGTTAGAGTTAAAAAGTACAATTAAAGTTTAGATAGTTAATTATGAAAAAAAAAAAGACTACAACAGGCAGAAGATCGCGGCATTGTTATTCTTTACAAGGAAGTCTTCTTAATGAACAATTATTTTAGATTATTATACCACTTAATTATATTAAGGTGACTGGAACGAATTTACTTCATCCTTTTTATTCTATTGTGCCACAAAGATGGAAATAAACATTTTCTATATTAGTTTTATGAACACTAGACACAAAATTATTTATCGGTAGGCAGGCGCAATTGTAGTAGCAAGTAGAAACTAATTTTACTTCGTATCTATTATAACGTACAAAAAATACTTCGTATTTTTTACAATGAAGAGCAGGAACGTTTTAGAGTGCCAATAGATAAATATTCGTATGCAATTTAGTAAATTTATTATTATATTAATTTGAATTGAAGCTTATGTATAAAATGATCCTCTCTCAGGCTATATACGATAGTCCTAATATCTTTAATTTAAAATCAATATTAATACTCTAATCTACGCCAAAGAAAAAGCAGGATACATTCAGTAGCCTTTACACAAAAACCTGAACTACTAATAATTAATTTCGTCTGAGCAATCGTCTAGTTTTATAGACCGTATAGTTCGTTTATTTTATTTAGTATATCGTGTAGTTTATTCAGTATAAAATTTTATTTTTCCTAAGACTTCGGAAATCTTTTCTAATATTATAAATGTGAAAGTGAGTTTATTTGTTATGTTTTAATGCCTTAACCAATCACTTTGAAATTTTGTATATACGTAGTATATGAAATGGAGAAAGACATAGATTATTTATTATCACAGTTACTGCACATATCCCGATCACGTGGACAAAGTCGAAGGTGGTGGAAAAGCTAGTAGCCAGTAACTAATAGTTGCCCTATTTAAGATTTTGTTCCACTAAAAGCAGCTATTTTCATCATGAGTAAATCATTATAGAACCAAATATGATCGTAATCCCTTCAGACTGTTGAATTATCAAAATCAGTTCAGAATTGGTGAAGATATCGCCTAACGGAACAAAACAGACGAATTGAGAATCTTCTTTTATAAAAAAAAATTAAAATCTTGATGTCGCATCAGTATTTGTAGTAGTCTTACAGTAATTTTATTTTAATTATATTTGAGTACCTACCTTATAAACAGCAATTATGTAATATGCATAACACATCGATTTAAGTATGGATATAAAATCACGACAAATTTATTTCTTACGAGCATTATAGTGTTGAATAAAATAAATGGATAATAATCATTTTACATGGAAGAACCAACTAATCAGGTCTATTAATAATAACTTACTAATAGAAACAATTTCCACTCCATTATGTAGATGGAGCTGCCTTGCTATATAGAGTTATGTAAACATTTCATATATTGTGTACCTAGTCTTATATAATAGTAAGTATGTATGTAGATTGAATACTAACTAAACAAGTAAAACCTTTAAAATCTTAGCAATGTATGACAAATTATTATACGCAAAGTATGAACTACAAAGACTATTTATTTAAAGTATGTAGGTACTCAATTGTCACAGTAAACAACATTGCCATGTCAAAAAAAACAAGTATTTTGCTTTATTAATTAAAATAAAGATCTAGCACATACTGCGTAACTTTAATCTATTAACAATATGGAAACTAAACGGATATATCCAATGCAACCATATTAAAAAATGTTTTAAAATAATTTGTGCAACTAATGAATCATAAAACAGTAATAATATACGACCAAACTTCGTTTACTGATCTTTACAAAAGTACAATGTAATTTTCTAAAAAGTTATGGTCAATTATTATAATAAAATTGTAAAATAATGTTTATTAAAAACACAAGTACATATACATATTCATGATATATTTATATGAGAGAGAAACGTTAATAAAATGGTTTATTGCAAAGAAAGTTGTTTACGTTTGCAGTCAAGAAACGAAATAATGCTCATATAATATTTTTTGTATGTTTATATTAACAATAATTGAAGGCGTAGTGAAGAACAAATATTTGGCCGCATGTTCTAACTCATACTGTATAGATCGCGCAATTTATGGGTTTAAGGGTCACTAAGAAACGCAATAGAAATATGTAATTAAAACCAAGGAATGATATTCAAGATCATTAAAATTCTAAATGTATTCATATTTATAAATTGTTTTAGTTAAATATCTTATATTAAAATATATTATTTACTATTGTATTAAAAGGGCTTTATTGCGGAAATGTTGAGCACAAAAACTTAAAATTAACGTTCTTCCAAATCAAATCCATGCTCTGCTTATAATTCTTAATTTGAGTTTGTTTATTGTGTCAAATATAAATCTAGATATACCAAATATATTATTAGCACAGGCATTGGACAGACTATTTATATTGGTAAATTTATACACGAATTTGTCTATAGAAATATGTAATTAGATTCGTGTACAAATTTCACGATTGAAATGTGTATAGAAAGATTCTAAGGCATTGTTGTATATCCATCTATACATAGGTTTATTTTAAAATGTTGATGTGTACATAAAGAAATTATAACTAATACTGTTGTTTTATTCCCTGTATTTTAAGAAACAGGTATTTACAAATAAATTATATAGTATGAAACAAACACAGTTTGTACTATAATTAACATACATAAATATTATAAGTCAGTCATCATACACAACACAACATTCTAACCAATATACTAAGGATTAGTCAACAAACTATATATCACAACACCACACGCAGTGAACTAAACTATAAAAAAGGAGGAAACTAAGAAAGTTTAATACATAAAAGTTCAATGTCATGATGTTTGTTCACGCTAATATCCGAATGCAGTCAAACGATTTTAATGAAATTTTGTGTAGTGTTTGTCCCAATTTGAAAGATAGAATATCGGGATAAAAATAAATTAATGTTAGATGGTGGCAGAGGACAAATGTTTTCTGGATAAACTAGTATAATCATAATTAAAATCCACTTATATTTTTTTAAATATTTTATAGATGTAAACATTGTAAAGACCAGTCCTCCTGCTAATTTGCTACTTAGTTTCGTTAATGTAAAACAACAACGCAAAAATAATAAAATATTACAATTTATATTCTTCTTAGTTCGATTACAAAGTGCGTAAGTGTAACTTACGCCGAACTTTCAAATGGAGTTTCTACAATTTTGATATCTTTTTTTAATATACCATAGTTCCCTCTTTTTTTATAGTTAAGCATATGCACTCCTACATGACTATATCAAATAAGACAACTCGATTATTCCTACATACAATTAATGTTTCACTGGCAATAGTAGAGGAATGGTTCACTTCATATTTTTTTAACTCATAATTATTTGAAATGTAGGCTGCATTATTTATACATATTTACATCAATATAAAAAATGTATATACCTAAAGATTGAAGTAACTTGCCAAAATTGAGATGATTGCAAGACTCCTTCATGGCTTTACTTTACAGGTAGCATTTTCCTATTTTAGAGGAATGTATTACTTTCAGTCTTATCTGTTGAACCTACTGATCTGCCAGGCGGTAGCCGGTAATCGTTGGAGGCGGTTGATGGTTGGTCGCCCCCATTGCAACCACACAAAGCCTAAAATTAAGCAGATCACAGTCTCTATGTAGAAACCATCGATCCTAATATCGCATGTGCCGCCTTTTGATTTACACAGCTGGAAAAAAGGCAAAATAAAATTAAATAAGAAATAACTAATACTCAAGGAATAGGCACGGAGAACAAAGTCCATAAATAAATCTTTTATTTAACCCACTCTCAGTCTTATTTCATTCATTCGTACTGGTTTCGGAGACTCGTAACTTTTAACTCACATATGATTTGATTTATATGATTCATCATCATACATATCAGCCATTAACTGTCCACTGCTGAACATAGGCCACCCCCATAAGGAAAGTTTTGACAATAATTGTCAGGATTAACAGGCGGGTTGAAAAGCATAGTTTGGCTTTAGTGATAATTTAAATAGGGGCACTATGGGGGCAAATGCAGCCCATCCCTCAACCATTAAGATCCATTTGTCGCATCTTACAATATCCACAGGAAAGGAACGGGTGGCTTATTCTATGCCGGGACCACACGGCGGATGACAAACCACCGTGTGGTTATATTTAATTGCTAAATATTTTTTTTTTATTTTATTTATTTTCTCCACAAATTTTACAGACAAATACAGTTACATGAAAAAATACAACTATATATGTATAATTACAATATGCCTGCATTCTGTATAGATTTGACATTAAATATTAAATTGGTCATTGATAAGGGAATAGCGTAATTGTAAAGATAAACTATTTTTTTAAAGGAAATTTGCATAATGATAAAAATATCTACATAGTATTAGTAGATCACGTAAGCCATAGGAAAATTTTAATAAAACATTTGTTGTAATAAGATTTCAAACGCAACAAATAAATAACTAAAGTAGATATTTGTGTATAGCTTACACTTACCTCTGATTCTAATTGCGTTGAACAAGTATTATCATTAAGTTCTGATAATGAACAGGATTTAAAAGTCAAATGATCAATGGCCCAGAGTGCAAGTGTGTTGGGCCAGTTGGTTCCAAGGTTGGATACTGTATTTAGTAATGTCATGTAGGTACCGCCAACCGCTGGATCTGACACTTTCGCAAAAAATGCCATCACGGCCACAAACATACAGTATAGGCATGTCTAAAATAAAGAGACGAGATCAATAAAATAATTTATAAGCAAAAAAATGTTAGAAATGCGGACTCTTGAAGAGATTAGTTCTTTACAAGAAAGTAATATTAAGAAAGTAATATAAGGTCCTGTCAAATTTTTTAATTATTAGGTAACAAACGCAATATTTAATTAAAAAAAAAAGTAAAAACTTATGTAAACTTGTAAAGATGATGTTAATATTCATTATTATTAGAATATTACTAACCATATCACCGAGATTATCTACAGTTTAAAATTAGTGATTAAATACCTTTCTACCCAAAGGTTGTCTGGAAGAGATTGCTTAGCAATAAGACCGCCTTTTGTACTACACTATACGTATTGAAAATTGTTTTAACAAATCATGTTATGTTGGTGCAATAAAGTGTTAAATAAATAAATAAAAAAATATGCTAATTATAGATAAATAATATATAATGTAAGTGACTTACTTGGTGGAACACATATAACGTCATCAAAATGAAGAGGTAAGAGTATGATGGACCAGAATTTCCAAGTAAGCTCGGCGTGATTGCAACTAGAGCCGCAGCTAAGGGCCCCACTAGTAACCGCATGGGAAAAGCGCGAAGCCACAAGGATAATGGGGCAGGACCCGTAGTGTGTTTAGCAAGAATCTATGAAATAAAACAACAATTATATAATAAATGCTTACATTGACAAATTGGTTGGTTGGTTCTAGATAGTTATATATATTTAATATACAAAAACTGTCCATTTGCAATTGCAATGAGAATCAAAACCAATATTATGTAACAGTACAGTATTTAGTGTTTCTAATAATATCTTATTATCCTTATACTTGGAAGTTAGTATTTTAGCTATAAAAATTAATATATAGAAAAAAATTAACAAAATTAACCACTTACCACAGGCATTATAATCTGGACTGGTACTAGAGGCACGGCGAGTAAAGCTAAATCTTCTCGCGGTACTCCTGCTTCTACTAACTTTAATCCAGACACTGCATCACTAGCGCAAAAACCCAACTGTAAAAATAAATGCCTTAAAGTAAACATGATGTATCATTGTGATTCAAGCCAATGCACTGTCAAATACAAGTGTTCTAAAACTACAAAAATGTTTCAAAAGATCTGAGTTACCTGCATCCATTGACTTACTGCACATTTTAAATTTGCTGCTTTATTTCATTATGTTTCACACTAGATGACTACATATCTCTATGTGATTGCTAGGCAAAAACTTTTTTTTACACTTTTTATAATTTCTCTGAGTCTTATAAGTTATGTATGTACAGCTAGCATTATATGTATATGTAAATAAAAAAAAATAAAAACAGAGGTTTACAGTATTTACAGTATTAAAATCAATAATTTATTTACCTTGGCTGTAAATAACACCAAAGCCAATGTACGAACAGCTGGCAACTTCACAATAGTGTACAATTGCTTGTAAGCATTGACAATATCACTCATTCCTTTTACTTCACTTTCTCTAGTATTCACATCACTAGCTTCGTGTTTGAACAATGCAACAAATGTTGTTGTTACTATAAATATCCAGCCCCAAAAAAATAGAAAACTAGACAGTGTTACAAAACCATTATCTTGGGGGTCTGTGCGTAGATATTTGTTACAAAAGTATGGAGATTCAAGAGCTAAAAACAATACATAGCCAAGGAAAAACCCAGCTGTCTGTCCAACTGTATTGCAAGTAGATGCGTGACCAACATTACACCTGAAATAATAATTTTTAATATTATATTAATTTTTCTTTTTTAGAACACTATTCTAGCAGCTCTAAAGTGAATGGAACTGGTTTCATCACATTTGTATATGTAACATTCTTTTTTACATAAAAATTTTGTTAGCGGTAATTATGTATTTATTCAATTTATTTTTAATCTAAATATTTTAAATCAATATATTTTAAATGTAAAAAGAAAAATAAGGAAGTTTATTGCTGATTCACCACAGTAGCAACAGCATGTAAATATATAAAATTGCTCTAACTTGAATAATTTATTGTGATTTAATAAATAATAGATACAATTACTATAAGAACTGACTACATTTTATGTGGTAGAAAACTTACCTTTTTAACATTGTGAGGGCCCAGCCATCAACAGCTATATCTTGAGTTGCAGCCAAAAAATTAAGAAATAGAAATGATACTGTAAGAATCATCATTGATGGCGCTTCATGTTCTGATCCCAGCCAATTGGTAACACTACTTGACATGATGATCATCACAATACCAATTAAATATTGCACAGGTACAAGCCATGTTTTACGTCTACCAAATTTAGGCCAAAAGAGAGCATCTACAACTGGTGCCCATAATAATTTAACACTGAATGGCCAATTAACAAAACTAAATTCAGCCTGAAAAAAAATTAACACAAAATTTTCTATATAATTTTCTATAATAATTAGAAAATTACAAATATAGTATTTTAAATGTCATTTAGATAATGTGATTAAAAATTTGTTTTAATGGTTAAAATTTACTATGTTTTCAAATCAATTCTAAAAATGAAATATAATATATTTAATTCCTTTAAATATTATAATTCATTCATTCAACAAACAAAAAATATATATCATCAAACAAAAGCAAAATATATACATATTTATTACAAAAAAAATAAAAAAGGAAGTTGAAGCAGTGGTGTCAGGGGATACCAAAAAGTACTCAGCATAACTGCAGTAGTCCTAATCTGCCACTATAGTGATTTTTGGGTTTGGTATTAACATTTAGAATATCAATGTGAAATGTAAACAAAAGAAAAATGCTACTATTGGGTTATGCTAAACCAATTTGAATAAAAATAGTAACTTGAAAATTAAATAAGACAGATTTTGTGTGTGAATGGATAATATTTAGGTGGTTTAATTTTTAACATATTCTTACCTGTTGGGTGTATGTTATGCCTCTGTTTTGTAGTAACATAGGAATGGCTCCAGCCAAGCCTAAAGGAATACCTTGAAGAGTATAGAGAAATAACAAAACAGCAATGTTCAGTTCATCTCCTTTGATATTACTTCGGACACCTTCATTAATTATTTCACCATTTTCTAGCAACTCTTCCTTCTCCTCTGTTTCGTTACGTTTCCGTTTAGATACAGGCATAATTATCGCAATCAGCGCCTAAAAATATAGAAACTGTTTTAAAAAATACCTGCCAACACAACAAATACACGTCAGTGTTATTTTAAATCAATTATTTACCTTAATTTTAATGGAGCTGTAAAAATATTTATACAATATTGAATGAGATTAATAGTTCTTAATTACTTTTTTTCATATTTTGTTATTAATTTTATAGTTTATATAAAATTTATATTATTAATAAATACTTTTAATATTAATCGTAAAAATGTACAAGGAAAAATCGACCGTGACGTAAAACTTTTCCTAACCCTGGCAGATGACACAACTGCCCACAGACTAAAGAAACTGAAATACAGGCTTGTGATAGTCGGAATATCATTGTTAGAATGATGTTTTTGTATTAAACTATGTTATTAAACTATATTCCATTAAAGCAGATCATGGACAATTTGGCAATTAATCAATAATTGTAATTAATATAGTTAAGTTGAATAAATGTGTGCCTGTATTATTTAATAAATTAATATATTCGTTCATATAATAGCGGACCTAATATATAAGCTATATTACAAATTTTGATGAAGTTGTAAAATGAATTAAAATCTATTATACATTATAGTAGGAACAACAGTACCTACCATAGTTCCTACTATTTAACGATATGAACTAAAAATGAATTATAACAGTAATGACATGTTACGAAGATAAATAGTACTTGTACAGTAAAGTTATATATGTATCATGATTTGTAGTATGTGGTTTTCCCTTAAAATGTACTTTTAAACTAAAAATTATTTTTATTTATATTTATCTATTTATATGCTTTTGTACATTCACTAATAATATAGATATTATAACAAATGGCGGACTAATTCCTTAAAGGGATTTCTTCCAATCAACCTTAGGAACCTGGAAAGATAAAATGTCAATTTATTTGAGTTTTGAAGGCATAGATAGTCTGCATCATTCTGGTATCATCTGGGAAGACATTTCAGAGTCTAGCAGCTTGCACTGTTCTACACAAAGGATTTGGTGTAGAAGTGAAAGTTGTGGATAGGTAATTCCAATGTATGAAGTTTTAGACAACACACACGAGAATCAGTAATTCTAAAGGAAAACCACTGTCGGAGGTAATCAGGGATCAAAGGGTCAAACAAAATCTTACAAGGTTAAGATGTGCATATTGTATCAGTACCTTATTAGGAGCTACCTGAGTTGCTTGCGGTAGCTGGAGACATGGTCATATTTGCGCAAACCAAAAACATACCTGACATATTAATTAATGTAATTGTAATCATGTTATATCTACAAATAGGGCTATTTTTCTTATATGCATATAATACATATATTCTTTAAAATTGAATACGAGTTTTTTTTTTTAGATATCATTTGATTCGAGACAAAGAGAATTTTTATTATTCCTCTATCAAAAAAAGGAGGTTTTAAATTGTAGTAAAGTAACTAAATATAGATAATTGTTTTATTGTTCATATTTTTTTTGTAAAATTTAAAAATTTTATTTTATGGAAAAGCTAAGTTTTTTATAGCAACTGTCAATATATATATATATATATATATATATAAGATAGAGGCATATATAGATGTAGTAGAACGTTTTGGACACTTATCATTTTCTTTTTCCTTTTTTTTTTTTATATAATTTTTATTCTGTTGTTACTTTGAAAAGGTAACATGCGAATGAATTTTATTTTTCAGTTTCCGTTAATATAAGGCTGGTGCCGACTTTTATAACGTAGTGATTACTTTTTAAAATACATTTTGACATTGACATATGTTTGGCATTTGATATTATTGGCTTGAAAGTTATAAATATTTATTAAAATTTAATTTGTACCATATAGGAAGTCGTATAGGTATTTCTTAGTATAGATATCTTACCCGCAAATTCTATTCATATTCGGTTTACGAAATTTTATTATTTTTGACGTTGACAGTGTGTCATTATTGTTTTATCACGTAATTATTTTGTTCAGAAAATTATTATTTAGTGCATCAACTCATAGATGAAATTAAAGAATTGATCAAAGCAATTTTGCAGTGTTACGTTATTTCGTGTCTAGAATAAGATGAGCTATTTGTTATAAATAAGATTATTAATAATGAGTCGCAAATGTTTTTTGAGATGTATGCTGGATTTACATGAGCCCATAAAATTGTCTCACCATGTTGAGACGGTTGTAGGCCGTAGTAAGATTACTAAAATAAAAGATCAGTCTTGTTCCCGACAGCAACGTGAGTTTCACAAATCATAAAATAAAAAAAAAGTATTAAATTAAAAAAAATATCACACATATTTGCTAAGGGTATCCAGTGACCGATTATTTTTGTAAGTGGATACCCTTTCATAAGTTATTAGTTATAAAACATAAGTTTTAAATATTTATGAAAAAATACAGTTTATAGACCATTTCTACAATTGAAACAATGCATATTCTATGAATTTAATTAGTAGTTACCCTTCATTATCATTTTACTAGAACAAACATCATGACAAAATAATAAGTGTTATTTATTCAAAATAAATCTGTTACAGTTACTTTAAAAGCAGATTGTGATAGTTGCTTAGTTGAAGTCAAACAGTTGGGAGTCAATTCTTCTGGTTTAGATGGATTTGCTTTAAAAAGAAATGAGGTTTATAAAGTTGGCCATGGTTCTAAAATTGAGATATTATTAAATAATTATTTTCATATAATTGAGTTTAGTCCACCTCCTGATTTATGTGAACAATCAATAAATAATAATAAGAGAAAATATGAAGACAATGAATCTACACAATGTAAAAGACAAGCAATGGAAAACAAATTAGATGCTAGCAATAACTCCAATGTGGATGAAAATTTAGAGGATGTTTGGGAAGAGATTGATAAAGGCGAATTATACATATACACATCAAAGGGTGTAAAATCAAGTAAAAAAATAGCTGCATTTGATATGGATGGTACTCTGATTAAAACTAAGTCTGGTAAAGCACATCCAGTAGATATTAATGACTGGGAAATTGCACTTCCTGTTGTATCACAAAAGCTAAAAGAACAGTTATTGGATGGGTTTAGAATAGTTATATTTAGTAATCAGGCACCAATAGGAAAAGGGAGAGTTAAAATAGAAGACTTCAAGAAGAAATTTGAGAGTATAGTACTTAATTTAAATATTCCAGTTCAAGCATATTTTGCAACTGGTAAAGGATTTTATAGAAAACCAGCAACAGGAATGTGGAAATATTTAAATGAACAGGTAATGGTATAGTTTATTCAAAAAACAAGATTTTAGGCATTAGATTTTTTTTTATCTTTTGTTTATTGGTTCTTATTTAATCTGAGATCGATTGTGAGTATAAATATAAAAAAGACATATTTTTCTAATTGTTTCAGTCGAGTACAATCATAAATTTATTTTGAATTCTACCTCTAAATTTTTTAATATGAATATATTACACTAATCGAAATATATTCGTAAAGATATTGCTTAGATAAAAAGTGATGCTTTATAAGTTTTATATCATACCATAGTGTCGAAACTTATTGTACTATTTTGTTAGTATTTTTTTCATTATTTTAATCTCAAATATTTAATTCAATGTTTATCATTTTTACTATAATTGCTCAAATTAACTAAAAGTATTATTACAAGTTTTTATGTGAGTTGTAGTTATATTCAAATTATTTTTGCTCACATTGAAAGGATCTTGGTTTTATAGTTTATGTTATTATTACTTTAATAACAGTATTTAAAAATACACTTTCATTATTACATGGTGTGCAAAAGTATAAATAAATAGTAATTTTATTTTTAGAAGAATGATGGTCTGGAAATTGATATGGATCAAAGTTTTTATTGTGGAGATGCTGCAGGCAGAGTTGCCGGCTGGGCGCCAGGCAAGAAGAAAGATCATTCCATGGCCGATAAGTTAATGGCAGAAAATTTATCACTAAAATTTTACACACCTGAACAATATTTTCTTGGTCATTCTATCAATAATGTACCTTTTGAGAAACCTGATTTTATACCTAAAAAAATTACAGCAGAACCCTTTAATGATAAACTCATTAGTAAAGAACAAGAAGTAAGTATTAAGATGCCAATTAATGTAACATATTTCACATTTATAATTTGTACAAGTATTTATCATTTTACAAGTTTTCATATTTCTTTCTAATATTGCAGATTTTAGTTCTAGTGGGATTTCCTGGTAGTGGTAAATCATTTTTGGCTAAACAAATAGAGAAGAAATCTAATCACCAGTATGTGGCTGTGAGCCGAGATGTACTTGGTTCATGGCAGAAGTGCGCAGCTGAAGCTACGAAATTTTTACAGGTACATATTGCAATAGCAAATATAGCAATCTGTAGCTATGTTCGGTTATGTTTATTTATATACTTTTTAAGTATACTTTTTATCTCAAAAAGTCTGCCAAGTGCGAGTCAGACTGACGCACCGAAGATTTCGTATAAATGTAAATAAAATTAATTAAAATTGCAAATAATTTTTTATGGTGTAACTACAAGTTTACGTTTTTTGGATTTTTCCCTTTACACTCGTGTTGTACGACATTGCTAATTGTCAAATCTCATGATTCTAGGTCATCTGGAAGTACCCTATAGGTTTTGATTCTTTTACAAATGTCAGAATATATGCTGTAAATGGCTGTATCTTTTGATTGCGTTGGCATTTGATTTTTCCTAACTTCAAGTGTGGACAGACAGACAGTCAATAAAATGATCTTATAAGTGGTCCTTTTTTCTTTTAAATAACCCTATTGCAGCTCATGAGCAATACAATGATAGATATTTTTAATTAATAAAAAAATTTAAAAATAATTTATTATAATTCTGTTGCATCTCATCAGTTTAACTAAGTAAAAATGTTTCTTAATGTATAGTTTTATTCTGTCAAAATAAAACCACATTTCCTTTTTTAAATTACATAGAAAGGAAAAAGTGTGATAGTGGACAGTACCAATCCAGATGTAGAATCACGTGGACGTTGGACATCGCTTGCTAACCAGATGAAGGTGGAATGTCGTTGTGCGAAAATGGCGACTACAATATCTCATGCAAAACACAACAATAAATTTAGAGAACTTATGAAATTCAAGCATGTACCAGTTAATGATATTGTATTCCATACCTACAAGTAAGTACTATGTTTGTAAGTATGGACTGTTGCTTGTTAGAGGAAGCCATGTAGCTTATTATAGTTGACATTTTATTTTATCATATATATCAAATATCATCTTTCACGTAGATTTGAAGATTTTCAACAAGACCTAGAGAAATTTCTTATATATTTAATTGGCAGTTAATTAATTAAGTAGATCGATTTATTATTTCAAAAGTGCTATAAAAAGAAATTTTTGAAAGTAATCTATTATGGTACTATTTTATTATGCACCTTAAAACGGAAAACAAGCTGACGGACTAACTTATGGAAAGTGGTCACCATAGCCTAAAGATATGAACAGTATCATGGACATAATAGAGTATTCTGTGCCACTCATAAATACTCATGATACTCTTTATGCGTTGTTATTTCTGAGGACTAAGGTGTTGTGTCTTTGTGTTAGAGGTGGGTAATATATAGAAATATCTATATATTTTAGTTTTTATACAATATCTATATATTAGTCCAATAAAGAATATGTTAAATATTTATTATCCAATATTTAATGTCAAAACTTTATCGAAATTAATATAGATATGTGACCGGTACGGATGATATCGAAATGGATCTGCCATCAATGTCCAAAAGAACCCACTATATAGATATTGCAGTAATACCTTTATCCATTCATGCCTACTCTGTACTCTGTAATTTCATTGTTATAACCCACCCTTGAAATCGAAACATAGCCATGTAAACACAACTGCTTTACGACGGAAATACGAATAGGACAGAGGTAAACAGATAATTTTAAAAGTGTCTCTCTCGTATAGCCTGTTAATTTTATGTTATGCAGGCGGTAAAGTGGGGGTATGAATTTATGCAACGTATTTTATATGTATAATAAGTATATATATATATTTAATAATAAATAATATAAGCCATATACTTCTTTCTAGAAACAAATTTACTAATCCATCACCAAAAGAAGGTTTTAAAGAGGTGATTGAAGTGAAATTTAATCCGTGTTTTGAAGATAAAGAAGCAGAAAAAATATACAAAATGTACCTACTGGAAAAGTGAAGTTCGAAATTGTAATTAAATAAAAAACTGTTATATAAGTATTTAGTCGTTTTTATTATATGTAGAAGATGACACAAATTTTAATAAGCGGTTTTCTATGAACAATTACATTTTATTGTTTTAGGCCTTACCATTATATAACTAAGTATATAACATTCAACTTATGTTTAATTTAGGTATCAAAATGTATTTACACAAAATAATTTTCAAATTTTAATTAAGTATTGATTAAGGCATTTTCTTTCTTAAGCAACATTTAAAAATATTTATTTTTTCATAAAATTTTCGACAATTCATCTAGGAGATGGAAATGTCCCAAGCAGTGCCCTACGACGACGCGTGATAATGGTAGTATTATGGACGGATGTTAAAATGTTTCATAAATAGGGATAAATCTAAGAAAGCCACTTTTCTGGAATATTCCATTTTTCCACTCTCTATTTAATTTTTTATTGCGATTTTAATATACTTACTAATATTTATCATTTAAGTACATTATAATTTGTAATTATATGTACCTACTTATTTGACAAAACTTTACTACTTGTTCTAAATTACGATTGTATTTGTACTGAATATAACAACGCTAAATCGAATCACACAGAGATGTCATGAGAGTAGTATTTGATAAAATATTAGCGTCACGTAATTCTAAGGTATTTTAAGAATATCATATTTCGCGTAATTTCAGGCTGTCTAAAAGTAGTAGATATAATTGCTAATAAAATGTTTTTCTAGTCGAATTATATTAAGTAGGTAGACATTCATAAATTGTCTTTGAAATTATTAACGTTTATAAAGAAAGTAAAATTTATATAAATCTCGCAGTTAGATAGTTAAAATTGTGATAAAACTACATTCCTAAAATATTTTAATTTCCATTTCTAGTAGTATAGGAATGAACCGCTTTCGTGAGCTATGTTATTGTGTATAGTTATATCTCTAGGGATATAATTATATCACGACTTTAACAATCTTATTGCGACAAAATCAATGGCACTAATGTCTTTCAACGATTAAAATCCTATAATTAAAATAATAAAGTTCACATTTCCTGTGGCCAGAAATCGTGTAAATGTGCATTACGCAGTCGTACCTCGTACGTAAAAGTCCATTTACTATTTATTTCTTCAAAATAGGTTTATAACGGTCATTCTCTCTTCGAAACATAACTTGTTAATATTATATACTTTGAAATAACAATATCAATTTACACCAGAATCATGATTGCAGTTCTCATTAATGCAATTACCTAATAAAATTGTTACTGATGAGATGCGATGATGACGATTGTGTCAACGTCGTGTCATTCGTCGTCAGGGTCCTGCTCGTCACCCGCGTCTAATAGATTGTCCAGACTCGTGTCCGAGTCATCCTCTTGTCATCTGAAATGAGAATTGGTATGAACAATATTTCATCTTTTGTGAGCGTTCAATCAAACATTGAAGAGACGTATCTAGTTTAATGTTAAAATCGCATTTTGTATAACTTATAATACGAGTAAGTATTAATTTTTGTATCTAATTACGATAATTAACAAATGAAACCGATTCGATTGTGACGAAATTGTTAAAAGATCAATAAATGTTGTCTAAACTAATATTATAAAGCTTTCCTTAGATTAGATTTTTTCAAAAATTCTTAAATGATTTTATAAATTTTTTAACTTATAAAAAAACTGCATTATCAGTAACATGGGCTGTATTTTATTTGAGGCTCGGGGCACCGTTAGTTGATTTTAAAAAGAATTATAATTTCGATGTGGAATTGGCGAAGATCGCGGAACAGACAGTAAAATTTACACACCAATGAAGAGCCGTTTGTGAAATCGGTTGAAAATGAAATTAAATGAAAATAAATCTGCAAGTAAATCTGTCCGCACCCCACATTCGTTTACGTGAATTTCAACTGTCAAATGTCAGCTTATATACTGGTAGATATTCGAAGATCAGTATAGGGGTAGACCAACATTTAAGTACACGTATGTGCTAAATTTCATCCAGTTGCTCAGCAGTTTATGTGTAAAGCAGTGTGTGTGTGTGTGTGTTTAAGTAAAAAACATGAAGTAGTAGATATAGTAGTAGTAGGATTACCTGGTGATATAAACTGTATCGATGTGTGTAAGTCGTGTTCCAGTGAGAGGGACCGTTGCAGAAACTGGACGTAGTTTGCGTCTCTCCATTGCGGTGCGGGCTTGTTGCACCGCTAAGTCGCCACACCATCTCTCGCAACGAGCGTAAATTACTACACCTGCATTACAAAATTTAATTAAGCAACATATTACTTGTACATCAACTTACCAGTACTTACAATATTTTCTTACCAGCACCAGCAAATAGAGTAATGGCCGGCCATGAATCTAATAATAATGGCGTGAGAAATAGTGTAGCCACCAACAACGTGAAAGGCCCTTCCACGCTTTGAGTCTTTCTCGAACTCAAGTTGTGTGCCGGCTGACAGGCGCAGATGAGGGTCCCACAGATCCATACTAAAATACACAAAATATAAAATCAGCAATATATATAATACAATCGTAACTGAGCGCTGTCTGTACATGGAAGATATATAAGAAAAACATAGAGGATAATCATGTAGGAGGCTTTATAAACGCAAAACAACCAAAAACAATGATTTTTAGAATTTTTGTCTGTATGTAGAGTACACAATTATCTACAAAATGTCTGATAAATAAAGAATGGAGTAAAATTAAAAGAGTAGTAAAGAAAAACTTTAAAGACAGTGCTCGTTACTACGTAACTACGGCTCGGTATATGAAATGAATAAATAGGAAGTTTATTTCAATATTTTTTTAATGACGAATTACTCACGTGGTATTCCAGTAGCAAACATGTAGATTCTAATAGTTTCATTGAAGAAGGCAACGGCGATGAATGCATCGGCTACAAGTTGGGCCGCAGCGCCTGCTCCCGACCACTGCGCTCCACGCACGCTCGGCGGTGATGGCGTGCTAGCTTCAGGAGTCGCAGTTATCACCTAATGAGTAAGATTATTTGAAATTTTGTTTTCAGAGTAATTTGTATATATGTATATATATATCTGTAATATGGCAGGACGAGAAAGTATGATTATAAACGTATGTAGGTATGTATTTTGTAATCAATACTGTAAACATTAATTTATACAATGCAAAATCGAAATCCTTAGTATCATTTAAAAGATGGTTCTACAAATAGAATTGATTAGTTTTCCAAAAGAAACATCCTATAGAAGACAAAAAAAATAGTCCCAATATCAAGTCAATAAAATTACCCATACCTATATACCCATATACATTATAAGGGTAAATGAATAAAGAAATATTGAAAACGTCAAGTAACAGGCCTTCTAATCCGAAGCTTATTCATAGCCACAATTAAACTGTGCGTGCGTTGATAGGTATTTATTTTTTTCTAAATTAACTACTTTGACAACATTAATTAGGCAACACTTTCAAGTTCACGCATTACGAAGGCTGTGATGGATTGAAGAGAATCTCATCATAACACAGATACTAACATATTGAACTAACAGTATTATGTATGCTAAGGTGTTTATATGTGTGTATGAGAGATACAATAGTGTTATTACGCTATGGGAAAATATTATATCATCTTTGTTTTTTGTATTTTGCTTGTTCACAACGCGACGTGAAATCTGTTGTTAAAAAGGACATTAATGAGATACTGTACTTGGACTCTATCTCTGTATTCCTTAACCACAGCGTCTATGTCGGTAGAATCGTCTCCTGATGATATTTCCTGATCGCTAGCTTCAATATCAGAGGCGACGTCTGCCACTTCAGATAAGGCTATATCTCTTGCTCCACTGCTACAACCTGTTATTTGATCTACATCTTCTGTTGCACATCCCGCGTATTCATCGAGAAGAAGACATTCTCGCTCCTCTGTTTCTGAAGTATAGATATATTTAAAATTGTTTAGTATGTTAATAAGTTTTACTATTTTTATATAGTACCTTGAAATATTTACAATAATATTTACTAAGATTGAAAATATGTAACCTCTCAAAATTCGAGCCCACAGGATCGAAACCTGCATCTCTAAGTCAGTAGAATAAATTTATTTGAATATTACACACGTATTTAGCAAATTTATTATAAGTATTTTAAATTTTCCAAACGCAGAGGGAAATTGTATGAAATCCGTCTATTTCATACCTCTGTCCCACCTACCTATAAATCTTAACATCAACTTGCTGTGAGTAGGATATGAACGTACAAATTACAGGGTATAGAGGCATAACGTCTTAGTCCTTAGGAATTATAACATATTAGAGGCCTTTTGCTGTTAGTAATGTGGTTTTATTTTTAGTATAGGCACCGCATGATAGCGACAGTGACTTTTCATCAAATGGACTGTTAGCTTGTTATTCCAAATAAAAGTACATTTGTTATTACAAAATGTATTTTTGAATTAGATAAATAATAGGTATTAATTTTTGTTACATACCTTTTGTAGCAGTCACTTTGGACTTTATACTTTCCAAAGTTTTAGTGTGACGTATGGCTGAAGGTATGAACCATAAACCTCGTTTGATTTTTCCTCCAGAGGATTTCGTGGCCTTTGATGTTCCTTGAATACCTAAGCGTTTATATTCTACATCTGTAATTTAGAATAAAAACAAGTAAATATCTATCTAAATAAATTAGATGTTTTTTAAATTAAAAAATATTAAATCCCAGGAGTGTAAGATATATCTATTATTAGGATCATTGTAACAGTAATGAAGATTTTATTATATCGATCATTGAATTATCTGACAACATACCACCAGCTTCCTTCTGTTCTGCAGTAGGCACGCAACGCATAATCATAAAGTGGAAGGCCTGTACTGAGATACCGAGTAGATGGCTAGCATTCATCAACGTGATCATGTGAGACAATGGACATGCAAATGCTAGTATCGCTGCCAAACTCCCTAGAACAATACTTCATATTATTATTTTATATATTATAGTTATTAACAATGCGTCCGATTTAGCAATTGTGCCACTCCAGGCAAAGATCATTACCGCTCTTTTTTAACTGACATGAAAAAAGTTGATTTTATATTCGACTGTATATGGACTGCCAAGCCTAAAGAAACAAAAACAATAATATATAATAATATTTTACATAAATTAATAGGTTTATTTTCACCATGTAATTGTGTAAAGAATAAATTAATTTGTGATAAGTTGATTAATATGTCTAATAATATTTATGTACTTGTAGAATATTAGTGTCAACTGTAGCCAGTTTTTTTATAAGTACCTAAGGTTTTTATTTGTTTATTTAGTTAGTGTCTGTACTTAAGTTATTTTTAAACGGAATTAGAAAAGAACAAAAATTAGACAACAATAAAAAGCCTTATGCGTATTTTTGTCCTTTAAATTAAAAAATTAATATCAGTTTATTTTTTAATTTTTGGTGTTTTTTGGGTTTTGTTTCATCTTTTTCAATTGACTTTAAAAAGGAGGTTCTCAATCCGGTTGTAATTTTATTTTGTTGTTTTATATCTCATAACTTCATCAGTTACATATAAAGCGATTTGGAAAATTCTTTTTTATCTGAATAGTCTCATACAGACTGGTCTCATAAAATTTTTATAAAAATCGATTCAGCCCTTATTAATAGATGAAAATAACTGGTTTTGTCACATATTGCATCGAGTGGGGTAACAGCTTGTTTGCCATTCTATGTTGCATAATATAAATTGAAGTCATTTTTATGGAATACAATCTTATTTTCAATAACAGTCAGTAGTCTTCAAAGCGACGATATTGTTTCGAAATGAACAAATTTACTACATTCAATTCATTCTGGGTGAGCGTATTGTAAGGTCCAGTTGATCAAATAATTAAACAAATAATTAATTTTCGATAGTAACTAACTATATATTAGTACCATAAACAAATATTACCAGAGAGAGACTTTGTAAAAAAGTCATTTGCTTGGGTATCTCTGTCCCATCCGTGTTTTTACCGTGAAGCAGTTGTGTTTGCGTGACTGTGTTTCGGTTTGAAGGTTGGGATAAAAGAGTGAATTTACAGGGTATAGAGGAGAAACAGTTTAGTAAACCTTAGTTCTCAGAAATAGCAATGCATGGTGGGTATCATGGACGAAATAGTATACTCTGTTATTGTCCATGGTACTGCTCATGTCTATAGGTGACTAGGTGACGGTTACTACTTTCCATCAGATGGGCCGTCAGCTTGTTTACCATTCTAAGTTGCATAACAAATTTAAAAATATCTTATGATCTGATTTTATAATATAAAATTATATGACATGATTATGTTATGGTGCTTTAGGTGAGTATTAAATATCCTTACATGTTTTTGGTACCGTGTCACTCGAATGACCGTGACTTATGGTGATTTTGTAAGTTTAGTTCGAAATGTTAATTACCGGTTAATGGAAATAAAGAGCCTTCAATTCTCGTTAATCGGTATGTGTTGATGAGCGTACGTTTATCTTTGGTGCAATAGTTACAACAATTAAGCAATAGCTGTATTTGGATAGGTATTTATGGTATTTGAATAAAAAAATAAATAGACCGAATGAATGAATCAAAAATATATAGGTGCATAATAATATATATGTATTGATGCGCTTTTAGTTCACTAATTAATATATTAAATGATATGAACTTGCCAGCAGTAAACACAGCCAACACCGGACTACCAGTAGTGGTACTCTCGTATGTCATTGACCTTGTTAGCACTTTCCACTCTGGTGATGCTAATGCAACAAGCACACTAAAGAGTAGAGGACAAAGCTCGGTCAGTGCGAGGCAAACCCCCGCTACGGTGACAGCGGCTAATATTGGGCATACCCATCCGGATGCCCTTGCTTCCAGAAGGGTAGTTACAGGCAATGTGGCGTCAATAGTGGTGCTGTAAAATACATCTATTAGATATCTCACCATTTTCTAACTAATATAAACATATAAATAAATATGTTTTATCTCACCCTTTCAGCATATTAGCATATAGGAAACATAAGCCCGATAAGACAACCATAGGTAAACCAACTCGGAGTAATAAATTTTTCTTTACGCTTCCATTCTCTTTAGATGGTAAGATAACACTAAAAGCGTATGTAATCGGTGCTCCAGCGGCAAATAACTAAAACAATTATTATTTTTAACCAAAATTGAATTTTTATTTATAAATCTTCATTCATTAAATTGGTAAATGCACTTACCTCATAAATTGTAATGGGTATAGGCATATTAATATTAGTAATGTCCAAATTCATAAGACCGACAATTGCGAAAAATTGACTGAATGTGTACAAGAGAATCAGCAGCATAAATGTGAACATCATACTTTCCTGAAATAAATTAATGCAATATTTGAGTAGTCTATATAATTTAATCTATTTTAATCTGATTTATCTTATGTACTAGACCTTACTGGTATTGAAAAACGTGAAAATGTGTTTGTTTGTTACTCTTGGTGCCATAATGGCTCGACTAATTGTCATGAAATTTGGTATACACATAGTAGGTATTCGAGATGAAGACATTTTTATGCATCTTAGAATGACAAAGTTGACGGACCACTAAAAAAAGATGATTATCGTCCATAGACTGACTATACTTGTATTTTTAATTAAATTCTGACTAATATCCAATATAAGTAAAAAAAGTATTAAAGTACAGTATTGACAGTCCCTGCCGCCGACTGTGATTTGACCTCACCCCCTCTCAAATACGCGTTAGCTTTTATACTCTAACGGATATCTCTAGTCTACGTTGTAGTGTAGATTAGTAGCTGCCTATTGCTAGATAGGTGAGAGGATACAATATTTACGAGGTATGAAGAGGATAACATTACAGGTCAATTCACATTATAAACGCTCTACTAGTAATTATTTGCGACCGCGCTATTCCTAACTACACCCACATTGTCAAATGTGTTTCTGTAGTTGTCACAATCATGGATTGTGGCGTTTTTATATGAACTGTCCAGGGTGTACCAGTATTATAAATGTGAAAGGCGTTTGTTTGTAATATTTTAGCGGTTTTACGACTTGACCAATCACTATGAAGTTTGGTATAGATGTAATATATAGCATGGTTAAAAATATAGGCTACTTTTACCCTGGTTATGCGGACGAGGACGTGGCGGAGAAAAGCTCAGAAAAAATATCTCTAGAAATATATATATCTAGTTATATATTCAAATTTTACATACATTGCACTAACCTCAAGACCGCACATGAACATTGCGCACACCACCATAACAACCGTTACACCTAAAACATCAGGCCAGGGTTCCCCTAGAGCTCTGGTTTCGTATCCAAATAGCCATCTTCTGGTTCGGCCACCAGTGACGTGATCTGCTGTGGCACTCAGTATCCTGGCACAGATAGCCACTGCGACTAAATGCGACAGAAAAGACATCCACATCGCCATAAAATCGGCAAAAGAACGTATATTTCTTTCTCGTCGTCCTCTCGCCGTTTTTGGTGGTGGTAGGATTTCGGCAATTTTCTTTAAGTCTTTACAAGTGAAGTCTGAAAAAAATTGTACCTAATCAATATAATTCAATATTTTTTCTTTTCTAATTAAATATTATGTAATGCGACATACTTTTTCTACGTGACTAAGAGAAAAAAATACATCAGTGCAAATAAAGAAAAATTCGAACATCCTATACTAAATCCGCTGGCCAGAGAAGAAATAGAAGGTATATGTAGAACAATATCTAATATTAGCTTATATTCTATTACGAAGGAGAGCCACAGTCGTCATGAAAATCACGACCACTATGTCAAAGATTGTGACTGAAGAAAGAGAGTTATTTGCTCGCAACTTCGTACGCATAGATTTTGGAAGTAGGTAACCACTTCTAAATATTGTATCATGACTTTCAGGAAAACAATTGAAATCAGCATCTAACTTGGTACAGTAGTTGTTGCGAAATCCTAGAATATAAATAAAAATAGACAAACAGACAAAAAATTACAAAAATTATTGTTTTGGCTTCTATTTCTCTTATTAAGAACTCTCATATAAAATTATTCTAAAAATATCTCATATGTGCAGATATCATTTAGTTATAATTTCCATTATATAGTAAAAAAGTATGGTTATAAGGGAGCTCACTGGCAACAACAATGAAGGCAGCAAGCAGTATCACAGCGGGGACAGCGCAATAACTGGAATTGGCAGCAGCTAAAGGCGCCAGTAGCAGTGCTCCGAGAGTCCATCGGGCGCCGCATGCTTCGCCACTGCCGAGTGCGCTCAGGGCACCACTCATACTGGCTTATTTTTTTCACATATAAACTTCGCAACTCTGTAAAACAGGAAGGATAAGGGTTAATTATAATTCGGAACAGTTATCCTCTAAGTTTAATATAATAGGACTAATTCTGAGAAGCTATTTCTCTGCACAGATAAGTTAGCCAAATTTTTTAATTTGATAATTTCACCAAATTATTGTTTCATGGGTCATCATTAATTAAAATTATAATAATTTTGTGTTCAATTAGTTTACATGGATCCTTATAGTAAAGATTTTACTGGAAGATCAGATTGAAGTTTTAATTTCAGAAATATGTAGGTTTAGAGAAATAGCGCTCAAGAATCGACCTCAATACTTAAAATTACACAGACATTACTTTTTCATTAAGTTTTATACAAAGAGATTAAATTAAATTATTTTAATAAAAAAAATGACAATTTGGGAATTAATTTATATATGGTTCGGACCGTAATTGTGAGACACCTATTATCTGTAATATTAACATTATATATTTATAATATATATACATCTCTAGTAAAATATAGAAAGTCCGATTTTTCTATGTTACGATATAAATAAAAAGTAAACAAATGCAAACAAAAATAATACTACATGTATGGTATGATGGTAGAATATAGGTTATATGGGGCTGTATTCAGAATTTATGTTTGACGGAGTGTGTTAAGTATATGGAACATCAAAGCTCTATCTAATAACAGTTATAATGCTGTGCGTAAATACCATATATTCTGAATTTATACAAAGTGTTCCATTATGAAATAAATTGGGACGTTTAAAAAAAATTGTTAAAAAAGTGTAAATTAAATATAAGGTAATTTATACTTAGATAACACATTTTTTTTTTATTTACAGTACATAGATGTTTTTAGTGACTTCTCAAATATTAAATTAGTACCTATATAAATTACCAAATAATACTTAGATAATTAGCTATTTTCGAGTATGAATTTTTATTATTTACGAAATGTTTATTTCATATTATTAACTGGAAAATCTGGTTAACTAGTTAAATTACTCCACATTTTATAAATTTTATGGCTAGTACGATATCAATATTATTTACTTCATAACATATACAAATAAGAAGACATAGAAATTGGTTAGGTAACATAAAACAGTTACTTACCATGGGTGATTCAGTATTTGTTATTAAGGACACTTTTGGACGACATACATCTTGGAAAGTGACTACTTATAAAAAATATCGATCAAAATATTAGGAAAATAACCAAATTGAGTTTCATCACTAAACATTTTATGCGACGAACTAAGCGGAGTAGCGCTATATTGACGTCTCTTTTGTTACAACCCCGATCGATAGCGGCACACACGGAACAGTCGCTAGTGTGACCATTCCTAAAGAAGTCGGTAACATGGTTTCCTATTTGTTTCATTAACAATTTATTTAATACTAAGTATGTACATATTTAAAAAGTTGTACCTATATATGGTAGGCAGTTGGATCGATTCTGAGGCACCATTCTCTAAACCTATCTTTAATAGTAATATTTTAATTTGATAGTTTTACAAATTTAATTCATATTGGTCTTTAGAATAAAGCTTTCGATACGATTTGAAATAGAAATTTTCATTTTAAAGATAGGTTTAGAGAATTGCGTTTCAGAATCGACCCCATTGTTATGTCTGCCATATGTAGGTATTTTTTAATGCATGATAATGGAATGGTAACCTCGCCTGCGATGATGGTATACTGGCAGGGTATCAGTGAGGGATGATAGGTGAGAATGAAATGGCAGGTCTTTTTTTGCCAGGGAATACCGTTTTCCTATATATTGAGAGCCAATTACACTTTGCTATTCGGATACCAAGAGTAATGGTGGATTTACAGTTTCATTATTTGGTGTGGTCTGAAAAGACAGGTTAGTTAGCACCAGAATATAGAATGCAGCACCAGAGTTCCAAGGATGATTACCTGGAGATCGACTTGAAAAAGTATATTGCTATCGATGAAACTAGTAATACGCATTATTAACAATCTCTTCCCTTCGTTACAAGGTACAATTTTATAAATTCTTTGTGGCATTCTCTATTAGTCAACCATAGCTTGCATCGTACAGTGAAGAGAATATTTTTTTTAATGCACGATAATTGAATGGTAACTTTGTTTACGTTATCGGTATAAACTAGCGGGGCAACAGTGAGGGATAAATGGTGAGTTTGAAAAAGCAGGTCAGTTAGCTCAGCGTGACAAATTTAACGATAAATTAGTCACGATGGTTTCTTGGGGGAACCGCGTGGAGGTCAATCTGATAGGGTATATTGATAGCAATGGGAACTTATCTCCCCATTACTAACAATCTCTTCCCTCATAAGAGGATATTGATAATGGTAACTACAAAGTATTGATTAACTTATTTACTCTTTATTTCACTAGTGAAATTATAAATAAATTAGTACTAAGACTAATAAAAAATTATTATTCTCATTGGAATTTACTTTTAATATGGCACACAGCAAACTCAATTTTAAATAAACATCAATCTAATTGATATTAACATTATACTATACATCTGTGCATAGAACTAGGATGAAGTGTTTGTTTTAGCAATTTAATCTCTTTGAATTTGAAATTTTATTTAATCAAGAAATCGCTTTATTCGTTTTCGACTAAATATTAAGATAGTGATGAATAACATTCGATATATCCGGTATAACATTTGTATGTGAATTATTGATATAGTTACATTTAAATACATGAAAAATATTACTGTCTTATCTTCTGTACTCCTTCACTTTACTTTTATATTTTTTATGTAAGTACCCAACGTACTTATATAAAAAATATAAAAATAAAGTGTGGTGTCTGTATTAAAAACGTTTAGCAAATAAGGCTTCTTACTAAATGGGTTGTATTTATATGTACCTATTATGTATGGTACTTAGAAAATACAAACAATGAATATAATTTAGTGACAGAGACCAAAGAGAAAATTTCACTCTCTTCGTGTTTTTATCGTTAAGTCGCTGTGCTTGCATAGTTGTGTTTTAGTTTGAAGGGTTGGTTATGACTAGTTTAGAGGGTATCTGGTGAGCGGTCGGGCGGGGCTAATCAGGATTTAAAAATTTAAAGTCTTGGGCCACTCGCGACACACGCATTGTGCCCGCACGCCACGATCAACTGACGAACCTACAAAACCAACAATCGATAAAAGATGACTAAATTTAAATTTAATGTCTAAAAATAAATAAAAAGGTCGATTTATGACATTTTCAACTGTTTTTTATTACATTATGTTTAAAAAAAAATTGTTGATATGTCCGGGTTTTGGGCTCTAAAATCCGGGGTTTTCACGCGTCTTGTCCATGTTGTCAAATTTTAGGAATGAGAACCCTTGTTATATATATATAGGATAAAATTGGCGTTGCAGTGTATTTTGTAATGACAATGGTCTGTAGACCACGATAATCACTTTCCATCAGATGGACCATCAGTTTGTTGGCCATTTTCAGTTGTATGAAATAGTTTATAATTGTCACAATTTCCATAATAATTATTTAATCCAATTAGAATCTGACTCAATCCTCATCGCTGCAGTTCACGGAATGATTACACGCGTTTGTGTGTCACTAATATTAGGTGTCAGACAAACACTTTTATTAAAACAGGACGATGTTAATACGGAAATGGTAATGAATGGAAATCTCTTGATACGTATATATACTTAATGTCTATAACCTATATAAAGGTATAAATTTCAATAATGTAGGCGGTACGGTCTGTTTCAATAGAATTAATGAAACAATAACCAAGTATTGTTGAAATCACCGTTGAAACTTTAAATGAAGTTAGGAACAACTGGAAACAATTAGTCAATCGATTTTCTATTTGAACTACTATTGGACATCATCAGACTGACGTACTCGTATGTGTTAAAATTATTTGTTTGTTTATATTTTCATTAAATTCTGTTAAAACAGACTATATAAATCATCCAACGTTGGCACCTATAATAACCAAATTTATTTTAGGGCTGTAAGGAAGAATATTTAAATTCACACGAGTTGGGAATCGTAATTCTTCACGGGTGCTATCATACCTAGAAGAAAATTATTATCATTATTGAATTTGTTACACGTTTGTTATTAATGATCTCAAATAAAGTCTATGCACAACTAGACAATATCGATTAGATTAGATTAGAGTAGATGTTGAAAACAAATTAACATTAAAGTTACAGAAGCCAATAAATTTTTTTTTTCATTCTCCTATATCATACAAAATCGGCTGCACCAAATTGAATATAGTTTCACAGCTGTACTCTTGAAAGTGTAAAATAGAAAATTGGTGTATGTTTTGTTTTTAATACAGAATTTAGAACAATGAAACACATTGTTTTTTTTTTCTTATGTGATAAAACAATTTTCTAAAATTCAAACGAAGATATAGGCAATTATCTAGTATAATTCTATATAAATTTATTTATTTCATCTTATGTCTTCGTTATTTCAATTTAAACGTTTGATAAATCGTATATGCTTGCTATATAAATTAGTGTATTTATTATATTTTTCTATTAAGATACTATGAATTTACACCTTTTTAATTATCTATTCAAGGTAAATTTCTTTTTTTATTTTGAATTTTAAAATGGAAAACATATGATTTTTAACAAACAAGATTTTTAAATCAGTAATGGATTTTGATACATTCTCTCCCACTGTTTTCAAGTAAAGACGTATTTTCTTCTCATTTAAAAAAAAAATTGATGATATGTAATGAGTTGATTATCGTGTTCGTGTTGATATTATTTATATTAACGTGTAAATTATATATAAAGCTGTAATTTATC
Organism: Galleria mellonella; assembly: GCF_026898425.1. Classification (NCBI taxonomy): domain Eukaryota; kingdom Metazoa; phylum Arthropoda; class Insecta; order Lepidoptera; family Pyralidae; genus Galleria; species Galleria mellonella. The sequence continues at coordinate 919,228 of NW_026442086.1, forward strand.
CCGTACTAGGTACAATTTGCCTTCGAATAAATCTTTATTCCACTTATTAATGTTTTATTTGAATAAAGTTTTAGTTTATTATTTTATTTTAGACTAGATTATACCTCTCTTTTTAGGAATAAAAGAACAAAGAATCTCTATCAGAATATTATTTTTTATATTCTGAATTTTTCAACAAATAAAACTTTTTTCTGTACAAATAAAATTTGGTTATTATAATTGCGGTAACTTTAGCTAAGTAGAGTCCGTTAGGAATTTTAATTTCATAAACAAACAATTACCTTATTTTATATTATTCATAATTGAAATATATTTTTTTATATTAAAAAAATATTTCAATTATGAATATAATTTTATATTCATGATATCTCAGGTATCTATAAATTTCTATAAACCTCTTTGTACTCTGCATGCTGTCAGAAGGTATAACGTGACTACAAAAGATAGACTTATCTTTCCTTGAATAGACCATTGTTCAACTCTTTATGAAGAGGTTAAATGAGATTATTTTTAATTAAAAATAAATTCTGAGGGAACATTTAATCATTTTATTTAATTACTACCACTGAAAAAACATTTCCCCTTTTATAAAAAAATATTGCCCATTAGATAAGTATTTTTGAATACAATGAAATATATATATTTTTCTTTCATCATAATCATTACAAATCTTTAACGTCGTGTTGATGGGTAAGCTTTATCCCCAATAAAAAGAGAATATTAGCCTACTTCGATATCAAATCACGGTTAGGTATAAATTTTTAATTTCTAGTTTCACTTTTTTCCACTGCTGCATTGTCAGGTTTTCCTATGGTTTTCTTATTCTATGGGGATGAAAAGCAGTGGCGACTCAATGTATTCTTAGCCCGTTACCGTAATATTTGCACATATGATCTAGTCTTAAACTAAGCAGAGTTTGTACTATAGGTACTAGATAGAAACATTTACTTTTTTATTAATATATATACATATACATACATGTTATACATAGAAAACGCTTAGACTAATAGAAACAGACATGATTACAAATGTTTGCATTGTACGGGAATTGAACTCGTGACTAATATAAAATCTATGTTAAATACCAACATCGTCGAAAGAAATTTGTATTGATGGATGGATAAAAGGACGGACGTTTGTTACTCTTTTACGCAAAAGCTATCAAAAGTATTTCAATGAAATTTAATACACGGGTAGGATTTATCTTAAGTTAGCACATAGGGTACTTTATATACTAAATCACGCGGTTGAAGCCGCAGGATACAACTAGTATACAACATTTAAAATATGATATGGGAGATAATGTGTATGATATAGGCCCATGTGCAACAGTAGATGGTAAATAGTTGAAGATAATTAAATACAATATAGTGGTTTAAATATTATCATTAATATGCTTTATCAGCAGCTTTGTGCTCATCAATACATACATCAAATATTTGCACTTTTTAATTTTGTTGCTTGCTGCTATAAAAATAAAGACCACTGCCCTAGTCCTCTATAATTAATGTCGTCTTATAGAACAGGGAAGAAAGTGTGTGGGTGCCGAGTTCCCTTATAAATGGCTAGTATTGTCCGTTGTCCAGACATAACTTAGAAGGGTTTTGAACCAATCTGACGTCGGTTTCTTTGGGATCATTTTTAGTGTCTAATATTGTTAATTAGCGGAAATGAAATTAATCTACGTGTGTGTGTTACTGGCTGTGCTCATGTGTTTAATCATCGCTGATGCTTACCCTTTCCGAAGTGGAAATATAGATTATGTGAGTAAATTTAAATAAATTAATATACATATATGCATAAATGATGCGATTTCTAACGGTCTGCAAAATTCTTGCAAAATTAATATTAATAGGTATCTATCTAAAAATTAAACAATCTCGACAATATTCTAGATTCTTGGTGTCTACAGAATGTTTTTTTTTTTGAGTTATATAACAAATAATAAGATAGCAATTTATTGTTATTAGTAGATTATGCAATTGATATTATTAAAATAACACATAATTTTACAAATAAATAATAAATGTATTTTTGTGCTGACCTATCTAAAAATGTTAACAATTATATTACACATATATCACATATTTTGTACTTATAGACTGATAAAGAGCGGATTCGTCAGCATAAATCTCGTGTTAGTACTCGTGAAACTAGTTTTCCCAACGATAAATGAATATGTGTTTTTAGATTAATAAACATTCAAACATTCAAAGAATTCTATCTAAAAGTTCATTCATAATTTAATAACAATAATTTAAACTTGCACGTATTGAAAATTAACAATTAGGATACGACAATGATTTTAAATAGATATTTAATATTTCTTATTTTGTATTCATTAAATACCTGTATTATTCAACACATGAGTGCAACGTATTTCGTTATGTTCATGGTGTTGTTTATGACGTCTATAGGTGACGATCATCGTTTTACATAAGGCGGTACGTTCCACCTTATGGAATAAGCAAACTGTACGTGTATGCTTATTTGCCATTCTAAGTAGTATAACAAATATAATAAAATTCAGTGAATTAATATTTTTAGGTTAATACAAATACAAGTATTTGTTAAATAAAAAAAAAATATTTTCTACATTTTGGCAGTTGGAGGCTTTGCGGAGAATGCAACAAATACCCCAATGGCACTGTATGCGATATCGACGGCTTCAGTTGCACGGCCATTGCAACCGATGGTTAATGTTGAGAAGAACTTGATATCCGTAACCAGTAGGACAAATAGTACTCGATACTTATTCTATGAATGGATATAACATTCTTTTAAATGTATAAAAGTTTATTGTTTTGCGATATTATCGAGTAAAGCTTTGTCTTATAGGTGTACCCAGTGTGTATCCCATATATTTCTATGTAGTAAAGCTAGGTGATGAAAGAATTAAATTTTTAATAGACTTATTTTTCATAGATAGATCACCTTAGCATAGTACAGACGTAAATATTTAAGTAAATATGTAATTATAAAAGTACAACATAAATAATATTAGGCATACTTAGTACGTACTTACTTATTGTTTAGTAGGTACCTTAATTATAATGATATTTATCTATATATTATAAATTGTTATTGAACAGCTAATTATTTTTTATTGTTATTCTATTTATTTTAATTTCTTATTCTTTTTTTTTTTATAAATTAATGTGTAATCATTCCAGCAGAGATAGAAATATTAACTATGTACTGCAATAATATACATTGTGGTGAAAGAACTATTAATCATCTGTGAACATATTGAAACTCAAACTGGCAGGGAGTAAATACAATTAAATTTGGTATTAACATCGGATTATCAACACATTGGGATAAAACTTACAGACAAAATTTTTTTTTCATTATGTGTACTTTCATTATGATTTACTAAGGATCTAAATACAAAGAAACCGTTGTTGTTGCATCAGTTGTAACTGTTAGTTTCCTGTAACTGGAAACTAGGACAATTCCAGAGCGTAGCGGACTAATCAGAAGAGGGACACGCGGTATAACATGAGACCACAGTCGTTACAACTCTGACTCACAACAGCTTTATATCTTTTATGAAACTATGAGATTGTTCGAGAAACTTGTTGTATCGACTTGTTTGATTCTAATAGAGGTATTATTAAGCAACTACTTTTATATGAGTTTTAAATTTAATTAATTGATCAATATTTAACATACATACATGATAGACACTATATAACATTATACTTAAAAGAAAATAGGTAAATTGTGCATCTATATTAATATCACGAGATAATATAAAATTTGTTAAGTTCTAATGTCACGATAGTGATATTTGTGAGCTAAAATATCAAGCGAAAGGTGTGCTTCTGTGTGTCACGTCATTTGTATGATGCAACAAAAATAATTCCATGAATATATTGTATAGAACCTTCGAATATTTATTTAAATTTAATGGTGTCTTTTGTTTATCTTTTCATATATGCTATCATAAACGATAAGTGTAGAATTCAGTACTCCGCTGTTGACATATGGTCCTTGAGTTTGTTTCTGTTCTATTCCCAAATTAATCCTTTTGTATTTTTTTCTTCCTTGTATAGACAAAACAACATTTCTTTTTTGATTACGTTTGTCCATTAAAATGTTACTTATAAATCTAACGGTAAAATAGAAAATTAACTCGATAAAGCTTATTAGACTGGCTCCAACAAATAATCCAGTGGTACCGCCAACAGACACTGTAAAAAGTATTATTATCTAATTTAGTAATAGTTTATATAAAGTTAATATAATTTATTAAATATTTGTAACTCACCAACTAGGTCTAAGCGACTCCTTACGACATTACGCTTGAACCTCTCTGCGGGTATATGTGCTAGAACAATCTCAACTTCTGATTTTTTCTTCTTGAATAAACGTTCTCTGAAATATATGAACACCATTTTCAGTTAATATTTTCACAGAGCATGACCTATTTTTATGTATTTTGGTCCAGTCATGAATTTCTATTTGAAATTACAGGTAGGTAAATTATATCGTGTAGATACTTAACAAAATAATAGAACATAGATACCTACCAAAGTCACTATTCGAACAATAAACAACGGATGGGAAAGTAGGGTATACCATATGAATGATAATCGAGTATAGGTATAGAATGACTCTACATCTGTTGGAGCGACGACCACAAATATGTTGCAGAAAGTTAATGGACAAAGGAGAAACAAGTGGCTCTTATGACAGTCTATACGGGAGATATATATTTCAACTACAGACTACTTTACCTGTATATATATAACAGTAGAAAAATAATGGCTGAAGTAGTGTGATGAAATCGCCGTTCTAATATACTAGTTTAGCATGTAATTTTAAGTAGGTAATAAAGATATAGCTTTAAATTTAGCATTGAATTAAAAAAAAAACAGTCTAATCGATTTCAACAGAAAGTTCAATGATGATGATGAACAAAATAACTTACGAGACAGATCTGTCTTTAATAACTGTAACTTCTGTTTCATCACAAGAAGGTAGGCATTGGCAAACCTGTCCTGGTCTTTTACTCCACGGTGGTTTGATATTGATAAGGCTATCGACATGAGCGTGGAGGCAAGCCATGCCTGAAATGTTGCAGTAGTGTGCCTCCGCTGTCAATAAAGTTAATTTACAATTACTAATTTTTTTAGATGAATTTTTTATTACATTGAAAACTTGATAAATAGAAATCCAGTTATAATATCGCTACTTCAATAATATTCTTATTATTTTTTATGATATAGAAGGCAAATGAGCATGCCGCTTATCTGATGGTAAGATATTCTAAGGATACGCATGTTATTTCAACGTTTAGTATAAGCCTAAAATCCAATTGCTAGGCAAAGTTTTTTCCCATAAAAGAAGAATAAAGCCTCCCATTACTATGCTGGCCAGACGGCTACATAATTTTATTTCAAACTTTTCATTTCTTGTATTTTTTTTATTGTGCATTGATTCTTTAGTCGTCTTTTAGTGAAGACAATTTATATTACACCGTTTCCATGCTTATTATCACTTATGATTTCGTTACATCTTCTAGGCTTTGACCAAGTGTCAAGGTTAAGTGAATGAATTCACATCATTGAACCTTGACACATCATTTAACTTTAACATTAAGATGTACTTATTTTATTTTACATTAAAAATTAATTTAGATAATTTAATGTAACATTGTTGGTTGTCTTTTAAAACGAGATAACTTCAAATTTAATATAACAGAATATTATCCATTATCAAATTGCAGTTCGTATTAGAAAGAATATGTTCTATAAACAAATAAGGACAAATCTTATTTGTTTGTCGCAATGAAATTCGTTTGCACTTTCTGGATTTGTTTTCATAACTTCTTTATCTTTTTCGATCTGACGATCACAGATTAAATGATCAATAGTCTTTTACATCATGGAAGCCTTACATGTGGCAATAATAAAGTGGTCGTGGCAACCACACAGCTTGAGCTGTGCTTGTTTTCGACATTGCGTTATACATGCACTGTACGAGTAGTGAGGGTACATTCCGCCTTCATTCTCAGAGTAGAACCGGCATGCCCGCTGTTGAGTTGTCGTATCCGCCACTAGCGGATCATTCTGAATGTTGTTTACAGCAACGAGACGTCTGGAATTGCGATGAAGAAATATTACTAATATTATTACTAAATATTACTAATATATACTAATATTTAACATATATGTATACATTGTAGATATTTAATAATTTTATTTTTTAAATGTGATAATAGATACTTATTTTTCTTAATGTTTTACGCTGATAGCTTTCTTAGTTATACAATATTAACATACCTACTTGTACAACAATTAGTCCATTACTCTAAGGTTTTCTTGAAAAGATTGTTTTCATTAATAAGACCGTCTTACTGCACTTATACAACTGTACCGTTGCATTTATTGTCTTGCTTATTCTTTATATTGTATAATACAAATAAAGTATACTCATGCATTCATATATTGTAAGAAACACCATGTAGACATAAATATACACAACCCCTTGCAATTTAATGTAATTGCAATAACAGACAAGGTGGGTAATTGTAGTGTTGTAGTTATGATTGAAGTAGTAATTTTTTTGTGGAATAAAATCTTAATTATGTATTTTATAAAAAGGAGCATTTTGAAATAATAATGTTACTTTTGTAAAATAAATACTCATAATTAACTGACCTGTATTTACGTCCAAGTTGGATTTTTAATGTAGTAGCCCGTAGTGAGGTAACACTGGGAATTTCATCTTCTCCCAGTGTATACAACTGAAATTATTGAATACCATACGGTACTAACAATTTCGTAGCTTATAGGCTAATAATAATATTATTATAAAGGTTATCTTTTTCTGAATTTGTTATACATACCATAGATGTTAACAATACATCGAACTTGATTGATCCCCTTTTTACTGTATTGTTACAAATCATTGGATACGAATTTGATTTTCTAAAAGTAAAATAATGCATTAGTTAAGAACCATATTACTAAAGTATTTAAAAATACAATACTTAGTAATAGTACATTATGACAAATTATAAAATAATAGCACTGTAACGCGATTGGTGTAATGGTCATCTTATCTACTTCAACTGTGAAACAGCAATGCGTGCTTTGTTGTGTCAGTACGGCGTTACACTGTTTCAGTCTAAGGAGAATATAAATAGACACAACATTTTAATCTCGGTAGTTTTTTCTGTATAGGATTTGATTACTAAATCAAATAATTGACTCGCTTGATATAAGATTCCTTTGTAGTCCATGAATACTTTTATCATCAGGCACCACTTGCGCCGTGAAGATCTCGACTTGACATGAACTTGCATGCACTCTGTACATAATTTCATTATCATATTATCAAAACATTTTGAACCTGCACATATTATGCAAGCAAACTACTTGCCGAAAATAACAGGTGAAAAAGAAACACCCGGAATACATACTCTGTTTGAATCGAGTTAACCACATAACATGTTCCTATGTCAGTCGGCATTAACAGAAAATATTCACAGCAATCAAATGGTACGTTATTATAGGAGCAATTTTGTATAATTCTGTGACAGTCGCTGCGAACCAAATTTGCGTAATAACTGTAATTAGACATCGGACATTTAGGTTCTGGTTTCTTCGTATTATAACAAAAATCAACAAGATTGAAGCAATATCCTCGGAAGTAAGCAATGTCTCTTAAGGCGTCCTCTAAATCTAGAAGATGATCGGTAGACCAGATTCTGAAATAAAAATAATCGTTTATATCATTTAAAAAATTACACTATTAAATAGATTTAATGATTCAAATATTTTTTCAACAAGCATTTTTATTTTTAAAGACTATAATCGAATCTTGAGTTATTTTGATTTTACTAATCTTAAAATTATATATATAACTTCGATTATGCAATGAATAAATATACAAAAAATATAGTAATTATATTCATTTAATCCCTTATGATATAGATAGAGGCATTTGTAGATTATTATAGTTGTAGTTAATTTTAAACTTTCGTGTTGTATACATATACTTTATTCTCAACCGAGATTTAACGCAACGAAATTATAGGTAAATATCTATATACCAGATTTTTAGTCCAGACTGTGAATTTAAATACGTTATAGTTGTGTTGAACGTATTCGTGATATTTGATATGGATTTATTTGCTTTTTTTTCGTTATCGGAAGACTAATCTGAACTTAAAGTTTTAATGACAATTATCATGATAACTGTATTCAGAAATATTGAATAATGACATAATATTTTAGTAATAGAAATAAAATGTTAGGTAATTAATGTGAACTAATATATGATCAATAAAGACAATAAAAGAATTTCATACTTATCAGCGACTTCATAAATACGTTCATCATTAGAAAATTCGCAAATTGCCACAGCTGGCATTTTTGTGTTCCAGTCAGTATATACAGTATCTAGACCGAAGCTGATAGGATTAAGGACGAAGTCATTCCAAGCTGCAATAATTAGGACGGCGGAGCCGTACCATCCTAGGAACACAAACACTACCCAAATGCATCTGGAAAATTAAATCCTTACTTAATTTTTCTATTAAAGTGAGTTTGTTTGATTGTTTGTTATCTAATAGCGCCTTCACGGCTTAACCAATCACTATGAAATTTGGTATAGACGTACTATACAGCGGTTCTTAATATCAACTCGCTACCCATATTCGGGTCGCAGGCGGTACTGTCTATAATGGATCACAGGAATTCTTCAAATTAAATTATAAGAAATGGAGAAATTTAATTTGACCATTTCTTTAAAAAAAAAAACATGTTTGTAATAACAAATAATTTATATATTTTTTTAATATATTATTAATATTTAATATATTAATATTTATAGTTACATTTTTTTTTATACAACTTAGAATGGCAAACAAGCTGACGGCCCACCTGATGGAAAGTGGTAACCGTCACCTATAGACATGAGCAGCACCATGGACATAACAGAGTATATTGTTATGTATGTGGTTGTTATTTATTTTATATAACCGGAAGGATGATGTGAAAGTAAGTATATCAGGTGGGCCGTTAGCTTGTTTGCCGTTTCGAATTTCATCACTAGTTCACGGGTTTCGAACTATAGGGGCGAACATGTAAAAGTAAAGTTTTAATATAAGTAGTTTATAGACATAAATATTTAGCTTAAAATCATGCATTTTACTTAATTATACGATAGAATAGACCAGCTGTGTCATCAATATTAAAATGATTATTACTTATGTCAACCGTTTAAAATAAACCTTGGCATTTTGTGCGCGTAACGGTTATGATTTTCGGATGTTACTTCCGAATCTCTGGCGCGATGTGTAGCATAAACCATTTGATGGATGTTCATGAATGATATGGAGAGAAATTAGTCTCGCTTATAGATAACATACTAACAAAGAGACAGGGAGGGATGTAACTGTATCCTCTTGGAGGGTATTACATTATTAGTAATGGGAATCTAACAGCTCTGTTACTAGAAATATACTCTATTAGTTCGACCTCCATGCAGTTTCCCCTTGAAATCATTGTAATTAATTCGTATATAATTAGTCACGATGAGCTAACTGACTTGCTTTCATCCTCACCTATAACCCTATCTGGTGCCCTCCCTCAGATCATATCGATAGCGCAGACGGGCCTATTATTCCATTATCACAAATAAAAAAACTGCATTCCCTTGCATCTACTACCGTCGCCCATGATGATGCGTAGTATCTACCGAGAATATACGTGTTTACGTTTTAAAAATCTTTGAGAATATACCATAGTTGGCCGTGTAGGTTAAAATACTTTTTATGTAATAGGGTGTCTTCCGTGTGTTATGCTATGAATGCTAAAATGTGGAATAGGATAATGGATACTGCGAATAATAAAGTATCGAATTATATTAAAACGGTAGTTTATGCAATATGAAAATATTTACACATTTATATTTATATAAAAACACGTTCTTTAAAACAATAGTTATGCCAGTTAAAATTAATATTTTAAAATAACGTTGTTAAATTTTACCTTTCGGTCCAATGTTTTGTATCATCGGCTATAAAACGGATTCCAGCAAAAGTGCAGTTTGCACAATAATCTTTTATTAGAGCTTTGCAAGTATACGACATGTTGAGGGTGGTAGTGTAAAATGGATATAAAAGTTATTTTATGTTCGTATAAAAAAAAAATTACCCTGCATATTGTGCAAGCGTATTGCATATTTAATGCAATAATTGGTAACAGAGACAGTGTCATGATTATGTAGCGTGACGAATATCTAACATTCAAGGTTATAAGGCAATAAAACACAAGTGGCATATAATAGTTTTAATAGGCACCTAGAATGGATCAAAACGAAGTTATTTAGTGTAGCATAGTACACCATTTTAATTTTACAATTGAATTAGTAAATTATTAATTATTATTTTGCCTAAATACTTCTTTTTTAATATAAAATAGCATAACCAACTTTTTACAATGGTGATTTAGGAACGCTATTATGTACAATTTATACTTATGATAAATAATATTAAAGGCCCACGTGGGCTTAATACTTAAAAATAAACTTAATAATAAAACAAACATACCAACATGAAATAATTATAAATAACTAGCTGTAGCCCTATACAATGTAATTAAAGACATAGTCTATACGTATGCCAAATGGACCAGTCAAATCAATCAATCAGTTGAATTATTAAAACTGTTCATTTTTTAAGTATTGTTGAATAAGAAACTTTAAAAAAATCAAACATTTACAGATTCAAACATCGTACGAAATTTTTAAAGTAATAAAATATACTATATTTAAAATCATAAATATACTTGTAAGAATTTGTAAATATTACTTGTTTTGTAAAACAAAGTTAAACCAAATTAAATTATTTAATTTATAAAAAATAAGTAATTGGTTATAGCTTTGTTTATGTTTAGTTAACATTGAGACATGTACTATATAAAATCTGCTTCATTCATAGAAAAAATATTTTTTATTTCAGTTGATGATAAAGTCTTTTTGGTTATTTCCGCCAAAACATAGACTTTAAACAGTTATTGAACTTCTACTTAAAAATATCACATTAAATATTTACAAATGAAACGTTTACATTAAATCACAAATGTTGTAGTAGTTCAGGACTGGATAATATCGATTGTTCGTAGATATGTTGCTCATGGGGATTATGGTTTTGAGCCTGAGAGTTAAAGTGTTTCTGGTGACGGTGTTGTGGTAGAGCTGGTGGTCTATGGAACTGGTTCCTGGAGATGAGGCCTGCATGTGTAAGGATGTTATAAATTTCCCTGCGCGATACATCGTCAGCTTCACGGTCGTATACCTGAGGAACAAAGATATTTTTATAAAATCAGATATTGAGTTATTATTAATTAAAATATGATTGTACTACCTATTTAAATTAATGTGATCTAAAATAAATTCGCTTATTTTTTATTCATGTATTTAAACTTTTATATTTAATGCCAGGCGTTATGCTGAGCAAAGACCTATATTTACTACACATTTTGTTGTCAAAATTGTAGTATAAAATATTTTCACATGTTAACGGTGTTATCAGATAAATATGGCTTTTCTTAATGTTAAGGGCTATTTTTTAAACTACCATGAAGGTATGACCTCGACTTGTTGCGCAGTTTACACTAATGTATTGTCGGGGGACCATAAGGTTATAAATGATTTTATCCCAGGACGGCGTTATCTGCATACTGATACAATAATTAAATTAACAAATGCTGTAGTCAGCTGTCAGCTGCTGTCCGATATTCTTAGTACAACAAAAGAAACATTTCTTCAGTAGTTATGACTGCGCTATAACACTTATTCCTTACCTTACTTAACTAATAGATACTCGATGAAGATAAGGAAGATATTTTGCCTCATTGACGATATTTTGGCAACAATATTCCATAAAGTTACAGTATAAATTAAGATTATAAATATTTACACTTACCACTTTCTCTCCTTTGTGTAGTAAACTAGTTAAGGAAAGTAATTTTAGTAAATGAGGATTTTGAAATGCCGGACTCCTCATGTGAGGTGGCAGCTGTCTCTCTTGTTGCAGCACTGCGACCACAGCGGGATGAGGAGGTGGCAAGCAGTTCACCAGATATAATCCCATCAATATCAACAGTATTCGTCGCATGGTGATTGATGAATATGTGTATCTAAGAATAAACATAGTAATAATTAAAGCTAAAATTTTATGCATTTTAACAATAATAAATGTTATATTAAACTAAAATTCTAAATTGCATAAAAAAAGACTTAAATTGTACTATTCTTTGTTGACGACATTAGAACAAATGTTTGTTATAAAAGATGGACTTAATATTACATAATATTCTCTTAGAGTCAAACTTCGGAAAAGTAAAAGTTTTATTATTTTAACCGTTTATCTACATAAGTCTCTTATAGCATAGCCAGAGAAATAGGAGAGTACAAGATTTTGATGTTTTTCGTTTTATTTACATTAATTTTACGACCTCGGTAGTTTAGCGGTTTATCACACTGCCTTATATTCTAATAGGTTCGAACTCTGCATATTAAAAATATGTGAGTATGTCTGTTCGTATTAGTCTAAATGTTTTCTAATTTATAATACGTATGCATTCAAAAGAAAATATTAAGATCTAGTAGTAGTACAAGTTCTGTTTAGTTTGGAACTAGATAGCTATGTAATATGTTAAGTATTTACAAGTTATTATTATGAGTCAACCCCTGTATAAATGGCAGTTGTAGAGTTTTTTCACTTTACGCGCAGAGAGTATAAGATAGCTCGTACCTATATATATTTTCATAAACAATATTAGGAATGGTAAACGAGATGGTACATCATCTGAAAGAACGAGGTATATATATATATATATATATATACATATATATATACACCCTATCAAGTCGACCTCCACACGATTCCCCCTGGAATCCATTGTGGTTGACCCATATCGAATTCGTCACGATGGGCTAACTGCTCTTCTTTCATCCTCATACTTATCATCTCTCACAGGTGCCCCCCAACGTATACCGATAGCGCAGGCGGAGTTGCCGTTACATGTTCATTAAAAAAAACTATACTTCACTGGGAAAAGAGATTGTGGAACCAATAAACCATCGTGGTTAATTCTTAATGAATTTATCACATTGGGCCAACTGACCTATTTTCATTCTCACATCTATCATCCTTCATTGGTGCTCTGTTAGAGTATACCAATAGCGCAGGCGGGGCTATTACCATTCAATAAAACAAATTCATACATCACTGCTTTACAGCAGATCTATTGAGGACTATGACTATGACACTATACATTAGATATATGTAGGTAGGTGCTTGCTTCTTTGTCAAACATTCCTATAATTAGCCCATGATCTTGACCTTTTTTTATTAATTTGTTGTCGAGACAAATTAAACGAGTTTCAGATATTTTTATGGCACTGTCTACAACATTATATATTATTGGAATTCTTCACAAATGGATTATATTCATATTGGAAAAGCTAAAAACATATGATTGATTTGTAAACCGAATATCTGCATATTGCATTAAACATAGAAGTAGTGTTGCAATAGTTGATAAAACCCAAATAATCCACTTGACCTGATACGATCGAATCAGGTCTAGAATCTTTATTTAATGTTGACAATTTGTTTTTTCATCTATTAAATTTAAACGTAATGGTTGTAAATTCAGTGATGTCTGCAATTTTGTCTGCGTCATTTACCTTTGACACTTTGGGATACAATTTTTACACTATTATGTCGTGAGAGAATTAGTTTGACTTTTTAAACATATGTTCTTATATATTATAGCCCAAAACCTGAAATTCAATTTTTATTTTTATTTCACAAAAGTTTTTTTCCATTGCATTTTGTCTATATCATACAATGCACATAATTAAAAATGTATTCTTGAATGAAATTGCTGAATTGCTGAATTTGTTTTAAAAGTTTACACCTCTTCCCCTAAAACTTTGAAAGTAAGTGCTTCTATATATTATATGTAAAAATGTCTGAATGAAATAGTAGATAGCAGTTTCTATTTAAATATTACAGTGCATAATTAATTTAGTCAAAAAACTAAATTTCTAAAATCCACTTGGCTGGTTTTTAAACGCAAATTCAACATTTCGTAGTTGGATAATAAGACATCGTCGTCGTGTCGAGAAGTTGCCTTGTGGTCGTCAGTGTGACATAACACTAGAAGGTCACCAGTTACTGTTGAGAGTGTGCGGCCCGCTATAATCCGATGCGTGCGTGAGCGCTCTCGGACAATGGCTCCTAGACTACAAGGTCGAGATGGGCACCAAAACAAAACACACTTCGTAACCAACAAATACCGCTAAAATGTTGGTCAATACATACTCGAGTATGTTAGGTACTACATTTATTTATATTATTTTAATATAAGAGTTCTTACTTGCTCATAATTTGCTTTTTTTTTATCTTCCTAAACCAGGATATATAGTAGGTATACTATACATTCACCTGTGATGTAAAGATATAATCTGGACATAAATTTTCATTCAAATCTGTTCAGCCGGTTTATGTAAAGAATATGTTAATAAGGTGCATCTAATGACTGAGTAATAACTATTAAAACTCTTTTTCATTTCATTTTATAGGGACGATTAGCAAATTACGTCAGTAGGCACTATAGAAGAAGTTTAAAATATATTCTACACCAAGCCTGTATGCTGGCGTAATAATAGTACCTATTCTAATTTCTTATTTTACTAAGAGAGATGCATGGAAAGCAATATAATTTAAATTAGGTATATACATTTACTGGCTTTTACTCGCGCTTCGATCGCGTTAATAATGATTTTGTTCAAGAATTCTGGTTGTTGGTATAGGTAGAGATAAACAAATAGTTAGTGACCCTTTAAGAAGTAGTTTGAAAAAAGAATTACAAACAATAATTTTGCCGAGTTTGAAGCAAATCGATGACGTAATAAAAAGTTTCATACAAAAATTACCCCTCCCTTACTCCGTTCCCTATAAGTTTTATCATTTCCAGGATCACATCTATTTCTATACCGAAATTTATCATAATTGATTCAGCAGTTTAGGCGAGAGAGCATAACAAACAAACAAATTCACCTTCGCATTTATAATATTAGTTAGGATTATTTAGCACGTATTACAAAAATGAGAAACATTAAGAAAATTTTGACGGTGGAACAAACAAATGAATTTAAAACTTTTACTAGAAAGTTTGCGAAACTATAATAGACTTGTTATTATGAATCAATCTCGGTCTATAATATCTACAGTCTTATATAATTTTAGCCATTGACATAATCATGTTCCTAATAGATGTTATTTTTCCACAACTAATGATGAAATAAATATCAAATATCGATGTTTAAAAGTAACAACATAAATTTATAGATAACTGTTATAACTTGTTTATTATTATTATTAAATTATATAAAACACTATTAAATATATAATCGTTGTTCAAGTCACAGCGAAAAGTAAAAAAATCGATATATATATATATTACGTACGATATTGAAATATGTTCATAATTAGATGCTTTCGGTAGAATTTGTTCTGTAGAATCCCTATCGGTTTTATAGAATAATACTAATGGCATTTTGAAACCTATTATAGGCTACATTTTTGATTGAATTTAACGCTTTTACTTACCTAATACATTTGTAATACGGTTAAGTATATATTGATAACAATATTATTAAAACAAAAAATATGTTATGAATGAACATTTATGATAAAAGACGTTTTAATATGTAATTGAATTTTTTATTAACTACTTAGGAATTAAATATGAGCTTTAAAATATAACATTTCCTCTATGTTTATATCGGAAAATTTTAAAATACGAGTAGATGTGCCTTAACAGATATTATATTTTATCTGTCAAAAAGGTTAATTAATTTTATATTTATTATGCTTTAATATAATCATTTTTAATAATAGTGGTTTTTGTGTTTGGCTGATTTATTATTTAACTGTGTATTTGTCTTATATATTTTATTTAAAGCAGTATGTTTTCCTTAAATACATAAATAAGTCATTATGAAAATGTTATATAAATAAAGTGCATAATTTAAAATTTTGATCTGTGACACAAAGTAAACCCTATTGATTGCAAAAATCATTTATCAAAATCGATTTCGAATTAACAACCATATCGTACAACATACGTGCATACACAAATAACTACAAGCAAACTAAGAAACTTTTTTATTAAATTGCTTCAGAATGTTATAATTTGTAAGCATTTGTAAACTTTATAAATCTGGTATTTTTCTTTTGGGGTACATAAAATTCATAGTAAATAGGCACACTGTACTGAATACCGCACCATATATGAAGGTACTTTTGCACCCATAAATACAAATTATATTTAAATACAATATAACATTTTCATAAATAATGTTAAAAAAAATTATTGTCTTACCACGAATCAATAGTTCAATCCGTAAATTACATTAAATCGAGTAACTTCAACACACACTTATGAAATTTCCAGGCAATTTCTTATCACTTGGTAACTTTATTTGACTTAAATTAATTACTTTATTTATCTTACAAATAGAGGCTCTTGTTATGGAGTGTGGTTGCTTAGTGTTTGCATAGCGACGCGGAGTCAAAGAGAGCGGTTGACGATGCCACCACCACTGCGTGTATTGCGGTAACCGCATATTCTACAATAAATTTTGCTGGTTTTGTTTAATAAGAGAATTTATATTAAAAATAAGGGTATATAGTTTGGATTAATTATCGATATAAATTAAGTCTTTCCACGTAGTTCTAGTTGGAGGCTACTCCAAGGGCAAAAAACTATTCATTTTTCTAATAGAAAAATATCTGTAAAGAAAAATAATAAGGAATTACTAACGTTATATTTTGTAATTATTCAATTACTATTTGTTAACTTAAATAATATTATTATGTTAGTCCCAGAGTTTTTCAGTATAGAACAGATTTTTATTCAAATAAGTTACATATTTATCTACAATTAGATCCACTGTTCAGTTCAGAACCTCTAATTTCAATGTCTTTTTTGTACGAAATATCCTGTCTATCTACACAGGATAAAAATCTAAATCATTAGAATATTTTCTATAAATTAAAATAAAAATTGTTTCCATGAGAATATTGGTTGAAAAACGAAAAAAAAAAAATATATTGAGACCGTCAAATTATTCTGAATTAAATTGTAATTACCCAGCTGCCTTTTACTTACATACAGGAGAGAAACGAAGTCTTTAAATTTGTATTTTCATATTCTTGGCAGGTTTGTCTGTCAACATCTGTATCCTAAATGTGGAAAACTGTAGTTATGGATTAGTATTTCCTTGAATTTCAATGCCGTAGTAGTTTAAATACTACCACTCCTTGTAAGAAGCACCCACTTTCACTAAAAGAGATTAGGCTCAATAATTAATATGTTGCAACATATGTTGTGATATGTGTTTCACATTTAAACGAAGGCACCCTCAGGCGAGAAACTAATCAGAGTTTGGAAAGTTAGCCAATATTGAGTCAGACCCAATATGAATGTTAGTATTTCAAAGCTCTGGTAAACGACTGAGAATGTATTCTGATGAGAAGCAAAACATAAAAAATATAAAAAAAAAAATAATCCACATGTACTGCTACAGTCTGTGCAGACGACCGTTTTTATTTATTAGATACTAATTTAATTAGTCTCATTTAAATAATTTTACCAAACATCATTAAATTTTCATTAAATTCTATTGAAACTAATTATAGTGTTTTTAATGGATGAATATGAAATGGTAGGTACACCTATGTTAATGTTTATACAATATCTGACAAGGTGTATTGTTCTCCTAACACTGTTCTCTATATTACTAATAATCCCTTCCCATTTTAATGTTTGTGGTAAAATAAAAACTATAGTGACAGAGAATGTTGGTTGTTGGTCACTTAAACGCATACTTTTTAAGGTTTTCCAAAGAGACTACAGCATGGAGTTCTTCAAAGGGGGGTGAAGAGGTTTCTTCAGGGTCGACAATGCGCGCATAATACCTCTGGTATTGCAGGTGTTCATAGGCTACGGTAACCACTTACCATCAGATGGGTCGTATGCTTGTTTGCCACTTCAGTGGTATAAAAAAAATACTGTAAATGGCGAAGAGACCCTACAAAAATAGAGGTATTTCCATAAAAAATACTTGATTAATTAAATATTGCATTTTGATTATTACTTAAACAGATTGGTTTTTATAACAACTACGTTACGTGCAGCATAGTACTTGTATACCTTAGCAATTTTCAAGCAATCAGCGGTAGATTGTAATGGATAATAATTTAAAAATATTATTTATTAAGTGTATTAAATAATAACACTTTCAGTAGATATAAGCAATTTCACGACATTAGTAGTTGTATTTTAAAAGTTGTAGTACTTACTACATTTGCTATAACTTGACATCAATAATGCACTACATTTCATAAAAATTTTATATCTGTTATTATTTATTTAACAAAGTTTAATAACTAATTACAAGACAAACTTTAAAAATAACAAACAAATTAGTGCGTATTTTATTTTGGACAAGTCATTAATAGGACATTATTGAGTATACTGTGAACATTACCAGATAAGCATTAGTAGGTAATAAAAAGATTATCTGTGACTACGCTTAGAATCACTGTGAAATTTACTTACGTTACAACACTTTACTCAATATTAAGCGAAAAAAGGTCAATGTTTAAACAATTTTATTGTCTTAGAATGGAAATTAGTTTACGCAAATTCAGATAGACGAACTCGCGGCAGAGAAAGGAAGAGACAAATACTGGTAGCTCGATATAGCTGCGTGACTAGAATATTGAACTTACTAAAGAGCAATAATACAACTTATTCAGTGCAGACATAAAGATTATGCACGTATTGGTAATATACAAGATGATTTTAGAATGTTGTATTGTATTATGTCAGGAGCAAGCGAGAAAGGATTTTGCATAACTCTACATTTGGAACTTATTCATAATTATGTTAAAAGAACAGCATTAAAAATATAGTAATATTGTATTACGACATAATATTGCGAATGTTGAGGTTACTGTGGGTATATTTATGTAGGTATGTATGTATGTATTTAGATAAACTTATACATATTTTAAATTGTTTAAGTGTGTCTGGATGCTAAATTCATTACAATAAGAAATAACGTATGAAAAAACAGATTATTTAGAAAATTTAGGTAATGTAACAACGCGCACGTGACATCCCTAGTGTTGCAGGCGTTCATAGGCTACAGTGACCATTTACCATCAGACGGGCTGTATGCTTGTTTGCTACCTTTGGGGTATAAAAAAATGAAATATATTTTTTTAAGCCGGTAATAAAAAAATTTAAAAATTGAAAAGAACACATTTAAGTTATTCCATTATACAATAAACAGTATCATAAAGATCGAATTCATTGAAATAATGCTAAATAAAGAACTGAAACAATTAATTATTTTTTATCAATATATTTGTTTCTTTTTCTTTTTTTATTTATATTGTATGTATTTATAATTTATATATTTCTATACTTCTATGTATTTAAGCAGATATTGCATACAATACTAAAGAGAATTTCCTGGCAATCTGGAACGCATGTATATCCGGGCTATAAAACAAAATAAGCATTATTCTTCTTTAATCGAGCTTTGAACTAAAAGTACATCCACACAATCTGGTACAATACCATAACGTAATATAATTGCAGTGGTACCTATAGCTTCATAAACTGAACACAACTTATAAGTGAATGTGGGTGTTGTCGGAGATGCCCAGATAGTTTGGCAATATTGTTTTGTAACCGCTAACTATGTTGGTGTCGACGGATCATGTGATCGCCTTTGCACCGCAGCATTAAACCAACGGTGGCTTCATTTTGAATTAGCGTCATTATAATATTTATATTCAAGTTATTTATAGTAAGTATATATTTACACACCTCATTTCATTCAAGTTTTCTTACTTTAGAGTATCTATTGAATTAATTTTATTAATGTTATTTGAAAGTATCACGTTCACGGTCACTCATAAATCAAATGAAGTAATTGGTAACCTAAATATTATTCACATTAGTTATTTATTTTGAAAACAAGAATTAAACTATTTAAAATTACTAATTTCAAGGTTATTTTATTTTTTCTTTTTTCTTGGTTAAATAAAATAGGTACAACGGGGCTTTCAACCAAATAGAGTAGGTATAGGAAAATATTTCAGAATCTGTATGGAAAAACTGTTCTTACAATTGTTATTAGTGCGTTCGATAGGGTTTATTCTAGTGTTTTTCTCATAATTATTAATTATGCTGCGTTTTAAATTTGTTTTGAAAAATTCTACGTTTTCATCTGATGCCAAAATGTGAAGAGAAATATACTATAAAACATACAACATAATATATTTTCAATAGCGTTTATTGCAGGAGCAGGTTTAGTACTAATTGGTAAAACTGCTTTGTAACATGAAAACAAGCAACAGAGTTATGACTTAATAATGCAGGTACTTGCATTGTTTATCTCCATCTATTGTATATCTGCGTCCAAAATCTAAAATTTCTTATATGACTAGTACATTGGTGTTTTCTTTGTATTTATATGTATAATTTGTGTGTATATGTACATTACACTTTATTGTACTATGTACATATAAAGATAACAAATACAGTAAATTATTAATGCGAAGTGATACAAAAGGCGACCTTATCGCTAAGCAACCTCTTCTAGACAACCTTTGGGTTCTTTTATACCACGAATGTGGTAAACAAGCAAAAAGCCCGTCTGATTCCGGTCATTGTAGCCTATAGACGCCTGCAATACTACGGAGTAGAGTATAGGGTATATAATATTGAGAAAAAAAGACAAAGGATAGGTGGCGCAGTATTAGATGTATATTATTAATATGTACATAAATAAATAAACAATTATATACACATATATAAATAGACTTATACATAAACATACACATACATAATAGTACACAAACAGGACGGAATAAGGAGGAAGATGAAGAGAGAAAACTGGAAAACAATACTTAAAGAAGAAATAGTAGGACTTGATTAAAATTAGCTTAACTAAAATCTAGCGAGTATTTAACCGCACTAAATAGAAATAAAAAACAGTTCCACAGGGGAACGGCCTGGAATGTAATATATTTAGAATAAAAAAAAGAGGAATGACCGGGAATTTGAGGCTGAGGTTGCTAATATGATGCGAAGTATGACCTTATAGGTATAATTTCGTCTCATTATCCTTTAATATTGACTATACTATACAACGTGGAGTAAATTTTTAAAGTGACGTACTGGTAGTCTATCATAAATATTTAATTAATATGTGTTTAATTATTTCTGTTTGATATAAAAAAAAATTACTTTCTAATGACGTGTCTGTTCATAATGTTCACAGTATCACGAGAAGAATCAATTAATCACAACCGTCTATTCACGATCGTTATATATGTGTTCGAATATACAAAAAAATATAGATTACCGATTTTATCTACTGTCATTAAGGTAGATATTCGGATATGTACATAAATACGCACTTTTGGACTGTTATAAAAGTAGGATATCTTTCGGCTCGTATAGCATTTTACATATTAGTTTCTACTAACATGAATAAAAATTTTAAATCTTCAAAAATGTTGCGAAATTCCAATTTTCGTGGATTCAAAAATCGTTATGAAAAAGAAAGACCAGCACCAACAAAATTCCAAATCTTCAAACAGAGTTTAAAAACAATTGCTAAAGAGTATTGCACAGAGTCGTCCATTTGTGGCCTAAAACATATCGTTGATGATAAAACACCATCTATAGAAAGGTACGTATTTAATAAGTAGGTTTCATGTAATAACTTACCCGTATGGCAACTTTTGAACTTGTTTTCTTTCACTGATGGCTTAGTCTCTTTTTACGCAATTACCTACTGTCTACAAGCTCAAGTTACATCATTCTGTAGCTGTTTTATCTTGACTAAAAATAACTTTGTAGTGTTCACATCAATTGTGATGTATTGTTACGCATTCAGTTATGCA
Source organism: Galleria mellonella (assembly GCF_026898425.1). Taxonomy (NCBI): domain Eukaryota; kingdom Metazoa; phylum Arthropoda; class Insecta; order Lepidoptera; family Pyralidae; genus Galleria; species Galleria mellonella. Next base: position 941,255 of record NW_026442086.1, read on the forward strand.
GTTCAACGAATGAACTTTTTTTGCAGAGTCATATGGATAATTATGTTGATAGGTGCTTTAGTATGTTCTATATCGCTAATATGGGAGACTTTCGATAAGTACAATAGAGCTCCGCTCGTGACCACGCAGATGCCTGAAGGAATACCAGTCAATAGCATCATATTTCCAGCGATTGGGATTTGTACTACGAATAGAATTAGCAAGCGAGCTGTCGACGCTCTGGCGAAAGAACTGTGTGTAATTATATTTTAATATATGTACATGTAATGAAAATTATTTGATATATTTAATAAACGTATTCATTTTTATAGATTAAAAGCTGAACGCAACAAGAAATATAATGAACAAACAATGTTAACATTGCTATACGGACTGGGTCAACTGTACGACTTGCAGCCTGTCAATGAGAACATTGTTTCATCGATGAGATTACATCTAGCTTTGGGTGATTACGATGTCCACGAACTCATAAAAAATGTATGTTTCTTTATCTGACCTTTTGAAAATTTATATAGCTAGTTATTAGTGCATAAAATAAAAAAAAAAATATACCACTAGAAAATGTAAACTGGGATTGGAGAAAGAACCTTTTGCATATGAGAGTGATCCTATTGCCTCTTATTAGTAGAGACAATACTAAATGGATTTCATATATTACATGTAATTATATCATATACTCGCATATATGACGAGGGACAATAACTATCGTGAGAACATCATACAAGATTGTGTAATAAATAATTGCCTGAAGACTGTGTTTGAAAATATGTCTTTTGATCTCTTCTAATGATTGCGTCGACTTTTACTTAAGAAAACTTTGCAAGTTGTTACTACATCTATACAGAAATAGGTGTGGTGTTTATCCAGGCAGGTTATATAATCTATAATCAACATTTATAATAATAAAATAAACAAATGGAAGAGACAAATTTAATAAAATTCACACTGGAAAAAACGTTTTAACACATGTTAATATTATTACAAAAACATTTGTAGGTAATTTTCCATAATTTTTCACAGAAAATGTCTGTACTGGTTTTATCTTTTAACGCATCTTCAAAGTTTGTGGTAGCAATTTTTTATACAGACGTCTCCGTATTTATTTTGTGTGCCGATAAAGTAAGTATACTACTTTTTCTCATCTCCAGGTTATTGTAAATAGTGACATAGGGAATAATGAAATTAAAATAATGAAAAGAAAGTTAATATGAAATATTGAGCCGTTTGGCCAGATAAAAATAGTAAGCTAGAATTGTCCTTTTATGGAATATACTTTTTTACGGCCAACAGTGGGTCGTGGACGTCAAATAACCTATAGAGTTTTACAATAAAGACAATTCTAATGACATCTTGTTTAATAAAATCCATAATATATAATCTGCGATAAAGATTTTGACACTTAAAAAACACCCAACATAATATATATGTATATCTAAAAATATATTAACTTTCTTCATCAGTAAGGTAAAATGATATGTATTACAGGTAATGTGTAATTTTTCAGTTAACACCTAGTTGCGAAGATCTGTTAATAAGATGTGCTTGGAATGACGATCCGAAAAATTGCTCAGAACTGTTTGACTTCCGACTCACTATGAACGGCTATTGCTGCACATTCAACTACCTCAGACAATCAGATAGTGAGTTCGAAGAGTACGTTTCAATTTTATTAAGTTACTTTTCTTATATTCAGAATTTACTAGGTTGTTTCCTTACACTTGTCATAAACGTTGATTTTTTATTACATTATTATTGAACTATTTTAGATAAATAATAATAAAATAATAATTTACCAGAGGGAGACTTTGTACAAAAGTCTGTTTGCTTGGGCACCTCTGTCCCATTCGTCTTTCAATCGTGAAGCAGTTGTGTGTGTATGTCTGTGTTTCGGTTTGAAGAGTGGGATATGGCAGTGAATTTTTAGGGTTCAAAAGAGTAATACCTAAGTCCTCAGAAATGGCAACGCATGGGTGAAACACTATACTCTGTTATGTCTATGGTACTGCTCATGTCTATAGGCGACGGTTACCACTTTACATCTGGTGGACCGTCAACTTGTTTATCATTCTAAGTTGAATAAAAAAAATTGCATGTTATTAAACAACTTTATAAAGAAATTTTAAATTTGCTTGTATTTTTTTGTTTAAATTACGCGGTATTATCTTGAATTTTAAACAGATTTGGTAACTATTGTAAAATGTACTGCATTTACTCCTATATTTGGCAAATCCAATACGATAATAAAACGCTGCACAATCGCATCAATCATATTACAAGTAAATAAACAATGAAGATCTGGGTATACAATTATAATCCAAAAGACTCGTAGATCCGAGCTAATTTGGAAAAGTTAGTTTTTCAAATTAATCTAACAGAAAATCGAACTCGGAACTTCATTTACATTAAGTAGCGTGTCTAATACTATTCTCTGTTTATTTCAGCGTGAATGGCACAGCACGTAGCATTGATATGTACAAATATGGCAATAAATCTTCATTTGACTTCGATCAGGGGCTTAAAATATTAATGCGTATAAACGAAAATGATGACTTCTTCCGCAATATGCCGCTACAAGGAGCTCAAGTAGAACTAAATTTATATTTGACTCTGTATAATATACATACTAATAATAAGCTGTGTGGTCCCGGCATAGAATAGACTACTTCTTTTTTTCCCGTGGGTGTCATAAGAGGCGATTAAGGGAACTTAAAGGTCGAGTTACGGGCAGCAGCACCCCTCGTAAGATATCACCAAAACCTAATTGCTGTTATCAATCCGCCTATTAAGCGTGGCAACTACTGACAAACCCCTTCAAGAGGAAGGCAACTGTTCAGCAGTGAACAGTTAACGGCTGATATGATGAAGATGATGATACTATATATACTAAATGATATATGGATTTAAAAAAATATTTAATCACAAAAAGTTATTATATCATAGGAATTTTTCAATGAAAAAAATTTGTATTTGTACATATTTTTTGTGTGTAATGTTTTATTTATTTTATGTTAATCGAATACATATATATAATGTAAAAATTTAGTTATATACTTTATGAAATAATTAATGTACTTTCCAGGGTTCATGTTGATTCTATACTTTTAATAACTTAAGACCATGTTTGTTACAACATGTAATAGCAATAAATGATTGAATTGAATTGAATTAATCATAAAGAGGAAAGATTTGTATTTTTGTGTGTATGTTTGTAATGAATAAACTCAAAAACTACTTTGCCGATTTCAAAAATTCTTTCACCATTAGATTTATATTTATTGCTAGAAAAGATTATGGATTCTTACTAAGACTTTAGTAACGTAACTCAAGGTGTAAAAAAATGCTATAAAATATCTTTCATTGCGTGTGCTGCGGAACTTATTGGTGATAGAACAAAAGTGTGTTCTACAATATTGAAGACAATATCACTAATATCAATAACTACAAAAAACTTAGTGATACTATATGTCCAACTATAATCGTTATGTTGCAATAACCTTTTTTTTATGTTGTAAAAATGTCCACCCGTGCGAAGCCGGGACGGGCCGCTAGTGGTTAATAGATTTAATTTTCTTATATTTTCAGTTACAATTCTCTGATGCCTACGATTTTCCAGATGCACCGAGTGGTAGCTTTGGTATGCAGATAATTCGGCCTAACGTACAGGTAGATTCACAAAGAGAAACAAAATTGGAATAATATCATAAACTGAAAACTAGTTTATCAAAGCATTTAATTAAATTGTTAATCAATTCTCTATAATAATTGATGATAATTGAAAGATATAAAAACCGTGAGGGTACAGAGTTTTAATTCCCGAACGGGTTAATCGATTTCAATAAGGATTTTTATTTGAAGGATAGGAGAAATAATACATAATTCTTACCTATGTAAATCTATTCATTGTAATTGTAGATGACAGTAATGGTAATACCAACTTATACTACGGCGTCCTCCGACATTCGTCACGTTCCAGTAAGACTTCGAGGGTGTCTGTTTTACGATGAATCATCATATTTACCGTTTTACACTCATAGTGATTGTATGTTAAAATGTCGCGTGCTCTTTCTGCTCTCGAAATGTAACTGCATTCCATTTAATATGTTGAAAATGGCGAACACGCGAACCTGTGATTTGCGAGATGTGGCTTGCTTGAGACGTTACTATGGTAAGTGCAAAGTGATCCTATTGTTTTGTTTTAACATACTGGATAATTATTATAGTAGCCTTTATTAATTCTTAAAGGCGCGCGTTCCTTGATGCTTATATATGTGGCTATCTTAAACGAAAATATTTTATAAAATCTAAAATAGGTAAATTTAACAATGAAAGACGATTTATTAGTAATGACTAAGATGCTGCTCTAAACTCTTCTTTAATAAATGATAATTATACGAGTTAACAATAAATTGTTTTAGCCAGTCTTTTTTTAATTCTGTTTAGGTTTAGCTTTTTTTCTATTTTAAGCACAGTCAATAACTATACGACCTGAGATTGAACCTCTACCACCAGAACTGGAATTGGAGCTAGTTGAAGGCGGTATATCATGCCCTATGTGCTTTCCGACTTGTTCTAAAACTACGTACAACTACGATTTTATAAACGTAAACATCTATCCTGAAAATCTCAACACAGCGCCTAACAGCGAAAGGGATACGTGGCTGTGAGTAATTTGTTCTCTTCTTTCTTCCTTTCTTCTTCTAAAAACCAATACATATTACCTATAATAATTTTAGAATTCTTTTTATAAAGAATACTATATATTTTCACGTCCTAGATAATCGAATAATAAAGGCCTCTACATATAATTTATTTTAAGTTTACTAATTTTTATAATTATATCTGTTCTGGTCATTTTACTCTTCTATCATAATCCTTCTGATAATTGTAAGTCAATTTAGATTTCCTTCGGTACATGTTTCTATGCATTTTTATGATGTAAACTAAATAATATAATTACTTTACATATTGTAAGACTTTGTAGCATATCAACCTATATAGATGAAACTATGGTTACCCTTCTGTTACTGGCTAGTTATACTTACGATAGATGTCATTCTGTATCTAAATAAAATTCTGCCTATTTTTCCTTTGAACAATTCGTAATCTTATTTTTCCTAAATATCTTCATAATAATTAACACGGGCTCTATTTATCATAAAGCATATAACATAGATCTAGCTTTCAATTGAATGTAAAAATAAATAATAGATGAGTAAATCAAAGGTTTTTAAATAAATATGCATTATATGTTAAATTATATTAAAGATTACAAAATAATGTTCATCGTCGTATTTCGAAAGCTCTAAAAGCACAACTGTTTATTGGTCCTTCGTTTCTAAATGCAGCCTTTTCAATTTTCGATTTAGGGCTTCCAATTTTTTGCAACCATATCTTCATATCCTCTATAGCATCCTGAGGACCTTGGAGTTGTCCGATAACGGTCCCTTGGGCAGTGTTCATTACCCATCCTTTTAGTCCAAGTTCGGTAGCTTTCCTTTGAGTGTGTTTTCTGAAGTAAACACCTTGCACTTTGCCAAACACTTCGAAGTCTGCAGTAGATAGAGTAGATATTTTGGTAGCCATTTTTATATATTAAGTAAATTGCAAAATTTACAGAATTTTACACATAGTTTAGTATCTATTCACATTCTGACACTTTTCCTTCGTCGTTTTTCAAATGAGAGCAAACGGCAATTGTAACTATGGAGGTTATTATTGTATCGACCTAACACATTTGATTTTACATCAAAGGATAAAACAGACAAACTTTTCACCGAGCAGGGGTCTTTTACGCGTTTTTTATTTCACATATGTGTCGAATATTATATTAACTTTATATAGTACAGATAAGTATTTAAGTTACAGAATTGCAAATATTATCGCGTGGTGAAATTTCGCATATTAGACTTATTTACAAAAATTTTGTGCGTGGTCCAACATCAGTGCTGGCCTTTAAAGAAATCCATCCATCCCATCTAAAATATTTTCTTGGAACTTAGGAATCAATATATTCCTTTTAGGAATTAATATATTCCAGATTTTGTGTATGCGTAGGTAACATGTCGATATGTTTCCTGCAGACTAGGGGCCAACTTCACTGGAACATCCATTGTTCACGTAAAGTATGCAAGGGAAACGGTGGACTTCTTCAGACAGAGTGTTATCATGAAGTGGTTTGATCTATTTAGTAAGTCTATTTAGTAGAGTTAGTTATAATTTCCAGTACCTTTGTTTATGTAATTTCAAATTTAGTTGAATTTTAATTAATTAAATTAAAATAAATTAAATTAAATTTCAAAGTCTTAATGTCAATAAGTTCAATGCCTCAATAAATGCAATAATAAATTGAAATAATTAATTAGATTTTATATATGTACTTAACAAATTATTGTTTTTAAATGAATTAAAAAAGGAAAATCAATGTTGGATTACTGCAATCCAATGGCATTTTTTGTAGGAATATTACGCGATGTCTTTGTCAATTGGAGTAAAAAAATAAGATAATTTTTGTATCTTTCACCGACTACCTACTATTACTACCTACTTTCTACCATTGTAGTAGATATATAAATTCAAAAGTTCACAAAGGTATTAACGAATTTAAATGATATTTGGTATACCTGATATTGGAGTAACATTACCTATAGAATTTTTTATCATAACTCATACAGCTGCGTATAATAACTATAAGTCATGCGTAAAATGAAGCATGCTTTTTTTTCAGGTGACATGGGTTCAACATGTGGTTTCGTGACTGGTTTCAGCTTCGTGTCAGTCCTCGAGTTTCTTTATTTTTTCGTCATTAAGCTGATAAGAGAAATTAATGCAACACGTAAACGGAATCGTATTGCAAACACATTACAGACTAATACACCTTACATCGTAAATTCAGAGTTTGAACCTATAGGTAGGTATCGAGCGATATATTGGAATGAATTAACAGCAGTTACACATGCACATCAAATGTAGAATAAGTGGATTCAATATTGTTCTAGATACTGGTATAAAGAATTATATATTATATATATATGAGATATATATATTTATGATTATAATTTTTAAGTTATAAATAAAAAGCTTAAAATAAAAAGTAATCTCGAGCTATTTTACTATAATTTTGGCATTTATTTTACTAAATATTTTTTTACACTTACTATATATATTCAATTCTTAATATTTTCAATATACTAACAGACTTTCAAACATCTCTCTAAACTATACATAGGTACATATAGGTACAATATTGGCGGGGTACCAGGGAGATATGATAGATGAGGATGAAACAAGTCAATTTGACCCATAGTAAGGAATTCGTAAAGAATTAATCAAGATAGTTCCAGGGAGAACCGCGTGGAGGACGACCTGCTAGGGTATATTGCTAGCAACGGAGCTGTTAGATCTCTAATATTAACAATCCTTTTCCCTCCTGTACATAAAGGTTAGGTTATTATTATCTTCTTGTAATATCTACATATGATCCATAAAATTGTTGTTGAAATAAAATAAATATCACCAAAATCAAACACTCGAAGGTTCTCACGGTGATTACGATCACTATTATATCGGCTTTAGTTTATTGTACAAATATTGCTATTGTAACTTTATGTACAGCACATAATTGTTGTCTCTTCATAAATAATTTGTTGTTCACGAAACGCTATTATTATCTAATAAAAACGTTCGAATCCATGTATTTGTTATTTCTCCTTCGCCTTTACCCTCAACGGACATGGATGACGATAAAACGTTAAAGAAATATTTTGAGATATGGTGGAATGGGATAAAAAGTTTACCAGAGACGACCTCCATACATGGATTTAGATTTATAGCGGACTCCAAAAGGCACTGGCTAGAGAGGTGAGATATTAGTTTAGACTGTTTTCTAATTTATCTTCGTGTAATTTTTATATATACCTATATTTAAGTCAATTTTTAAACTAGAATACTGAGACTTAAGTCCCTCGCTTAAATAATAATCAGGAGTCATTTTCTATAGATATTTAAAAAAACCATTAAAGCAGATATTTAAACTTTATTTATGAAAATATTTTTTATAGGGACGAGTATTTATTATAATAATTTCGAATTGTTAGATATTTGTTTTTTTCTTAACATCCATTTCGTAAAATTTTGAGAAAAATAATGTTGTGTACTACAACTATTATAGATTAGTAATGTATATCGTTACTTTCAGAATATTTTGGTTAATTTTCGTAGCGCTGTCTTGGTACGGTTCGTCTTTGTTAATCGCTGCCCAATATGATGCGTTCCAAAATAATCCTATCTCATTCGTCGTAGAAACAACATATAAAGATTGGGACACACATTTCCCCTCAGTAGCCGTTTGTGAAAATGATAACACCAAACGCATCGAAGAAATATCTGATGGGTAAATACAACTGTTTCAGCTTCTTTTATATTTTTAATGAGTGATAATGAAAAAATAACTCCTTCTGCCCTGACGCTATACGCTAGCGGAGCACCAGTAAGGGTAAGAATGGAAAGGCAGAGAATTCAGCATGATGGTTTACAAAGAGATTACGAGAATGTCTACCTGACACATCATATTGCTAGCAATGGCTCTGGTAGTCCGCATTATTAACAATCCTTTCCTTTTCGCTTATTTTGTATTGTATGACATGGAGATGGAGTTAGCCTCTCTTTGGAATCAACTTCCAGCTATTTCCAAAATCCTTAAGAAAAACGACTGTAAGTTATCATACTTAAGAATATACAAGGAAAAATCTAATCATTAATATGCATTTAAGGGAGTGTTCTGAAATTGTTTATTTTTTACAAAGGAATATAAAATTTGCTTGGGCACCTGGGATATAGCAGTGAATTTACAGGATACAGAGGAATAACAGCTGAGTCTTTAGAAGTGGCAACGAAGGGACGAAACAGTGTACTGTGTTATATCTATGGTACTGCTCATGTCTATAAGCGATGGTTACTACTTTTCATCAGGTGGGCAGTCAGCTTGTTTGCCATTCTAAGTTGCTAAAAAAATATTTTACTCTTTACTTATCTGTAGATTATGGGGAGAAGGTCATGATTTTAATATGGAAGAAGTTCTGAAGGAGCTGGCATATTTTAAAGGGATAACATATTATACTTCCGAATTTTGTGGGGCAGAAAATCCTCTGCCAGATTGCGTCAAGACTAATCTCAGTCAATATGCAAACTTGGTAAGTCCAAACAATATAATTTGTAAACTTTTAATGTTACCGAATGTAACAAAAAAGGTGGAGACTAAAAGAACATATCAAAAAATATAAAACACAGTTGAGTAACGAAAAAGTGCTTTTAAAATGCTTTCTTTATATAATATATTTACGACTAAATTATTTCATATTTCTTTTATCAATGTAAAATAACCTTTACATTTTTGCTACATTTGATTTTTGGCACAATTGATGATGGAGAGGGCCTTTCCAAATAATGTGACTATCGTATTTACTACGAAATACAAAATTCAGATTTATTATATTAAAAAATGATATACAAAATTACATAACTATTTCATATAGAGATCTTGTGACCTGTCTTTTACCTTATTACTTTAAAACCATTTATAAACTTTCTCTAAATATAATATTTTCTCATATATCAAGTATTAATGTTAGTAAAATGATTAATACTGTTCAGATTCGAAGTACTTGCGATGAGATATTAACAAACTGCTCGTGGAATGGAATTAATTTTCCATGCTGCAAATATTTTAGACCATTGGACACTGAACTTGGGACATGTTATGCCATTAATACTATTCAAGGAAGGTAAGATTAAACTTTTTGATTTTTTTTTTTTTTAAATGGATGATAATGGAATGGTAACCCCACTCGCGCTATCGGTATACACCGGCGGGGCACCAGTGAAGGATGATAGGTGAGGATGAAGTAGTTCAGTTAGCCCATCGTGACGAATTCAACAAGAATTGTTCACGATGGTTTCCAGGGGGAACCACTTTTTGATATTACTTCTACTGTGATCTATGTATTACGGTTTATAGACTGTAACTTCCCATTATCTATCAATCCGCTTATTCCTCTCATTTTTCTCAGAGTTAATGAACGGTCATTGGAATAATATAGAAGTGGTATTATAATCATACAGTGGAGTTAAAATTGAAATTTGTTCTAGGGAAAAGCGTCCTCCCAAATTATCAATGATTAGCAATAAGACAACTGGTCCGGGCATGATTGCATTTAATGTAATGGTAACTGCGAATGTTTATGTTTTAAATGAGGAAGAGGTACCATCGTTGACAACTTTAGGCTCTGATGTGCTTGCAATTGGTCCTGAGGTATTTCATAAGTAAGTTAATAATATATTGAGCATAGAAAATGTCTTAAAATTATTAAGAACTAATCATGAATCTAGTGGTCCCCGCATAGAAGGGGCTAACCCTTCTATTCCCGTAGATGTCGTAAGAGGCGACTAAAAGAACTTAAAGGTCGAGGAATGGGCAGCAGGGTTTCTCTTAAAACACCACCAAACTCTAACCACTGCAATTAAATCGCTTGTCAAGCATGGCAAGTACTGGCAAAACCCCTCTCATGGGGCTTATGTTCACCAATAAAAGTAACAGTTAACAGCTGATATAATGATGTAGTATCATGAATTAGTATTTTGTATTAGGCGCCGATTTTTATTAATACTTTTAATAAAAAAAGCAAAGTAAATGTATATTATATTATTATCAATTTTTTTTTTATTATAAGTAGCTGTACTTAAGACTTTCTTTGTCTGGGAATTATCTAAATGACCCGTATAAAAATAACGTAGACAATCATTGTCTATTACAAATATTACATGTATGTAATTAGTATAATAAAGATAAATATTTGAACCGAAACAGTACCAAGAGATAACAAACTTACTGTCTCATTTAGAATATGTTAATAAGGATTACATAATGGGTAAGAAATAAGTCCTGTCCTCGAAATTGATGTGATTATATAATTATCTACTTATATATTTACTTTTAGGCAACTTTTAAGTTTTACCACATGAAAAGAACAGGGTGAGACAACACATCTCACAGTTATAACACCTGCTCATAAATGTCATTCCTAAATGTTGCAGGCGGTATATTACTATAAGAAATATTGAGAACGATGCTGGAGCCCGTCTAATTTCTCCAGAAAAAAGGAAATGTCGGTATACCGATGAGAATTCACTGAAAGTGTACCGACACTATTCCTACACAGCGTGCACTGTTCAGTGCAGGATGGATGCACAGATGCGTATTTGTAACTGCACTAATTTCTTTATGCCGAACACTCCAGAACATTTGAAATGCAATGTGAGCGGCATTATCTGTTTGAACGATCACGTTAATGTTCTTTCAGTAAGTAATACTATTATTTATATCATCACATACAATTTAAAGTTATAATTTCCTGTTAAAAAACACGAAACCATTCAAACTACTTACTGTCAATACTTGTTTGAGAATGGTTACTATTCTTTATGGAAAGAAAAAAATCTTGTAATTGAAGACATAAACGAATGAAGGCATTTTCGTTATTATATACATGGATGCAGTTATTACGAGTATACTACGAATACCAACTAATAAGTATAATATACTTTATGCATACAACTATCAGTTATAGTAATCGAGTGTAAATATAAATTATGCACATATCATCTCATATCACTTTCATCCATTCATCCAATCATAGAATAGCGGAGATCCGAAAATACGATATAACACATTCATCCATTTATATTATAGATTAATATTGCAACAACTGTAAATTTAGTTTAATTTAAAAAACTTTTTTACCTATTAGGTCCTGCGTGCAAAATGGTCGTCACGTAATGGTTTATACTGTAACTGTCTGCCATCATGTACTGAAGCTGAGATATCTATTATTAAAGATTTTAAAGCGACTACAACACAAGGATTTGCAACAGTACAAATAGCGCTAGCCATGTTACCAAGCGAAAGATATCGGAGGAACGTTGTTCGAGGAGTTCTTGATTTAGTAGGTGAGTTAGATACGAAAGTGGAAGTATTCGTTTATCTCAGTCCTATTATCTGTAGTTTTGTATAATTAATTAGATAAGCTCAGCACTAAAAGTCGATTAACACAACTCAGATTTTTATTCTACATATAATTAATTCATAGACAGAACAAAAAATGTATTCTTTCTTTATTCTGCATAAACAGTATTTGTATCAGAAACATAACATATTAGTGCACAATGGTGAGCTTATCTCATATATATATACATCTTTTTTTGTGTATTTCTGGATCTAATCTTATTATATTAAAGTAACCTACATCAAGTGCGTTTAGGCATTTTATAAACAGGGATATTTATGTTCTTAATTTTTGTTCCTGACTGCACTATAATTGTATAAAATGTATTTAAGGCAAAGATAATTAGTACTTTACACTAGTAAAGTAATATCCGTGCCTTATTATTAATATATTAATCTAAGGTATTATAATACAAGTAAGGGTATCCGTAATGTAACGCACGAAAATAAAAAAATTCTACATTAAAAAAAAGTAGATAAAATTTACTGCTGTTATTTTTTTTTTATACAACTCTGAATGGCAAATAAACTGACGGCCCATCTGATGGAAAGTGGTGACCGTCGCCTATAGACATGAGCAGTACCATGGACATAACAGATATACTGTTTTGTTCATGATACCCCCCATGCGTTGCCATTCCTGAGGACTCAGGTATTAATTCTCCATACCCTGTAAATTCACGCCATATCCCACCCTTCAAACCGAAACATAGCCATGTAAACACAACTGCTTTACGGTTGAAACACGAATGGAACAGAGGTACCCAAGCAAACGACTTTTGTACAAAGTCTTCCTCTGGTAAAAGGACTTTTGAAACAATAAAGAGTTTATTTCTGTTTACGACTATTAATCACTAATGGAGTTGTAGAACAATGGTCTGACAAGTCTAACAACGTTGCTACAGTGGTGAACGTAATACTTGATATACGATATGACCCATTTATATCATAATAATTATTATATTAATGAAACATATTTATAAATTAATTTTTCATTATTTATTATTCGTATTTAAATATATCTACTATATTTTTTCTTCATTAATTTTTCTATAATAATTTACAGTATCCACAGGTGGTACTGGAGGACTATTCCTTGGCGCAAGTATCTTGAGTTTCGTAGAACTAATATATATTCTTCTGCTGCGTCCGTTTTGCGATATATACAGCAGGCGGCATGATGATCCTTGGTATAAGAAATTTGGCACTCGCAAGCTTGAGGATAACAAGTTTGTTCCTAATCCTGTTTGGAGTTACAACAATGCAAAACCAAGTAATAATCAGCACGAACATATACGAGTACAACCGGATAAAAACGAATAATATTGTTTTAAAAGAAATATCAAATATCCTTAGATCTTTTTTTTTACTCTTTATTTTTAAAGTTCAATTGGGATTTGGTTTTGGATGATATAAATACCTACATTGTATTAACACAATATATATCTTTCTATAATTTCATCAAATATAAGCATAATATTTTCTCTGTAATCCTGATTTGTTTTTACCATATGTTTTATAAAGGTTCCCTTGTCCTTCGTCAATACTTTATCAAATTGGGTCGTGTCACAAAATATCTTTGTTATCAATTCATCGTCTATCCAAATTTGTGGTATTAAACAAGCACAAACAATAAGACCCCATTTTCGTTGACATTCTGCGGAGTTTAAAAAATCTTCTTTGTTTATAACGTCTTCGATTTTAATGCCATATTTAATAAGAATAAGCTCTAACTCTTTATGATAATAGTCGAGAAACAAATTAAGATTTTCTTCTCGAAATTTGGGATCTAAGTTACAATATAGAAGGACCATGACATCGCCGGCCGGTGGTTGATATCGTACAGCTTGGAAGTCAACAATCATACAATCGTCTGGTTTCAGTGTTTCTCCGACTTTCTTATAATGAAAAAGTATATTATTGTTCCATAAATCACGATGACAGATCACATTTCTGTATTCACTTGACATATTACTTAATTCTAAAGCTGAATACCAAACATTATTCCAATGGAGTTTAATTAGATTCATAATTTTCTCATTAGTGCTATATTTTGAATAAGCAGTGATAGTTTCTAGTGCACCGTTCATACATTGAATAAACCAAGGTTCGGATTTGTGATAACCTCCTTCGTCCAACAAATGCGAATACTCGTCATTTATTTTGTAAGAACGTTGCAAACGTTGACTTTTATTCTCTTCAAATATAATGGAAGATGCGTGAAACCGAGCTAATGTTTTTAATGCTTGTAACATATGGTCTTTATCGAACCTTGTGAATTTATTGCGAGTTTCATATTGTAGCGACGTTAAATCTTCAAACACTAATGCTTCATTCAGAGGTGTTATTAATCTAGCACTCCAAGGTTTCATATCTGAAAAAATATATTTTATTTTCTTATAAAATAGGTACTTCAACATTTTGTTGTTATTGTGATATTGTAATATCTATTTGAATTAAATCATTTGACGTTTCATTGTTTTTGCCTACACTATTGGGAGTGTAATTCCTTGTTCTTAGATCGAGAGATAAGCATTATATATTATGTAATCTCTAGCACTATGGACCACAAAGTGTATTCTGTAATGTCTATATAGGTAATAATTAATACTTTTTATTAGGTGGGCTGCTAGCATATTTGCCCAAAGATATCGGTGGTTGTCACAGTTATTAATTAAAATTTGATTAAAAATGATTATGTAATTATTACTAATACTTGTCAGACATCACAAATATTAGAACTAGAACTCAAGTCACAATTTAGGTAGCTAGCTGAAATAGGTACTCGAAAACTTTATTTTACATAAATGATAATAAAAAAAAAACTACTATAAAATTCATCACGATAAAATATAAGATAGATTATTAATTAAAATATATTCTTACCTGGTAAATTTATGTTCATCTTAATAACTGAATAAAAGCATAATTCCTTTTCGAATAATTTCATTTCTCTCACAACCTCAGCCTTAGAGAGGTTTGATTTAGATATTGCTTTTATGAAAAAATTAAGGGTTTTTCTCACAATGTTTTCATCGTTTTTTATGGCAATTCGTATTTTAAGTTTCCAATAGTCTCCTAAAAATCCCATCATATATTTACTAGCATTGCATACATCGTAGTTTTCTACAATTACATCACTCGGATATTCACACTTTAATAAAATCAAATTTATATCTTCTTCAGTTATGTATTTAATTATATTATTTTCCATAATTATTTTAGCGTTGTTACTAGTCTTCAGTGATAATTATATGAGTACTGCATCAATAATGTATCGTAACACTACTGTTTATTCTTATAATAACTGTACATACTAATGATAAAACTATTAAAATCCGCATACAAAATGTCGGAAAATATTAATAGGGTTCCGTAACAATATTTTAAAGCTCTTTATTTACGTTCTTTATCTACAAACTATAGTGGTAAACCACGGCTTGGGCGCCATGAATTAGGATAAAAGTAGATATCCTGTGTGTTAATCCAGGATGATGTTTTAAGTAATTTGGCAAATAAATTTCACTAAACTTACTTGAAAATGTAAGTTTTTTATTGTTTTTGACATCGAGCAACGGGTACTTGTATACCTTTCTAGCTGTGTTCTGATATGAAGGGTATGGTAAGAGTTTGTTCTATAAGGATAAAGGTGTAATTAATATCTTACCTGATAGCCTCCAGAACAACAACTGTAATATCCATGGTTCGTAATCCCAAGGGCATCACAGTTTATTCTCCCTTTTTTCCAACCCTGTCTTCGTTTTTGGCATACGCTGTCGAGGTGCCAATGAAGGATGACTGGTGAAGATGAAAGCAGGTTAGTTAGTCTATTGTAATATGTTTGCATTCGAACAAACGAATTTTTCAAATTAGAATTATATTCGAATATTATTTTGAATAATATTCGAAATTTTATAATCGAAAATTATTTTGATCCGCAAAATTTCTTCATTGCAAAGTTATCAAAAGTTGACAAACCAAAATAGCCACAATGATGCTCTGTGCGTTTTTCTATATTATTGACTTTCAATCTACCAAAAAATAATTAGAGGTATACTTTTGTATAAATTATTTCATTACCTTCTACTTGATTATATTTATTCCAGAAGTTGTTACCAGTATTTATCATAGGACGCAATCTCCTCTCCAATTTTGCTTGGTCCTGTACGTTTTTCGTAACTGGGTATCTGAATTTATCCTTTTTTATAATTTCCTCTTCACAGTTCGGAAAAAAAATAGTTATAGTTATCGACAGGGATTACAGGGCAAATATTTAGTTTTCATTATAATCTTAGACCACCATTCTCAAGCGTATCCTTCCAGATATGCACTTCCTGCACTAAATGCCATTATTTTAAATGCAACTGTTAGAATGGCCCTATAATTCGTAAAGACTATATCAAAAATTATATTAATAAGAACCAAAATTATTAAATATTTGTAAGCTCTAATCGATCAATGATTTCATTAAGAATAAACCATGATGGTTTTCAGGGAGGACGCGTGGAGGTTGACCCGTCAGTGACGTTTTACACACAGTAATAGAGCCGTTAGTCCCCATTACTAACTTTCCCTTCCTCCTAGTTTATTCTTTTATGTTGTTGCCTATACGTGAGCCATTTTTTGACAACTATTAGGATGACGTCATTAAATAATACATCAGTATAAAATTAGCAAACTGCAGTCGTACGTTAACGTTAGGTAAATAAATTATATTAAGTACAACAAAGTATTTCTTTATTTGTCTTCGTTATCGTAAGCACATAAGTAACATGTAGGTGTAAGTAAATGTGTAGTTAGGTATATCAAATAGAGATTATATGAGTAAATTGTTCTCACAACCGTAAGTTACCTTTTTATCTAAATTATATTTTTAGAGACGTAATTTATTATGTTGTTTTATTTACTCGTCTAGTATATAGATAAGTTAAAAACAATAGTCTGTCTTTATATTAATTATCTACGTTTAAAGGTACCAGTGTATAGGTATCGAAATCATCCTTAGAATTATGTATGACGTAAAGTATTTGGAAAAACCGATAAATATAACAATTATAATCAAAATAAAATTAAATAAAATAATAAAAAATAATGGAAACTGGCATTTTTAGCACGATTTTTTAAATATTTAAAACACTTGTATTAACCATCAAAACCAATCAATGAAATGAGAATATATAATATATATATATATATATATATATATATATATATATATTCATAATAACCATATTTTATTACTATATGACTAAGTTATTATATGATTGATGAATCACGTTCTAAATACGAGCTTAGTATACGAGTTTTACCTTCAACCTTATGTATCCATTTTTCATCAACTTCTTTGTTACCTATTGACGTCTTAACAGTAAGCCAATCGTCACGAAATTATATTATACACGGATTACTTACTCATGATGCAGAAGGATATAGGCTTCTTTATATCCCGATCAATAACGGTAACGATGCCGTAGACGAACTAGCTAGAAAAGGTTCAGGAACGAGGGTGGTAGGCCCGTATCCATTTCTTCCTCTTTCGTTCTCGCAATTTCGAATATGGATTCGTCAAAGATCCGCTGACATACAAAACCAAAGATGGATACAGGCTACTGATTGCAGACAATCAAAATTGGCCGTGCCTACGTTGAATCAACGACTATCAGAACGTTTATTACATCTAGATAGGAAAAACCTCAAAATATTTATACACAATAGGAGCCACAGACAGCCCTCTATGTCGAGGTTGTTTCGACGCTGAAGAAACGGCTGCTCACGTAATCCTGGAATGTGAAGCTGTGGCCCATCAACGTTTAGAAATCCTTGGACCAGTGAGGTCGCTTCGTGAGACCTGTGAAGATCCCAGGAAGCTTCTGTGCTTTTGGGCGGAGCTAGGTTGGCTGTACTAGCCACGACCCATACGTACACCGGCCCAAATGAGAGGCTAAGCGCGGGAAATAGAGTCCTATTTACATTACATTACATCCCGATCAATAGCACCTTTATCCTGATCACATGGACAAAGTTGCGGGCGTAAAATTTAATCTAAACTAATATTTAAAAAAAGCAAAGATTTGTGTTTATAATAATTAATTAAAAAAATATCATTCTAATAAATCCTTTCGCCTATATAAATCTATATTATCAGCGAATAATATGGGTTGTATTTTTTTCTTAAATAAACCATAGCTGAAGCGGGTCATTAGTTTTAATTAAAATACAATAATAGGAAGACCCATATATGATATTTATTTAAGATGTCACATACATATTTAGTTAAAGCTGTAAAAAGAAACTTTAATTATACAATAATATACTATATACAGGATAGTCGAGTATGTGCAGTTAGGCCATAGGTTAGGTATTAGGTATGAGCTTTAATTTGAACTGCAAGCATTGATTTTCAGGCATTGTCTATAATCACCTACGAGTGCAAAATACAATTACGTACGTATATATGTGGATTGCCTATATGAATAAGGAAAAACAAAATACGTACATAGGTATATGCAAATTTTCTTTATTACCTATACTATTAAATATCAACCATTAACTATCCACTGCTGGACATAGACCTCCCCCATAAGGGGGGTTTTGCCAGTAGTTGCTTCGCTTGGTAGAGCCAAGCGAGGTTAACCGCAGTTAGGCCTTCGGTGATGTTTTAAGAGAGATGCTGCTGCCCGTCCTTCGACCATTAAATTCTCCTGTTTTGACACCCATGGGAAAGCCATGACCCATTTTATGCTGGGTCCACACGTAGTGAATACCGAATCAATCAGCAATAAATTTCAGGATAAATATATCTTTCCACTATTTCGTCAAATAGTTCGCTTATGCGATCACGATAGTGTTCGTCTTCCTCTGCTGATTTTAAAAAATCGTAACTTCGAGAAACGACACTAAATTTACGAGAACTTTCAGGATTTGAAAAAATCTTTTCTCTTTTTTCACTAGAAATAGCTATTATAGGTACTATAATAGCAGCTTGTGTGATACCAAATAGTATGCTTTCTTCATATGACTTTGTTAAGAATGCCTTATCAAAAATATTATTGATATCTAATTTCACAGATCTTAGTTCTGTAACTAACGTTTCATAGTAAACATTAATTAAATCAGCGGTGTTATTTTTTCGGAAATCTTTAGTAGTATTAAAATATATAAGCGAGGACAGATCAATCATTGGTGATGCATACAGAACTGTTTGGAAATCTACGATTAGAGCATGATAGTTTGTAGTTTCTATTTTTCTAAGAAATATGTTATTTGACCAAATGTCCCGATGTACTACAACATTTCTGTATATCGGACTTGGCTTCATAAGGTTCACAGCTTTGTCGAAAAGTAATGGCAGAATTCGTTCTAGATCTTGAATCAAGTTTGGTTTATTTTTATATTTAGAATGTACTTTTAAAAAATCTATAATTGAATTTCTTCCTATGATTCTCCAACCACCATCTTTGTCTGGTTCTTGAAGATAATCACTAAAATCTTCCCAAATCCTATATGGCCGATTAAGCTTTTTGCTTTTTATTTCTTCATAAATAAACGATTGCGCATGAAATCTAGCCAGTGCTTCTACAGTCGCAGTTAGTTGCTTGAACGACAACGTTTTTACATTACTTGGCATAATGTAACCAGTTTCTGTGACATCTTCAAAAACAAATAAATCTTCTCTAATATAAATCAGACTTGGACGCCATTTTCCTAATCCTGAAAAAGTGAACATATTTTTTAGGTGATGATTTTGAAGTTTTTATGCACGATATACTCAATGTTGGTATAGGTACGTATACATGAAAATATTTGTCTTATTATCTTTGAACTAATCCTTTCACTAAAATAATATTCGTAGATAGATGTTGTAAATATTAAACAAGTTAGGATTATTGAAGAAATCTGTCAGGTTTTACAGTTATTTAATTCTTATTTACCGGGTGAAAAGGGATTGTTAGTAACGGGGACTATTACAACCCCATTGCTGGCAATACATCCTGTCAGGTCGACCTTCATGCGGTTCCTCCTGGAAACCATTGTGGTTAATTCTAGTCCAATCCTAGTTACGATAGACTACCAGACCTGTCTTCATCTTCATCTATTATCCCTCACTGGTATCTCGCCAGCGGATATCGACAGTGCAGGTGAAGATACCATTTCATTTTATATTATACTTATTTAAGGAAGGAACCGTAAATATTCTCGGTTCTTTTAATACATTAGATAGATATAGGTAAATATTTTAAATTGTAAAAGTGTCAATAAAATTGATCTCCCTATACCATAAATAAAGTATCATATTTAAATAATTTTTGTTAATTTTATTTCTACTATAAGGCTTATGTTTAATAAGGTATAGTTGTACACAGATTTACAATAGGTAATAAAGTAGGCGAAAATAATGAATTTCATAATTACCTGGCTGATTTTCAAAATTTAAAAAGAGTTGACTTAACATGGCATACTCTTTTTTGAAAAATGTCAGTTCTTTAATGTAATTCGATTTCCACGGGTCCCTCGGCATACATTTTACAAACAATCTTAATTCCGATTTTATTCCTTCCTTCTCCACTTGTATTCTTAACTTCAGATGATCTCCTAAATATCCCATGATTTTATTTGAAAAATCCTCTAAAAACCAATCGAGCACTTTACAATAACCGCATCTTATTGTTATAATATTAATTTCATTATTAGTTAGTAAATCCATTTTTGTACATTGAATAAATATATACTAGTTTAATATAACTGCAACTACGGTATGATATCTTGAAAATGAATTGTCAGCTACGTACGTGTATATTATATATTATAAAGTACGCAAACATATCTAAGTAAATCAGAGATAAACTCAAGTCAATGCCGCAAAGGTATTTAATTGTCTATTTTAGGCTCTAAATTAATTCAGGTAAATTTCAGATCTTCCTAAAGTTTACAAAAATTGAGTGTTTTGTTAATTCTCTAAACTTGATCGACCATTACTCGTATACTTAGATGATGTTTTTGAAATTAAATAATAATATTATTGGTACTATTATGGTAATAATGATATTATTATGAACTTAGTACTCAGGAATGGCAACACATGTAGGGTATCATGGGTGACATAGTATTCATACTCTATTATGTCTATGGTACTACTTATGTTTATAGTCGACGGTTAGCGCCTTCCATCAGGTGGTCTGTCAGCTTGTGTACCATTCTAAGCTGCATAAAAATATCTACTGTAAAATAATATTGGTGTTCAGTAATATAGTGTTAATGATGGACAATATCAATATAATTTATCCGTAACTGAAAAAATATTTTCATGTTCGAACCAATATTCTGAATTTTTATAATATTTATAACAAAATATAAATAGGCACTATCACTTAGTTTTGGGTTAGTAACATATTGGTACCTACCTGCTATACCTTACACAACTGGTCTTATTTAGGTTAAATTGATACTTGTCACATATCAGTTTATGATTAATTGTTATCAATTTCAGAACAGACAATTTATTTATTTGAACAGTAAACACATTGCTTTACGATACGCGATGTATAGTCCATTGTACCGTATTTTCAAAAAAATATCTTCGTAAAACATGTTGTTTAGGCTATTTTGGTGAAAACAGTTATTATGGCATTTAATTTTGTCAGAACACAACAACTTGGTATAAATGCTCTTTTTTTATACCACTGAGATGGCAAACAAGCATACGATCCACCTGATGGTAAGCGGTTACTGTAGCCTATGAACGCCTACAATACCAAAGGTATTACGCGCGCCTTGCCGACCCTGAAGAGACCTCTTTACCCCTTTTGAAGAACCCCACGCTGTAGTCTCTTGGGAAAACCTCGGCAGGGAGCTCGTTCCGTAACCTGAACGTTCGTGAGTGAAAACATCTCTGAAACCGCGTTGTACGCGACCATTTATGCTGTAAGGTATGAGGGTGAACTCCCTTTCGATGGCAAGCTGTACGATGATAGAAAGTGGCCGTAGGCATCATAATTCCTCTGAGCACAATCCGTTGTACAAGCAGTAGAACACGTAGAGTGAGGCAAAATCTCTCCTAAGAATTAAGGGTTCGATACCGCTTGCAAGCCTGGGATCATCGACAATTCTCATAGCTCGTCGTTGCACTGAGTCGAAGGATTCAAGCTGGTATCTAGG
This sequence comes from Galleria mellonella, assembly GCF_026898425.1. Lineage (NCBI taxonomy): Eukaryota > Metazoa > Arthropoda > Insecta > Lepidoptera > Pyralidae > Galleria > Galleria mellonella. The sequence goes on from NW_026442086.1 coordinate 963,465, forward strand.
TGCTCCCGCCCATAAGTGACAACAATACCCCATGTGGGGTCGTGTTTGCGATTTGTAGAGCATTACTCGCTGATCCGGCGTGAAGTAATAGTTTTTTGAATGCCAGCTTCACCTTATCTTCGAGGTGGCCACGGAACTGTACGTCATTAGAGATGTCGACATCAAGAATCCCAATGCTTTTAGAGATGTTAAGAGACGTGCCCTGGAACTAAGAGGCCACAGCAAATGGGTATTTTTAGCGGTGAACGCGCAAGCTTGTGTCTTAGAAGGGTTCAATTGGACCAAGTTTTGTTGTCCCCAATCAGAGACTCCACTTAACGTTCTCTCGATTTTAAACACAAACTGTTCATGATTGTTCTCCACTAAGGAACGAGGACATTGGTACGACCCGTATAATGGGCATCCCCAGTGCTGTCATTCGCATAACAATGAATGTCACTATGGCACCAAAGGTTAATATATCATTAATATGCAGCAGAAACAGCGTTGGGGACAGCACAGAGCCCTGCGGGGCGCCAGCGTTAATATCCATGCTATCGAAACAGCAACCATCTACAACGGTTTACAAAAATATCGTCATATAGTTTTTTTTTTGTATGTAAAATATCGCACGTACTAAAGCGAGAGTTTATGCAAAAATTGTGTACTCGGATACCTCTACCTTGCTCGTTTCAGTTTGAGGGATATCATAGTGTCAGTTTATTCTATGATGTCCATAGTATTGGTCGTTGCACATAAGCGATTGTCTTTTTTAATAAATGTTAATGGAATAATGACCCTTCCTGCGCTGGCGGGGTACCAGTAATACTAGGTGAGATTGAAAAGACAGGTCAGTTGGTTTATCTTAATGAATACACCTGGAATTGAGCACGATAGTATTCAGGAAAGACCACGTGGAGGTCGACCTTGTAGAGTATAATGCAGACTGCGTTTCATTGCTAGCTATTGCTAGCAATGGGACTGGCAGACTGCATTACTAACAATCCCTTCCCCGCCCACATAGGGATCGTTGTTCCTTTTTATTAGCTGAGCCGTTAGCTTGTTTGTACATTCAGCTGCATAAAAAAGTGGTGCAACATACAAAAGCCATGGCTGCGTAAAGCAGCGATCCGCCTACAACGTCCCTCCTCTGGAAGGATAGTAGGGCTATCAACTATCAACGATTGCAAAATGTTAATAACTATATAAATAGTTATTTAAATACAATTTAAAATTATATTGAAATAGATTGGATTGAAAGACATTATTACTTAATAATAAATTTATTAAAAATATCACTATAAATTAAATATTGAAGATGTGGAGTGTAAATCTAAGAAGGGCTCTTTAATAATTTTATTAATTTTTCTCGACTTCACTACTTCGTAATTTGGTGTCCATAATTGCGCAACATTAGGCATATTTGATTTCGGTAAATCATCTTCATCGTCGCTGGATTCATTGTCTACCGCCATTGCTTCCTCGATTGGCTCATCGACGGTTTCTTCGACCTGTCTGTGTCCCGATATGTCTTGTAAGAACGTTACGGATAAGAGACTCACTGGTGGCACCATATGAGGCGATGCCGTTAATAGCTGAAACAATAAGGGAAAAAATTGTTAGAAGCATTTAATTATTAATTATTTTCGAAAAATATGGCTTAGTCTAATGTTCGAGCCACAATGTAGTCGTATTAGGAATTATTATTTTTTCTTTTCCTATCTTATCTAATAATATTTTTCATAAATGCGTATATTTCAATATTATTAGATATAAATTATATTATAGTGTTAGAATTAGAAAATAAGCTGAAACTATTAAAACGATCTAGGACAATATTTTTATCGAAATAGACGTATATAAAAAAAAATACTCAGCAGAGGATAATAAATTGTTAACGACGAATCGACTGAAGCAAGACTCGACCTTAATATCATGCTTTTTCTAAGCAAAATATACTTAGTGCCCTTTGTAATTAATGACCAAATTAACTTGCAATAAATTAAATAAGTCCTTATAATTAGATCGAAAAAATTGGCTTCCTCCCTGACTCGGACCTCTGGATTGATTAAATATTGATGAAAATATTGCACCTGTGCTATCGTAGAGTTGGCTTGCGAGTTGTTAACGTATTCTGTATCCCTTGATATGGTTGTTGATTCAGCTTCCGATAACCGTTGCTGAGCGAGTAACGCACTGAAATTCGATACAGGCAGGTTGCGTTTTGATATAACTTCCAAGGTACCCGTCTGCTTCTTAGCTGGCTCAATGCTGTAGATCTCCTATAAAATAATACAAACAAAATAGTTTCATACGTAAGAGCGTTCATACTAATATCACAAGGTCTGTATTATCTGTCATTTTATCTATTTATTTCTATAATTAATATAATTCACATGAATAAGACTAATTTTTTAATTATTATTAATATTTTTTTATAAGCAATAAAAACATTATACTCATATGTGAAACATGAAAGAAAATTCAATAATTATAGGAATCAATAAAAAGCAGCTCTGCACTAAACCGAAATAATAGCGAATAAGGACAATCAAAACAATAATCTGACAGTCTTGGTAATATAGCAGCTTTAATTGCTGTAATCGTTAATGCTCACTTTTCCATGGATGAAGAGTTAATTCGCAAAATATAGAAATTTTTCATTTAGTATTATATCTGATTGTACGGGTTCAGGATATGTTTGTTGTTATATATAACTTATTTAGAAAAAATGTAATTGTTAAATTCACTATGGATTGAATTACACATAGAATCAAATTTGTTTTAATGAATATTCAATATATACATTATTTTCAAATAAAGTACTTACAGAATCATTCCGCATTAGGTAAAGTTTTATCGCATTACTGGAAGATTGGCCGAATGTACAAAGTCTAAATACACCAGTTGCAGGATCCAACAGTTGCTTCTGTGTCAGTATTGGAGAAGAATTGTGTGGATTGAATACATAAACTGTAAGGTAAATAAAATTGTTTTCTATATTAGGTATATATAAAAAAACAAGGAACTGTGTGGAAAAATAAAATAACCAACAAATAAGACATCAAATAAATGTCAGAGCAAACAATTACAACAACTCATAATCTATAGTAAAATTAACTGAAACTTGGAAAAAATGATAAAATACAAGTAAACAAAATGTTTATTTTACAATAATACTATATGTGTAATAATTATATAGTATGTGATAAATACTTCTAACATAATGATAAATAATTCTAACTAACATAATTTCAAATCATTCTTTGAAAACAGGAAAAAAAATATCTTTGATATTATTATTTGTTTTAAAAGATATTATTTCCTAAACAAATAAAGATATAATAATTATATAATAAAACGTAATATAAGCATTAAGTAGTAGATATAGAATTAAATACTAACCATCATTTGTTTTAGTTGTAACAGCCATTATGTTTGTAAAGGGATCAGCTGCAAGACACGTTGGGTGTATCTCTACAAGCCACTTCATAGTCAAAGACAATAAACTCCACACAGCCAAGCAGTTATCTGTTGTGCACACCAACTATAAATATACAAAATATAATCAATATTAATTATAATTATGATTTTAAATAATAATGTCGTTTAAAAACCTACATAATTATATCACTATTTATGAAATAACAAAATCTATGTAATAATATTTGTATGTCCAATGATGGTAAAACTAGAATAGTACCAATATACTATTACCAGAGGGAGACTTTGTACAAAAGTCGTTTGCTTGGGTACCTCTGTCTCATTCGTGTTTCAACCGTAAAGCAGTTGTGTTTGCACGGCTGTGTTTCGGTTTGAAGGGTGGGATATGGCGTGAATTTACAGGGTACAGAGAAATAACACCCGAAATAACATTCCTCAGGAATGGCAACGCATGGGGGGTATCATGGGCGAAACAGTATACTCTGTTAATGTCCATGGTACTGCTCATGTCTATAGGCGACGGTTACCATTTTCCATCAGGTGGGCCGTCAGCTTGTTTGCCATTACAAGTTGTATAAAAAAGTAAATAACATCATATAGAAGTGGCACTGATTAAATTTCTTTGGTTGTGTGATATTGGTGCTGAGTTTTACAATTGTCTTCTTCATTTAATGTCATTTATTTTAGTATTAGATATGGGTAATATCGGTACCGCTTTGATATTTATATGTTGGGTTCCAGACATTGATAAAGGAAAAAAAGGTCATCGACCATTTAGGTTATGATGTGTAATATTCATTTTGATGGGGTTCTTCATTTCAACATTGGATAACCGATTTTCAATACATTTGTTATTGGGTTAATATATAGATATACTATATTCTAGTCGGTATTATATTATCTGTATTAGTTGTCCGTAGTCTTTTTGTATTAAGGCGATATACTTAATTTCATCTGAGCAGAATTTCATACAAAATTCTACCGTCAGAGCTTGCTTGTTTTGGATTGGGATTAAACAGTAAAAAGACTAGTGTGTGGCCCTACATGATGTCTTAATAAAAAAATAAATTTTAAGTACGTATATGTATATAATATGTATATAAAAATTTACTTACATAATGTGCAGCATCCTTGTTTCCGAAGCGTACATGAACTCCTTTAGGACGAAGTGCGAAATGGGAATTGAGTGAATAATGTAAATAAAATTTTTAAAAAACTTTTAAACCTCGTATATAATATGTATATAAAAATTTACTTACATAATGTCGTAAATGTGCACAGGTGTGTATCCCATAGAGTCAATTTACAACCAAACCATGCTGCTATCAAGGACCCATCATGAGATATATCCACTCCGCCCATATCATTTTCATAATCTACTTTAGTTCCAGGATTAACTGCATTCGGATCCATCGTAGTTCTCTGTTTATGTATATTAAATACTTTTTCTATAATATCATCTTTTGCTATTTCTCGGAAGTATGGATATACCTCGAATTCCGCGTATATATACGGATCACCTATTTTGTAATTATTTAACACGTCGTGTGAAAGAAATTGTGACACGCCTGAGGAATAATAGCATGCCGTGACACAACTCCAAGTGATTCTAGTTTTTTGTTTCTTTTCTTGTATTGTCTCTCTTCTCCATATCCTAAACTTTTGATCCGCGCCAGCTGACACACAGAGATCGCCCTCGCCGTTGAGAGACAAGGATACAACCATACAACCACCATGAGAGAGGTTAGCACAAGTGTTTAGTTCATATGGTGTTGCTTTCTTATTCTGATATGCCCAGAATTTAAGTCTCTCTTCAGGATAAACTTTTCCGTCGTTTCTATACTCAGATGTGACTAGCCATTTACCATTGCTGCTAATGGCTACGCTCGTTACTTCTATTTCTAAGGGGATGATATTTCGTCTGGAGGGTAGCATTCTGTTGACTTCAGTGATGTCAATCTGTAAAAGGATCAGATTCGAAAATTTGAGCAAAATAGAAATTTATCAAAATGCATAAAGTATAGACTACAGTTATAACTGGGTTATTTACGTATTGTTTGTCAGGAATGCTTTAAATTATCTACAGTTTCATTCATATATATTCTATATTATATATCATCTATTGTTATTGTAGTGAGTGACATCCAACAGAGGATGTAGTCAGAAAAACAAATGGATTTAACAAAGTCACAAAATAATTTTCCTTCGGTAAATCCGAATAAGTTATCGATTTTTTGGGTGCCAATTTTATATTTTCCTGACATTCCATTTATAATAAAAATATATAAGAATCTTTAGGCTACATGTTATGATAAACATGAATTTGACAAATTTCACATAAATGGGTTTCAAACTTTTAAATTAATTCATATCAAATGCCACTATATTTAGAAAATTCATAAAACCTTATTAAATATATTCTTTTTTTCTGCAACCAAAACAAGTAATTAAAAGGTCCAAACTGGTGGATATAGTTATATATATATCATCGAATTCAATTTTATTTTCTGCATCGTATAATAAATAATAACATTGTAACGAATATAATAATAGAATATATTAAAATTATACGTGGGAGATTATAGATGCCAAAACAATAATTGTTAGAAATTTGATCTGTTTGTATATTTGTTCTGACATCATGCAATGCATGCAATTACTGGATCAAACTGAATGCGACTGTATTTTTGAAGGTCTAACTTAGAAACGTGTGTCTTCTAAAAGTGATCTCTTTCATTCGTTTTCCTAATTCTTAAATCCACGCAAACAAAGTTGCGGGTGATAAGCTATTATCAAATAAATCAGAGGGGGAAGGATTGTTAGTAATGGGGAGGTTAGCCCCATCGCTTTCAATATTCCATATCAGGTCAACCTCCACGCGATTCCCCCTGGTTGAATTTGTCACGATGGGCTAACTGCCTTTTCATCCTCACCAATCATCTTTCACTAGTGCCCCGCCAGTGTATACCGATAGCGCAGGCGGGGTAACCATGCCATTTTCACCCATTAAAAAAAAATCAGAGGCACTTGATAATGTTTCAACCAAGCTACAAACCGGCCAATTATAGAAATTTCTTCAGTTTATATTCCACATCTATCCTCATGTTTTATACCCAAAATCATTGTAAATAAAGTTATTATTATCCATTTCACAATTTTTTTTTACATAAAACATTTGTAGTCCTGTTTTAGGTTACAATTACGTTAAGTCTGTGTGCTATTTCACTGCACTGTTGTTATTTTATTTAGATTAACACTACAGTTACCATAATGTGACCATTGTAAAGATTTACAGATTTGGGTACAGAAAGAAAAGAGAACTTACATTATAGAGGACTTTATCACTCTGGGGAGAGTATAATTGCAAGCAACCGGATCGACCGCCCATGAGTAGCGCCTGGAAGTGGCGGTGGAACACCAGCGAGGAGCCGATGGCTTGCATGGCTGATGAGAGACCACCACATTCCAGTATCGTGCACATTACATGCATAGCCGCTGACGCTATCACCACGGCTGAATAATATAAGAACAATATAAGAAATAGCACAACGTGTTATTTCATAAGAATAAATAATTTGGGTAGAAGTGGCAATAAATGAATAAATATCTTCTTACATGTAAAAACCTCATAAGGTAAGTAGTAACTGTAATGGGTTATGCAGTTTTTGTACGATGTATTTAGGATGATCAAGATGTGACCATAACTAGTAGTACCTATATACCTATATGATAAAACAAAAGAACCCTATATTCATAAAAACTAAAACATACAATTTAGTAATTTTTTTACAAATTAAAAATTTAACTAAAAAAAAGAAGCAAAACAGTTCATAAGCTGAAATAACTTTATGAGACGTTTGACATTTTTATGAATAAGGGCTTATATAGTTGTGTTTCAAATTAAGATGTAATATTTGTGTTTGGTGTTAACAATAAATAATTTTGTTTCATTTTATATAAGGATACATTTATCGTATTTACTTTCATGAGTATACTTACAGTTGTTAGAAAGTGTAATTGCAATGTGTGAATTGTTAACTACAATGTATCTAACATTCCCAGGAAGCCGAGGTATGAAATTCTTCTCATTCGCTTTATTTGTAAGATTGCCCGCAGTCCACTTGACCAACACCTTTTCTATTCCACCAGAATATAAATAACTTCCTAAAAGAAATTACGAAATAAGAAATTTTACTAATATAATAAAATTGTAACTAGATAATGTCTGTACATAGGATATTAAATATATATATATATATATATATATATATATATATATATATATATATATATATATATATATATATATATATATATATATATATATGAGTGAGTCTTAGTAAGAGCAATAGATGCCAAAACAATATTTTTTATAAATTTGGTCTGTTTGCCTGTATGTTTGTTCCGACACTATGCAAAAATTTACATTAATTGGATGCGGTTTCCAAAGTATAATCCCAGCCTGCCCTGATTTTCCATGTTTATACCATTTCTAAATTCTTGCGTTAATTCTATTTTCTTACATTCAGCAAACAAAAACAAAAAACTTACTTTCTTTATAATATAACTAAGCATTCAACATTTGCCAATAACTGTCTGTAAGTTGTAAAGGTAAATATAATAGAGATACTTTAATAGGCATAATTATTGGTATAATGGTAGTGTTAATTACAATCTATATTCAATTTCATATTATATGTTCATATTATATATATATCACCTAAGTAAATTTATAATTATGGGAATATCCAAAAATTATTTGAATGCTTGTTTTGAATCTAAATTAAATTAATCTGATGAATTCTCAATTTGTAAAGCAACAACTTGAAATTCTGCACAGGGGTTAATTATTTATTTATTAATAAATATATAAAAAATCCATGATAGATTTTTACTAAATTAAATTTACCTTGTAATGAAAAACACAAATCGAGAGGTGGCAAGTAATGCCAATGCAATATTTCCTGCCCAAGGCCCTTTTTATTGTATAAATTGCCTCTTAATATTGTTACTCTGCCCATTGCATCACCTATGGCAACCATATTTTCTTTATGGTGGGCAGCTACAGCTGTTATGCGAAAAGTATTAAGACTCTTGAGTCTGAAAAGGAAAACAATAAACATAATTACTCATCCACATTTCATACTTCTTCATTAATCTTAGTAAATTTTTTTCAAGTCTAAATATTTGGTCCTCTAGATAATCCGCCAGCGTATCCTGTTAGCACAGGCGGGTTACCATTCCATTTTCACACATTAAAAAAAAAATACAGAATATATACTGACATTTTATAGATACAGTGTTATTTCAAGTATATCTAAATAGATTCAGATGAGGAAATCAGATGCATTTATTAACTATTGCTAATAACTGCATCAATATAAAACCATTATAAATAATAACAATGCTCATATTTTGATAAGCATTTTTCTTTATCAGATAACTACAGTGGAGCAAGTCTACTGAGTCCCTTGGCATAATTAATAATGAAGAATAAGTATAAATTCAAATACACAAAATTCAGTATTGAAACTAATGGCTAATTTATCATAATAATTTCTACTTACATATTACAAATATGAAATTGTTGTAAATTTTGTATGTATAAATCAGTAGTTCCATTTATGACTGCTGCAAATCTCTCCCCATTACAATATCCTAAAGATACTCTGACCATTGAATTATTTTTCATGTACACATTTTTAAATAATTGTATAAGCTTCCCTGTTTTAACTGAGTAAATACCAAAACATAATTGTTTTTTTGGTTTACTACAAGCTACAAAACATTCAGTATCACTTAGCATGTTGAAAGTTACTACTTTATAATCATCATTGATATTAAGATTCTGAAAATATAAGAATTGATTAGGTACACAAATACATTTACATTATAATTACATAGAAACTTTACACATCTATGTATCAATATATAATTAATACGATTGTTATTACAATTTCTCTGAGTACAGCTCCCTGATCCCAGGTCCATGTTGTGATACATCCCTTTTCAGAACAACCATACAGATTGTAATCTTCATTTTCAAGAAATTGAATTCCTACAAGTTCATTGACATTACTTTCTGTTTCCAGGAATCGAACACAGTCTCCTGTTTGAATATTATACACTCTCACTATATTTTCAACAATTACAGCTATTGATCTGAAAAAAAAAATTAAAGGGATGAAAATGTTCCCAAATGAAAAATTTGGTAAAACATAGCCTTATTATCAAAATTATAGTAATTAGTTAGCCGTTATAATGGAATATGTAAACATTTAATTACTGATTAACAAGATTTTTATTATTACGGTACTAGCAGCCTTATTATTTATAATATACTCTTAGGGGCACACATTCACTGCTGCTAGATCCCGTTACCGATTATTTCTTTTCCCCACAATATAGCCTTGTCAGGTCGACCTCCATGCGGTCCTATGGAAACCATCACGGTAAATAAACAATAATTAAGAATAATAGAGTGAATACTCACTGCCCATCAGGAGAAAATACAGGACGACGTTCAATGATACTTCTACCACCTTTTCGACAAAAAATATAGTTAGAATCAGCAACATTTTTATGTTGTTTAATTCCCATTGTAAAGTAATTTAAAATCCGAACTTATTAATGAAAACACCACAAGACATAACCTTAAATAACAGATGGTGAAGATTTACAGAGACTATGGAAAAAGATTAACCACTATCAAAGATTATAAAATACTATACTCTATACTAGTACCAATACACAGATTAATGAGAAATCTAGACTACAGTAGACCGACACAACCTAACAAACCTAAGAACAAGGAATTACATAGAAGTACTGAATAAATAAAAACTGTGACTCATATGATTTCTTCCTTTCTTTTTATGCAAATATAATTAGTAAAAAGAAGATGAAAGATACACCGTCAGTTGCCATTTTTGTCAATTCATAGCAGGTTAGTGTGTACACACTAACCTGCTATGAATTGACAAAAATGCTACTGCCATATAACCCTATCAAATTCAGATACAACCTGCTTGCATACTTTCTACATAAACTGTTTCGAATATATAATCTAGTAATGTAAAATTTGTCATTGATGAATAATTGACATATCATGACACTAGCCCGTTATGAATTGGGGAAAAAATAATAGCTGATGATGTACCTTAGGTCCTTTTTTTACTCATTATATTTGCATAAGAAGAAAAGAGGCTATCATATGATTTACAGTTTTTATTTTATTATTCCATTTAATTCCTTGTTCCTAACAAATTTTAAAATTACTCTGTACAGGCGGTTCAATATTGCCAAATAAAAACTCATAGAATTTACCTAAAATATAAATAGTCTAAATTGTGACTAGGAACTCATGGAACAAAAATTATCTACTGTCTTGCTCGCAACATGACCTAATTTGTTTACAGATGGATCCAAAATACAAGACAATGTGGGATATTTATGGTATTAGACCAGTCCACAGACCTTTAAATTCAGGTAAGTATGCCACAATCTTCCAGGCCAAAACTATGGCCAAAATAAGACGTGTATGTATTGTAATGTATAAATATATTATTTAACTACTGAAATAATATTACTCGGGTAGTCAAACGGAATTACTTCCACTTGATTCATATGAAACTAAGTCAAAGCTAATAAACAACTGTATAATGTTATGAAATGACTTATGTAATAGAAAAAATATTATCTTCAGATAGATCCCTGGTTAATCAAATATTAATGGAAATGAAATAGCTGACGAGTTAACAAAGGAAGGGGCAAAGAATGCCTAAATAAGACCAGATTCTTATTGTGGCATACCTCAAAGTCTAAAGTTCAGACGTTTCAAACTTGAAAGCTTAGAAGCAGCAAATAATACCTGGCTTCTATTGCTAGGATTAAATCCTTTAAAAGCCTTGATTAAGGGGGTTTCAGAAAATTACTCTATTATATAAAAAAACGTCGCTACTAAAAATATTTAAAATGCCTATCATTAACAGGAACTAGCAGCAAATTTTAAAAAAGGGCGAACACAAAAGATCATGGAAAGGTTGTAGTAGTACTGGTTATTCTTCCTGAAAAAGCTCACCTTTCATGAATAATAATAAAAGTGCTCATGAACAATAACTTACTTCCGATAACAATTTTATTGAAAGATTCATTTGTACTTTATCCAATGGGTAGTCAAATTTTGGACTACCTATTTTAAAGTTCATATTTTTGTCTAATTTTATCAAATTTTATCTGGTCTTTTTGAAGGTCAACTGCATTCGGTCGCATTAACACTCTTCAAGATAGCGAAAAAAGCAAAAAAATCGTTTAAAGTGGCAGCGCAGGTGCTGCTGATTTTTTTTATAGACAGTTTTAGGACTTTGGATGGTTTCCTCGTAGGCTATCTTTAATATCTATTACTCTTATTGTAGTGAATATTCTTCTTGAAAAATTTATATAATTAAATGTAATCTTGAAGTAATTACAGTCTTTTAATAGCGTGAACGATAAATTTTCAATAATAGCAAAGATTTAATAGGTAGATATTGATAAAACTGTCATTCAAAAAGTTTGTGTCAATCAAGTTAATGAATGACATACATGTAAATGTGCTCGTCTTTCTGCGTTTAGCGTGTTCTTTTAAGCGATTCTAAATATTTTCTTTAATTTTATTTGGTCTAAGATTTAAAATAAGTTACAGTATTCTTTCTTTTGATAGTTATGATGATTGACGCCTCGGAAACTCAACTCAAGTAAAATTTGTAACGAAGCAGGAACAGTGAGTATCCACCCATTTATCGAATTACCGGTTATGAATGCACTACTGTTGTTAAATATTTATTTAGTTGTGAAAATACAATTAATTATTTCTTACAGATATGCTGTTCCTGATACTCCTTATGCTATACAAAGCAATGTTCATTCTTCTGATCTTAACACCTTAGTTAATGCTTTGTTGAAAGAAACAAATTCGTCTATTGAGAAAGCGGTTGAATTCGACTTTTTAGTATGTGGGGAGTTGTTGTGTTCTTCTCTTGCTGAGCATTTACAGGAAAAAGGAGCATCTACCGAAAAGACATTAGAAGTTGAGTATTTAGAAAGATTTCCAGCACCTTCTCCTCAGGATTGTTTGATGCATGATGACTGGGTGTCTGCTGTTCAGGCACATGGTAATTGGTTAGTAACATATGCTCTACTGTATAATCTTATATATTTATCCATTTTATTATTTGTACTAGTCTATGATGACTATCATTCTTTTTTTTCAGTATAAATTTTTCAGTTTTTCTGTTCAATTTTCAAATTATAAATTATAAAAGTCTTGTTAACATTAATTTTAGGTATTATTTCTTACTAATATAATAAATGAGGTTTATTATTATCTCTTGCCATTTTAACAATTTAAACAATCATTATACAATTTGCTATACACAAGGCAATTGAAATGAAAAATAAAGGTTATTATTTATATTTGTTAATCAATTTATTCCAGTTATTTGAAATTCTTATATGTGGTAAAATAACTACTCTTGCTTTTACAGGATACTCTCAGGTAGCTATGATAACAGTATTCATATTTGGAGCACAAAGGGACAGCACAAGTTAGCAATACCTGGCCACACTTCACCAGTCAAAGCCGTGTCATGGGTGTCTTATAGTAATGATCAAGCTGTATTTGTAAGGTTTGGTAATAATTTTATATAATGCTAGTGGTTTTAGCTTTAAACCTTATCTGTTTTATACTATTATATACCATTATGGTGAAGAACAGATAGTTATCACAGGTACAATATAATTCGGTAGTTAATAGACCTGGTTGGGTATATTGCTAGTAATTGGATTCTCAGTCTCCATTACTAACAATCCCTTTCCCCCCATCATCATCTGGTTAATATTATACCTATAAGATATTTTTTTTTATGGATGTAAATGGGATGGTAACTCCACCTGCGCTCAGGGTATAAGCTGGTGGGGCACCAATGAGGGATGATAAGTGAGGATAAGAGCAGGCCAGTTAGCTTGTCATGATGAATTGCACAAGAGATAAACATGATAGTTTCCAAGAGAACTACATGGTGGTCAACCTGATAGGAGATATTAGTAATTTGTTTTGTACTATGTGTAATATTTCCTGTTACAGTGGTTCTCATGACCAGTCTGCTATGCTATGGGTGTGGAATGTTAGCCTTAACTCTGTGGACTGTGTAGTGACTTGTCGTAGTCACGACAAGGGAGTTGAGTGTCTCGCTGTGTCTGCTGATGGACAGAAGTTTGTTACTGGTAGTTGGGACACTAATATATGCCTTTGGAGTGCCAGTAAGTATTTTATATACTCTTATTAGTTTATGTGTACAAGAAATTATTATTTTTTTAATGAAAGAACAAGCTGATTTACTTACATATATTTTAGTTGAGAATGCTCAACTAGTTTCAGGATAATCAAGGATTCATTTTCATGAGTGGCTGTGAAATGTTATTCTTATATTAAAATATGTATACTTATGAATCTTTTAACAATAAAATTAATTTTATTATATAAAAGAAAAAAGCAATATAGTAATGGAGAACAATTATGTTTATGCTTCTAATAAAATATAAATAATGGTTCTGGCATAGAATAGGCCACTTCTTTCTTTCCCATAGGTGTCATAAGAGGCAATTAAGAGAATTTAATGATTGAGAGATGGGCAGTTGCATACCTCTTAAAATATCACCAAAGCCTAGTTGGGGTTGCCAACCTGTCTGCTAAGTGTGGCAACTACTTGATTGAAATGGTTATATATTTAGTTTTATTTAAACTTTTATGGGTATAAGTATAATATGAATGTATTACCAAGAGAAAGGATACTAGGTGTATTAGTTGTTTAGTACCCATAGTGTACCCACAGTGTTTAGTTTGGGACTAGATTGCCTTGTGTATTATTCAGTATATAATGTAATATAATTACGAATTTAAGAAATTAAGAAGCATATCCAGTGGTATTTATTTCTTGTCCAGCTGGTTTAACAACTAAGTTATGCAAATAGTTTATTGTAGAATCTTTATTGAATTTGTAAATAAAAATCTACAAACCATTTTTTTTATTGTAATTTTGCTTAATTATTATGTTATTTTTATCATGTGTTATATCTTTAAATTTATAGGTCTCTCAGATGAAGACAATGGTCCTGCGAAGAAGAAAAGTAAACCAGAACATGGAAAATCTAGAGTTAGTACAACAATATAAAGCAATATTCTTTATCTTAAAATAAAATAAAAGTAATTCTTACACTATTTTTAAAATCATGGCAAGTAAAATTAGTGGATATACTAAAAATTGTAATACTAGATTTATTTAGAGGTATTTGATATAGTGAATATAACTTTTTAAGTATTATTTAACCCGTCTAGGCTAGCTCACTACACCCACTGCATCACTGTTTTTTGAAATTACCAAATTTCGATTAGAGGTTATTACCTATAAATGGGTTTATTACCTACATAAATTTAATGAAAACGATGCTGCAAATTCGAGTTATGCAACAAACGCTGTTGCATTAGCGCGCGGTACCACATTTTTGTTCGATATATCTTACGATGCATAAACGATTGAGAGGTTAAATTTTACAGTTCTATGAAGCAGTAATTTTAAATTTTTCAATTCTCTTAATTGTAAACTTGACAATATATATTAAAAATTACAGGAAGCTTTATCCACATTAAAAGGCCATCGTGAAGCTGTGTCTGCTGTACAGTGGATGGATTTTAATACAATACTCTCTAGTGGTTGGGACCATTTGCTCAAATTGTGGGACTGCGAGTTGGGTGGCATTAAACAAGAAATAGCTGGTGAGTTGAGACATTTTTATATATTTTGTTTCCTACTGTTATATCTTTGGAACTAAAATACTGATTTTGAAATTTCTTGAACTATTATAACCCTTATATGTAGCCTTGTTATAAGAGCTATTTTCTAATGAAAATATATCATTTTGGACCTAGCTGTTGTAGGTAAATTTAGAATAATACAAGGATTGT
Source organism: Galleria mellonella (assembly GCF_026898425.1). Lineage (NCBI taxonomy): Eukaryota > Metazoa > Arthropoda > Insecta > Lepidoptera > Pyralidae > Galleria > Galleria mellonella. The sequence continues at coordinate 978,889 of NW_026442086.1, forward strand.
TGGAAAATTAAAGAAACAAGTAGTTTTTAATATCCCAAAATAGTTATTTTTATTATATATTTTAATTATTTCACTAAATATAAGAAGCATTGTAAGAAGTAAATTCTAATATACTGAGCCCATACTTCATGTATTTCTGAAACATGTCTTTTATTTTTAATATTACATAATGATATTGTATCTGAAATTTAACCTAAACGTTGAGATTATGAACCTTATAGATAGTCTATGGAAAGTGTTTAAAATTAAAGAAATACGTCCATTTAAAAGCATTTTCAAGTATGTAAGTTCATATTTTAGTAAGTTGATCATATTTGCTTTGACTGTTTTGTGGTATCATTTTATGTATTTCTATCTGTATTTTTAGGTAATAAGGCATTTTTTGATGTCGACTGGTCACCATTAAATAACACTCTAATAACTGCATCAGCAGATCGACACTTAAGACTCTATGATCCAAGATCAACAGGTAATTAAGTTTATAATTAAAATTTTTCATGCAACATGTGTGACAATCAATTCACCTAATGGAAAGTAATCATCACTCATGAATGCTTGTGACACCTGAGTCATTACTCGCGTGATTAATATCTAATTATCATTATATATAATGAATTTAATGATATTATAATCTATATTAAATCCTAGATTTTTGCTCATTCAGATTTCAGAAATAGACAAACCAATACAATAGACCAAGATGGCTTAAAAAACACACCAGATTTTAAGTTAGAAACACAACTGCAAACAGCTTCTAATTTGTTGCAATAGTTTTTACCTAATACTGTAACTAACATACAGATGGATTGATTGGACAAACAAAATTCCTAAAAATTTTTTTTTACATCTGTTGCTCTTATTAAGACACCTAATATCTATTTTTCTTAAATGTTTCCAATGTACAGATATTGTCTAGTTACAATTTTATTATTTTAGTAAGATATGCAATTTGCAGACTGATCTTTTATTAACACACAGCGAACTACCAATAGACTTCTGTATTTTGATCCAAGTTTAGAAACCTTTCTCAATGAGTGGTTAATTTACTACTCATTGAGAAAGGTTTCTCATCTTAAATAATAATGGAAATTGATAAACTGCTGCATGATGAAGCCGCAGGATTTTTCTTCAATATCAGATATATCTCCAAGGTTGACATGCAGTCATATTTCATGTAATATGTATTTTTAATTCACGCCGTCTGAATTAACACCACTGTAAATAGAAATAATCTGTATAAAGATGTGCCGTGTGATCCCAGTATAGAATGGACCACCACTTCTTTCCCGTGGATGTTGTAAAAGGCGATTAGGGGACTTAATGGTCGAGGGATGATCAATAGCCTCCCTCTTAAAATATCATCATCTAACTGCGGTTGCGGGGGGGGGAGGGATTGTTATTAATGCGGACTACCAGTCTCATTGCTAGCAATATACCCTGACAGGTTGACCTACAAGTCAACTGCTGAATTCCATGGTCAATGTGATTTATTCATCGCGATGGGTTAACTGACCTGCCTTTCCACTCTTACCTATCATCCCTCACTGTGCCCCGCCAGCGTATACCGTTACCGCAGGCGGGGTTACCATTCCATTATCATCCAGTAAAAAAAAACATCGTATAATAACACTATAGAGTTGGTTGGGACTAGGACCAAGTTAAAATCTTATATTGTGAAGACTAAATTTGGTTTGGTTTTTTTTTTTTTTCAGAAAGTATTGTAAAAACCACATTTACATCCCATACGGGCTGGGTTCAATCAGTGAAATGGTCAAAGACACGTGACACTCTGTTCCTGTCAGCTGGTTATGATGGGCAAGTCAAATTATGGGAAACAAGGAGGTTAGTATTAAAATACTGGGCTAGATTATATGGGGCATAGAGTGTTAAAAACATCTTAAAATTGGTAAACTGTTGGTTAGATGTATTTTATTTTTTATACAACTTTATTTTTTCTATTGTCGAAAATAATATTTTAGTATTCACGAACAGACTAACGAATTGTGTAACCCTAAGTGTGAAATAATTATGATAGAAATTTACACAAATAAGAATAAATAAATAGAGCTGTTTTTAGCAGTATTCATAGCGAGACATTATATCTATATATGATTTAAGACTTCCTGCTATTTTAAACGAGTCATGCAATACACAGAAGAATTTACTCATGGAAAGTGGACCGCGAGTAGATATGGAGAACGGTCTGGATATCACATATTGTAATGTCCATGGTGTCTTTTATGTATTTCCTATTATTAAATTTCTATGGGACCAATCTCAAGTAATCCTTTCCCAAGTATATCCTTTTAGAAAAAAAAATCCATATCGGTTTATAAATGACGGAGTTCAGAGGTAATAAACATAAAAATATAGCCGAATTGAGAATATCCTCCTTTTTTGAAGTCAGTTTAAAAATGGATATAAAAGATGGTCCTATGTAATTACCCAGTGATATATATAATTCTCCTCTTTCAGCCCACGAACGCCACTGTACGATCTGAGCGGTCATGAAGACAAAGTACTCTGCTGTGATTGGTCGAACCCCGCACTTTTGATCAGTGGCTCCTGTGATAATACCCTTAGGATATTTAAGGCGAAGCATGCGGTATCCAGCTCGCAATAGATTAAAAAAAATGTTGTAGGATATTTTATATTATTACCATTTATTACCTATAAATGGTAATAATATAAAATATCCTATCGTTATTACACATATTTTTAAAGTTTCTGAGTTTTTTTATTTAAGTAATATTTTATTCAAATTGTATTTTGTCTAAAAACAGTTGTATTTAGTACAAGTAAGATATTTCTGTAGCATTAATTATGTCTTTTTGTAACCACTTTTACCTAATCTGTTATATCAACCAATGATCACAATTTATTCATGCTAAAAATTTCAGTTAAAAATTCAACAAATTTAAAATATTATATACTTAAGTTTGACTTTTACGGTTCAATTTGTGGATGAATGTTAAAAAGTAGTGCAGTGTCAGTTTGTAAATGATATCGGTATGGAAGAGTCAGAATGGACGATGAGTTATGAAATATGAAAAAGTTTCAGGAATCAATAAAGCATCTGATGTGCTGAGCAAATATGTTGAGTACGGACTTGTTACTTGTGTAATACACGATAATTATATGTATTGTGGAAATAATGTAATACATAGGTGTCTAATTGCCCGGTTTTAAGTTACATTTTACACATTTCAAGGTTTTGTTTAGGAAATGCCAAAGATTTGCATAGATACATACATACGTACATATCTGTCACGCCTGTCTCCCATTAGGGTAGGCAGAAACAATGGAACGCCAAATGCTTCGATTCAAACAAACCAAACAATTTGCATATATCTAGAGTAGATAAGATTTACGCGCGTGTAATGTTTATTTAAGTACATGATATAGTTATCCCAACAAGAGGAAATTCTTAAATCACAAAGAGGTATGTTCAGTAGTGGACAGATAAGCTGATATGATGATGAAGCCTATTTAACAGCGCACGCCAGCGTCCTAACACAGGTTCTGGGCATAGATTCAGACAAGCTAATTTTATCATTTACTTACTGCATATAACCAACACGTGACGCCATTTGATCACGTAAAAAAACATTGATGTACAAACATATTGAGGCCCGAACTAATCACTACTTCTTTATAAACGAAGCCTTATTAGGAATATGGCGTGATTGTGATATCTAATGAGCAAACATTGAGTGAAACTAGCGAGTTTTTTTTTGTAAATACAAAAAATAACAAATTATAGTATTGTATGTTAATTTGATGACTTAACTGTATATATATATATATATATATATATATACATGATAATATCACCAAACTCGTCTAGTTATTGATTTTGTCGATATTTAAGGTTTTATGTATACTTATTGCAACTGTTGACTTTAGTCCAATGAGAAATTATGTAGAAATTAAAATGATTGGTTCCTCAGTGGTGTTGATATAATTAGATCATGGGTAAAAGTTGGTTACAATAGTCTGGATTTTGTTGATGTGTGTAACAATTATTCGCTCAAGATTTATAGTGAATATTGCTATTACATGTTTAGGAATATAGAAGGATATAAAATACAAATAAGGCAGTGAATAAAATAATGAACTAAATTTGGTTTCGCTTGTTTTATTTCAATCATTTGCTGTTACAAAATATGTTCAATGCAAAGGAACATGACTCGTCACAATAAAACATGCTTCTTAGTACCATTTTTTTATATATTATTTTAGTATCCATTCAGCATAACTATAAATAATGCCGGTCACATAAAATGCTCATAGCACAAATAGAAACTTGCAAACACTTTGTAACAAAATAGATACAATAACTTTCCCCTATGTCTTTTCTCTGCGAGAAATGCTTGTACACTATTATCATAGTTATGCCAAATCTCACATCATAACACAACGAAGCAACATGTCCCTTAAAAATATTCTTTCTTACTAACAATTTCATTTCATTTTTTTTACATTTTATGAAGTTTTATTTTTTATTTCGTATTTCTAAACTATCTAACTAAATTTTTATCTAAACTATTCTACAGTCTAGACTAGTTTTTTGGGTAAAACACCACACTATAATAATACACAAATTGGACAAATACATTCGTATCGACACCTCAGACAGATTTTTTACTCTTCTTTCTTTACACTTAGTCAACTATATAACAAAAGAGGTGAAAGCAAACTCGTAAACTGAAACTTATCTCAAGAAAGTGTTTACTAAATTCCTTAGTTTTTTCTTAATCGCTAGTGTGGACACGGAGTGTGCGCGCCTCGAGCCGGCTTCAGTCCATTCAAAGTAAATTATTTAATAAACTAACAAAGGAAACTACCCTAGAGCCGGCATGTGGCTCGCACGCGCCGCGCATGCACTCCAAATATATTAATCTAGAGTTCTATACTATCTAACTTATTTTTTTCTATTCTATCCTATCTATAGTTAAGCCTAATGTCTACAAACTAGCCATCATTTGTCGCCGTTCCTATAGCTTCATTATTCATTGATCGATTCAAAACCAGTCGACCGTCCTCTTATATTTAACGACTTATTACATAACATTTACTTAACACTTCAATTATAATCATCGACGTGATTTTTAGTTGAATCAATTTTGGTATTAAGAATTGGTTCTCCGACATGCATCGTTTTGTGCTTTCTTTTATTCGCAGTGCTCACTATTAACAAATCATCGTCCGTAATCTCAAAGAGTTCGTTTATATCACACATGCAAAGAACGCTGAAGTGAGTTAGGAACATCTACGATTTACTATCCACTTAATATTTTTTATCATGTGTGAAAAATGCAACGATTAGACAGCCACATTATCTTGTTTTAGTTGTTATAAAATATTTTAAACATAGTTTTTACATTATCGCTACGTTTATGAATACGGTAAGTTTACTATTACCTGTAAAAATATCGTGTAATAAAGCACATGCAACTGCTATATTGTATTTCATCTGATCATTATTTTACAAAGAAAGCTGAAGGCACTACCATCAAATTAATTTTATTGCTTAAAATGGAAGGAAAGCATTAGAAAAATAATTTCATGCTAAATTATTATCGCTCTTGTCGGTTATTTTTATACTATAGGGTTGGTGCCACGCTATGTTACAAGTCACTTAAGTTGGTGTGTTTATTCTAATTATTTGCTTTAATATATATAAAGGAACAACGATTAGTATTGGAATGAAAATAATATTTCTCTTAGAGAATGGGACAACTATGGTTGGTTCTAAAACGACACGAACAATAATTGGGTGTACACATATTCATGAGTGAAATAAATAATGTTTAAATATACTGGTTTAAATGCAAAAAGTTCACCGGAAATATCTATCGGAAGACTGTTTTTTACAGGAAGCCACAGTGTACGTCGAACACTAAACGATCAAATTACTTAACTAAGTACCACGCAACACTCGGTACTACATTGCACTTCATGGTTATTCATATTTCACAAGAAGTAAAGGCGGTTTATAATCAGTTCAATTAATTTGGCTTGATCAGAAATTATGCAAGAATAATACTGATCTACGGAGTATTATGGTTCATTACGTTACATCAAACGTTATACTAATAAAAATCTCACTTTTCTTTAGCCTTTGTGACGTGAGTATAGCTTGATCAAGAACCGATGCGCCGTTGACTTGTTTCAATCAAATGTTCAGGCAGTCAGCTAGTCTATGGAGCTATGTGCTTGCAATTTGCTGTTGTTACTGTTAAGTACTGGACATTACATTGTAGTGCCTCTACGTGAAACTTTTTTACATAAATTAGTGACAATTTCACGAGCTAAATTATGTACAAGTCAAAAAATAATTCATTTAACAATAGTAAGATTTAACAGCCTTTTCATGACTGAAAATAAAACAAAAAGAAAAACAGATACAGATCTACTTATTCATTCAAAATCTACTTTATTCATTCAAAACCTGTCGTTTGCTATTCATATTTTATGTATTGTGATATTCAGTATGTACACAGGTTTTGAATAAAGAGGAGTGATTACCGCTTAATCGTCAGTTAAAATACAGTTAATATATCAAACATTTAACTAGTCTTCAGTCCCTGAGTTGTATAAATATTTTCCTACTTCTTACTCGACTTTAATGATTTGTATACTTTGGTTCTGATGAAACTCTGACGTGCCAAAATAGAATTAAACAGTTGCGATATAGTAGGTTTTTACTCGTACCCATCAACAATGTATATACATGTATACATATCCATGTATAATTTATATATATTCAATATAAAAATATCAAATTTTATATAAAGTCATAAAGTGTACCCAAAACCTACGTGATGGTACAAAAAGTGTTATTTTACACCAAAAAGGTGTTAATACACTTCGGATTTCAAATCCATTACAATGTATAATGTGGAAATCAATCGTGGAATTTTTGTTTGAAGTTTTTCTTTCTAGTGGAATGTGCCGACCGCCTACAAAATAACTACTACAGTTGATTCAGTACATGATTCTCAAAAAAGGATCACTTCTTTATTCACGTATTCAACATGAGTTTTCAACGTACAAAAATTTGTATAGACTCGTAAATTGTATAAATAGACTTTACATACAACTGCTTATTGCTAAATGTTGCCATATTACAGCACTTTTGTGCCTACAAGCGCAGACGTCATCACTCAACTTTCTAACCGAACAGCGACGGAACGCTGGCGGTTGACCGATCAATCTGTCCATGTCCTTATTACTGTTGCTGTGGATAGTATGCACCTACATACACTAATTATATATGCAGGAGTAAGAGTTCAATGAAAATAAACATGTGAAACAGTAGGTATACATAAGTTCAGTCTGTTTTGGGTTTGGCAACGATATTAGTTTTTGAAGTTTCTGTGTATTGCTTTCTTGTATTAGTAATAAAATCTAGCGGAGAAGACCTAAGCTAATTGTGATGTTTAGACGAAAATAACATTTCATTGTTATGTTACAGTAAAAAAAAGAATTTACACAATATTTGAGTAAATTCTTTTGACACCATCAGAGATGCTGAGTGATAGCTAAGTGACTCGATGAGCCATGATGTCCAGGCACAATATAATTTTAATGATATTTTAAATATATAATATGAACAATTTGTTTAAATTATAATTATTAAAACATACGAATGTTGAGAACCTACGCCGGCAAAATTGTAGGTTTGAAAGTATTAAAATAGCTAATACTGTATACGTATTATAGTACCATTTTTTTGAAATAAAATATTAAAGCACCATGCCAAACACATTTTAAACATACATACATATACAACATAATTCACGACCAACAAGTGGAAGTAGCAGCCATGCCGAATTACGAATGTCGTAGAAAATGGTAATGGTTGACATTCCCCTTCGCAAAGCTGCGCACTGTCTATAACATGACAATATAGTTTCTCTTTCGTTTGTATTTTAAAAATACGTTAACGGAAGATTCTAAATCCCCGTGATAATATATTCATCGTACAAGACCTACCCGATACGCTAAACCATCTTTCCTAACCTTTACACGATAAATCATATTTCATTACTCTTTAGAAATTTGTTATAATAAATCTTTGATTCCACATGATATGACCATTTCCACCTATCCGACTCTTATAGATATTGCTTTCCTTGTTATGGCAGATGTTGAAGACAAATGTTTTTGCCATTAAGGACATTTTTGAAGATATTTAATATACTCGTATTTACAAGATTCTGAGCGTTTCTTGCACATTTTTTTTGTTCAATATGTTCAATCTGTTCAATTAATGTTCAGGTTTCTTATAGTTTTAATTATGACACTGATGAGAAGTAAAATTTTGTCAATATTTCCCATCCGGAGGACGAGGCTATATTTTAATTTCTGTAATGAAATTATATTATACTAAAATAAATAACTAACTAGCTTAAATAATCTTGTCCATATCTCCAATCCTGTCTCTAACATCTTAAATTTATTTTGCATAAAACAATAATAAAATAATAATGTAAAAACACATTTAAAATTGCAGATTGTAATCTATATCTATCTATATCCTCTCCCCGAACCGTCAAAAGACCTCATCAAAACATCACAGCGAATCGAACATCCAGCGTAAACTAAGAGGATCTGAAACGAAGCTCACTCAAAATAAATAGTTGAGGCGATAATCACAAAGTACAATTAGGCTTAGTAGCTAGGAGACGCGGGCGAACGCGGGTCGCACCAACGGAGCTTTCGATGAAGTCTATAACGGCCGCAAATTAAAATTAAAACAAATTAACATTGTAGTTACAGTTACTTTGATTTTTGGCTCGTGTACAGCACGGATTGTAGCAGTGTGGCTTATGGTCTACTTGGGAGGCGGGTAAGTTTGGTAGGCCTCGTCGGGTGACGCCGCCGTCGACGCATGCTCGCTCTCCATCGGCATCTGGATGATGGGTGGCGTCGGACCCGGGAAGTATTGGTACGGATGCGACGGGAAGTACTGAAATATTATAAGGTATATGTTAACCTCTTTAATTACAACAATACATCAATATACCAGCAAAATATCAATCATTACGATGTGATATTAGGGCCTGCACACACGAGAGACAATCATTAGCGACTTTTTGACCGATAAAATAGAAAAGATGAAAGATGTGTAAACATGTCCTTCGTCTGCCCAGATCTTAGATATTACATTAACACGACAATTTGTTATTACATTTAACAATAAGCTAGTTTACGACCGTATGTGGCATGGTTACAACATATTTTAGCATAGCATGTGAAAGCAAGGAGATTTAATTAAGAATGACGGATCGTGAGCAATGGGACTCGGAAGGTTAGAGCGTTTTGCTTCTATATAAATTTATATGGCACTCACGTATAATTCACTTTCCGGCCTTAAGCTGTCCCAGTTTACCTGGAAAACAGAACACATCAGTCATTTTATAGTTTTTTATTTGACTGAATGTTTTTTCCGTTACCAGTGGTGACCTCTGCATATAAAGGCCTTTATATAAAATTTATATATTAAAATTGCGTTCTAGTCACTTCGTAGTTCGGACTTTGTACATATTATATAAGCACTCGTTAGGGTATCACGAATACAGGTATTTCTAAATCTTTCGGTTAATGTACACACATAACTACACAATATTTTATTTATTATTATATATATAAATATTTTTAATATTATATTTTATTTGTAGAAACAAATTAGTGTTTAGGTGATATTTTTGAATTGTCTATTTATATAAATAATTGACAGTTTAATCATGTTTAACTCTAAAACTATGAAATCAGTGCACATGAAATTTGTACGAGTTGCATATATAAACCTAGGGATCAATTTGTCTATACTTATATCGAGATATACTTTTTAATTATTGTCACATTTCAAAATCCACACACCATGCGGATACGTGATGGGTGGATTTGTACATGTGGACATATAAGACGCCTGTATAATCGTCTTTCATTGTTATCACTTTGCAGAAGTGAATCTTGGTACATGTGAGCGTCGTCGACCTCTATGGCTGTAGAGAGGGAGTTTTTTTTTTGATGGGTGAAAATGGAATGATAACTCCGCCTGCGCTAACGAGATACGCTGACGGAGCACCAGTGAAAGGTGATAGATGAGAATGAAAACAGGCCCATTAGCCCATCATGATGAATTCATTAGGAATTGACCATGATAGTTTCCAGGGGGAACCGCGAGGAGGTCGACCTGGTTGGGTATATTGCTAGCAATGGGATTCTCAGTCTTATTGGTGCCGAAACCCGGGAGATAAATCTCGTAATATCTAAATATCGGCTGTATAGATCATTATCGTTGCATTGGGACTTTACATATTCCGATTACATATAAATTAATACTCATATTTATTAATTTCGTTATATTTTAAATCATATTTTATCATTAAAACCTTAATTAGAAATCGGAATTCACATTCCTGAAACAAGTGGGTAGTCCGCGCGGAATTGTAACTTTGCCATTGCCAGTGCATTGAGTAGGCTTATTTTTACTATTTTATAGTGATTTATTCGTTCCTCCTAGTTTTCATTGTATCGATGTTTAATGTTTATGTAGGATCATAAAAACAATCTTATTTATATCGGTGTTTTTATAATTTATCGGCTTACACGAACATTAAACGTAAATCGTAAATTGATCATCCATCTATTGTATAGGTATTTACTAATTTTGTGAAATCATATAAGCAATCTCATTTAATTCGTGCTTATATAACTACTTATCGGTTCACATAGTTATTGAATACACATTACTATAGGAAAAGTATTGTAATATTCTAAGTTTTTAGTGAACAAAACAAACAGACAAATTTCATATTAAATTAATGGTGACTTAATATTAATATTTTCATCGACTCTGTAAATTTATTCGTTTACAAGTTATATTATTGTAAAATATTATTATCAAAAGGAATTTCGTTCGTAACTAGTGCATATTTTAGTAATATTTATAGTGAATTTAATATTGAAATCTTATAGATATATATAAATAAACTTAATATCTGTTGTGGAATTATAAATATTCTATTGATAAAATATTCTCGTAATAAATTCTGTCTACATAAAGTTCCGTTGACTATAGAAATTAACATTTACCCTCAAATTATTAATATTTTTTTATTTTTTGTTTCGATTCTCGAACAATCTCGAATCTATTTATAGACTTGTTCTTCATTGTTTAAATTTGTAAACAACTTATAAATTGATCGTTTTTGCACGATGTCTGTTAATACAAATAAACGTAAACTTAGTCTGTCAAAGCGCAGTAAATCGAAGTATGAAGAATACACAACTCGTGATTTGCCATCATTAAGAAGAAAACGTACTATCGCGTTTAATCGTTTATCTAAGGCATTGCAAATAGGCAATGACGCGAAGTTAGATGCAACTAAGTTGGATTTATTTTTATCGTACTGTAATGAATTACAGAAAATTTCTACCGATTTCGAGAATGCACATCTCCTCATTCTGGATTTACATGATGATTCAGAGTCCGATGATGAGGGTGTTCGTGAGAGTTTTGATGATATGTATTTTAATGTTCTAGCCTTGCAACGTACATATACTAAACCTAAGGTACGGAATGAACCGGAACAGAACAGTTCTTCACATATAAAATTACCCAAGGTCACTCTTCCCACGTACTCAGGCAATATTAAATGCTGGACAGAATATATAAATACATTCAATTATTTAATAAACGAGAATACCTCATTAAGTAATTTGGAAAAATTTCATTATTTGAGATCGTCACTCTCAGGCGATGCTTTAGCGTTGATACGAGCCTACCCTGTAGCCGGTGAATATTATATCGACGCATATAACGCACTAGTTAATCGTTATAGGGACAAGCGTGATTTAGCGTTTACCTGTTGGCGTGAAATTTTAAATGTGGAATTTAAAATTAATAACGTAAAGGAGTTTCGTCGCTCACTAGACATGATCGATGAGAACTTAAATATATTACGACAGGTAAATTTACCCGTTCAAGAGTGGGATTTTGTTCTTATTTATCATCTATTATCGAAACTTGATACTAAGACACGTCGTGAGTTTGAGGAAAAGTATTCACATATCCAAATACCTTCTTATAAAATAGTTAGAGATTTCTTACACTCGAAATGCGAAGCACACAGTCGTGATACACACTTTACCGACTCAAATAAACCGCATTACAATCATCATGAATCGTCGAATACTCATGTCGGAATGCATGCAAGGCGTGTAAATGTTTCTCACACACTCGTTGCAACTAATGAATCCAAGGGTACTAGTGCATCATCTAGTGTTGCCAGCTCAACAAAAGGTTGTCCATATTGTGGCCAGGCTCATTCGATTGCTTCATGCAAATCATTTATCGATAAATCTATTGACGAACGCATGGCAATAGTTAATGACAAAAGATGGTGTTACAATTGTTTGAAATCTTCGCATCAGTTAAAAACTTGTGCCTCTGTATTTACCTGTCAGAAATGTAAGCGTAAACATCATACTTTGTTACATAAGGACACAGTAAAATCGGTCAATACTGCATCATTATTGACACATAACTCGAGTGTCAATACAACTGTGCTGCTAGCAACAGCGATTGTTACGGTAAAGGACCGTCTCGGTAACATTCAAACTTTTCGTGCATTGTTTGACACTGGCAGTCAGAATAATTTTATTACTGAAGAAGCAGTAAATCGTTTGAATCTTAATTTAGTTTCTTCTTCTTATTCAATTAAAGGCTTGGGTGACGTGTCAGCTGCAACTAGCGGTATAGTACGCTGTGTTGTTGGAAGCTTATCGGCAAATAACACTGAAGTGTCATTTGAACATGACATGCACGTCATTCCCAAGATCTGTTGTGATCTACCCATTGCAAAACTAAACACTTGTGGGTGGTCACACATCGAATCATTAAATCTAGCTGATCCTGGGTTTGATATACCCGGCCCTGTGGATTTGTTACTTGGTGCAGACGTCTTCGCGGATTCGCTCCTTACCGAACGCATTAAGGGCGGTCCATCGCAGCCACAAGCATTTAATTCAGTGTTTGGTTGGTTATTATTAGGCAAAACTTTGTTATCATGTTCATCATTGGCCGCGTTGCAATCGAATGTTGAGTCAGAACATCATGTGAAATTGGTTGAACAATTTTGGGAACTCGATAGTGTACTACAGGCTAGGTCGTATACTTCTGAAAATATTCTTTGTGAGAAAGAAGATATCGCAACCACAACTTATAGTGTTTCTTCGACTTCCTATCTCGCTTGTCGTACTATTCAGCAGGTCGCGAGAGATGGAGAGGATTCGTTTCCTCTAGCAAAAGAAACCGTCACATGCGATATTTATGTTGATGATATTGTTACTGGTACCTATACTATGTTCCAAGCTCGCGAGTTGAAGTCGCAGGTTATCGCTTTGCTCAAATCTGGCAATTTCGAATTAAGAAAATGGGCTAGTAACAAACCAGAATTGCTGGAAGAAATTCCACCAGAGCATTGTCTTGTGGAAGCTAAATCGTTTATCGATGCACAATCTTGCACACTCAAGGTTCTCGGTCTTAAATGGGATCCACTGCGTGATTCGTTTGTCTTTCACGTGCAACCTCTTACCAAAGATTGTACCAAGCGATCCATATTGAGTGAGGTTAGTCGCATCTTCGACCCGTTGGGATTTCTTTCTCCAGTAACTATTCACATCAAAATCTTAATCCAACAACTTTGGGTAGCTGGCGTAGCATGGGACGAAACACCACCTGACAATATTGTTCGTATGTGGACAAATTATGTACAACAGTTACCATCCATTCAAAATTTAATCGTACCCCGTCGTTGTACTGTTGATCACGCAATATCGTATGAGCTTCACGGGTTTTGTGATAGCTCGAAGAAGGCCTATGGCTTTGTCTTTAATTTACGTGTTACAGACAATAGTGATCGTATACATACCCGTTTTGTGTGTTCCAAAGCTCACGTCGCTCCTTTGAAAAAACTAAACATACCACGTATCCTCCGAGCACTTTTATTAAAGTGGACTACATTTGTTGCCAACAGAGTCAGCCACATACAAAGTATAGTACCTATTGATCAGTGGCGACATGTTTCCACACATGACAACCCCGCAGATATTTGCTTACGAGGCCAGTTTCCTCAACAACTTGTTGACAATTTTTTATGGTGGGCGGGCCCCACATGGTTACGTAAACCACACATCGAGTGGCTATCATCTTCTGCATCTATCACTAAAATTTATGATAAAATAATATCTATACTACGAAACATCACGTTATTAGATCAACAAACCGCACCGATTAATCCAAATCTCGATCCTTTTTTAGAGGAGTTACTCAATAGCGATCTATCATTAGATGCTATTATTGATAAAATTGCCTACGCCGTCATTCGAAAATCTGATACTACAGATTCAGTGTTATCAAGCGATGAGCGACACCAATCACTTCTCACAATCCTCGTAAAATATGTTCAATCCTTGTCGCTTTCTATCGAAATTGAGAAAATTCGTTCTAAACAATCGTTGCCTAAATCATATCGTAAGCTCAGTCTATTCATTGATAACCAGGAGGTGCTCAGGGTGGGCGGTAGAATTTCTCGCTCTGAACTCGCATACGATCAGGTACATCCAGCATTATTACCATCTAATAATTCGTTTACATCGAAATTAATTCAATTGGTTCATTTGAACAATTGTCATTGTGGTATAAATACTACACAATACTTAATATTACAACAATTTTGGATAATATCGGCTAAACGCGTCATTCGACGCTATTTATCGCAATGCATTAATTGTTTTCAAATTCAACCTAAACCGTTACAATCTTTCATGAGTGACCATCCTAAAGATCGCGTAAATCAAGTAAAACCGCGACCTCTGGTAAAGCTATGTCCTTTACCAAATGAACCATTCTAGTAAATTATTCTCATTTATCATATATTTATTTATTTAATTATATATTGTCATTAACAAGTAGTGTATGTATCATATCGTTGTATTCAATCTTATCTTAAGTTATAGTATCGTTTTTGTCTTTGTTAAGAAAATTACTATCGAATTTTGGTGGGCGGAATTATGTATCGTCCCAAACGGCGCTTCAATCGATGGATTATTCGATTCATAATCGAATGTCCACACCTCGCGGATATGAAGCGATTACATTATTATTAAGTTGGAGGGCAGTTAGTGAACTTGTCCTTGCACTCGGCTTGAGATCACGTACCGTCGCGAATCAAGAGCATAACCGAACAGTGATCTAGGAGATCATCAAATTACAGATAAAATATTGTGTATTTAAAGATTTGTGTAGGCCTACCAATCAAGAATTTATAACAGCATCCAGTCAAAGGTGGAAAGCAGTGCGGCGCATGAGATTCCTTCAAGTAAGTGCACGTACCTTCTTAAATATTGTAATCGCTTCATCCTCATTATCAGAAGTAAGGACAAACGTATTTCCACCGCTTAACGGTGTCCCTACATTCTACATCACCATTACTAACAATCCCCCCCCCCCCGTAGAGAGGTAGTAGAGAGACCCCCAAAATTGCGTTTCAACGATACATAAACTATTGATTTTCTTATTTCCGCAATGGTAGCGCTGGTCATTAGGTTAGTGGCACGCTAGTCAGTTTATTTATGTATTGACTATTTGGGCATAAAGTTGACGGATAGAGCATGGGTTATAACGTCTTATATCTTGTACAAATGACACATTTCATGTTATATATATTTTCATATAATATTTGGATTAATTCTAAAGTGCAATTTCCTATATATAATACATTACTGTTGTAAAATTCAAAATTCAAAAATCATTTATTCATGTAGGACATTTTAGCCGCTTATGAACGTCAAATTTTTACATTATAATTTTATTTTTTTCCCTACCGTCCAGTTCGGTATATAGATCCAATTGAGAAGAACTGGCAAGAAACTCAATTGAATTACTTTTTTTTTTAAAGCCAGTTTATTTACAATGTATATTTATATAGGTGTCTATGTCTAACATTAAATGAAAATTCAGTGCATGAACAACTATTGCCATGCACACTCGTCATTCAAGTAATCGTTTAGTGAGTAATAGGCTTTGCTCAGTAAATATGATTTAACAGATGTTTTGAATTTATTTAAGGGTAATTCCAACATATCCTTTGGTATCTTATTGTAAATTTTTATACCTATTCCCATAAAAGACCTATTAACTTTTTCTAAACGATACTTGGGGACAGCAAGTTTGTCTTTAAATCTAGTATTAATATTATGAATATTGCTGTTTTTTGGAAATAAGTCAAGATTTTTATGAACATATAGGATATTTGAATATATAAATTGAGAAGCAACGGTGAGAATATTTGCCTCTTTAAATTTCTCTCTTAATGAGTCACGACTTTTCATACAGTAGATCGCTCGAACGGCACGTTTTTGTAATATGAATATATTCTTAATATCTGCCGCTTTTCCCCATAGTAATATTCCATAAGAGAGTAAACTATGAAAATAACTAAAATAGACTAATCTAGCAGTATCAGTATCAGTGTACTGTCTAACTTTACGCACGGCAAAAGCTGCTGAACTTAGTTTCGCTGCAAGGCTTTGAATTTGTGCACCCCATTGTGTTTTATTATCTAGTGTGATTCCTAGAAAGACAGTAGATTCTATAAATTCGAGAGATTCGTCATTTAATTTAATATTGCAATTAGTATTAAAACTTTTAGACAGAGAGAAATTAACACATTTTGTTTTTTTTAGCGTTTAACATAAGATTGTTAGTTGTAAACCAGTGTAGGAGACGCCGCAAAGCACTATTTACATCGTCATAATTATTAGTCATTCTATTAACTTTAAAAATCAATGAAGTATCGTCTGCAAATAATACTATGCCGCATCTATCCTGCATGGCATATGGGAGATCATTAATGTAAACTAGGAATAAAAATGGACCGAGAATAGATCCTTGAGGTACACCCATTTGCACAAGTGACCCGTCAGACGTAGCGTTGCTAATCTTCACTTTCTGTATTCTATCAGATAGATAAGATTTTATTAAATTTAAAGCATTGTCTTTGACGCCATAAAAAGCAAGTTTTTTTAGCAATGTATTATGATCAACGCAATCAAAAGCCTTAGAAAGGTCACAAAAAACACCTATCACATCCATTTTCGTTTCCCATGCAGCAAATACGTGTCTAAGCAACTCTGCACCTGCGTCTGTAGTTGAACGACCTTTGGAAAAACCGAATTAACTATTGTGGATTAAATTATTTAAATTGAAATAACTGACAAGTTGCATAAGGATTATTTTTTCAAAAATTTTACTGAGTACTGGGAGTATGGATATAGGTCTATAATTTATTGGGTCACTCCTATCTCCAGATTTAAAAAGCGGTATGATTTTACTAATTTTCATTATGTTAGGAAATTTACCTTCATCTATACATTTATTGAAAATAAAAGCAAGAGAGGGCGCAATAATTTCCATTATACTATCCAGTATTTTAACAGATATACCCCATAGATCCTCTGTTTTTTTATTATTAAGCTGTTTGAATATTTTCATTATTTCTACTGATGATGTATGTCTAAAGTTAAATACAGCTGATGACTTGCTAACATTGTCTGTTAGTAAAGTTTCAGCAGCAGACGGGGAAGATTTTAGAGCCTGTTACAAAAAAAATAATTAATCTTATATATTACCGCTACAGTAAATATGTCTTAATTTGTCATATGATATCTAGCAATGGCTATGGATTACTAATATTGTATTGTTATTTAAGAAAATACATAAGTTTAGTTTCGCACAGCTATTTGGAATATATTATCAATATGATAATAAATAAATTTTATGAGCTGTAATTATTGCAATAATATTTTATGTTAGTGGGTAGTTTTTTTTTTTTCCTCTCAACAACAACCGATCTTCACTATCGAATATTTGACTTTAAATTTATTTATTTGTAAACTAAAATATACCTCCTCTTTGGCAAACCAATTTCACCAGGCCAGGTTTCGCTAAAGCGAAAATCATCTTTCTTACAGACTGTCAAAAATTAAAGTAGTTCTGACTCGAATCCATTTTAAATTTAGTTCATATTAGTCCTTAGAATAATAATTTAGTTGTAATATCAAAATGAAATTTTTGAGATAGCATATTGATAGTATGATTGAGTGCGGAGTATCACTTAATGGAAATGTACTTGCAGTGGTAACTGATTTTAAATATCTCGGTCACATTATTGCAAGTACTTTGAAAGATGGACATAGAACTCGAAAAACGAGCATTGCAGTTAGAAGTAATATGTTGGCCCGCAGGTTTGCTAGGTGTACAAAACATGTCAAAATAACCTTGCTTAAAGCTTTTTGTCAGGTTTTCTACACGAGTAGCTTTTGGGTCAACTATAATTAAAAAACTTACAATGTTCTTCGAGTTGAATATAATAAAGCCTTCAGGGCACTATTGGGGCTATCCCGTCACTGTAGTGCGTCACACATGTTTACACGAGAGCGTACGGATGATTTTTACGCAATACGGCGCAAACGAATTGTTTCGCTGTTGGGTAGGGTGCGTGTTAGCTCAAACAGTGTCCTGAAGACAATTTCTGGTAAAATGGACTGTCCCATCTTAAAATATTGGGTGGGACAGGTTATTAATGCAAGAGCGTCATGACCGCTGATTTACTAACATAGGTTAAGTCAATTTATAACTAACAAAGTGGGCCTTATGTAGTCTGATTAAATAAATATTATTATTATAGCGCCGTAATGCAATTTTCGTTATGCTTATACACAATACGTGCTTTTATGTCGTTGTTCATAGTATTGATATCTTAATTGTCGTAGTATACTTACGTATTGGCTAGGCACGGAGTCGATAGGTATATGAGCCGGGTGGGCTGCATGTGCGGCGTGATGCGCGGGGTGTGCGGAGGGTATCAGCGCTGGGTATGGCGCCAGCCAAGCGGTGGGGTGCGCAGCATGGTGGTGATGATGCAGCTGGGGGTGGTGGAACGCCGTGACGCTGTACACGCCGGCGCCGCCGCGGTACACGCCGGCACACTCGCCACCGGCTCCCGCGCCACCAACGCCGCCCGCATACACGCCGCCTGCGCTCATCGCCTGCGCACACATCATTATGACCTACACTAAATAGTAAAACTATAAAAATTGTACCTCTTTGTATACTGTCGATCATTTAGATACAGGAAGTTGTGCTTACGGGATAATAGAGAAATAAATATATAGGTATTTGAAGTTGTGAAAATATAACAAAAACTTGATTTAATTTCTAGATTAATATCTGCGAGAGATAGATGTGACAGATATATATATATATATATATATATATATATAAGGTTTGCTATATTACGTTTATGGTTTATCATTCATTCTCAATATTTTTTAGTTTTGCTTCTACCACATCCATACCTGCCGATGACCTCATTGAGGTACATAGCTTAATTTAGCAATCATTTCCTCTAATAGCAGATAAGTGTCACGGTGACGGTTACGGCAGTGAAAATTCTCAATCACGTATTATGTGCTGCATGTTACCTGCGTAATGGATTCATTGTTATCACGCCACGCTCTGCCGTTATTTTCGTTCTGTTTGTTGTATAACGCCTTTTTCTTATTGCCTCCATCCGCAAACTTCACTAGTAGAGGCTCCTTGGCACCGGGTATTGCGTTACCATTAAACATCTGGAATTTAAAAATCAGACATTGTTCAATGTAATTTAAAAATGTTCAAAATCAATAACTCTATGATTAATGTCAGCAATTTCTTGGTGACAGTGTTTCAAAAATTAAGATGAGTTTTAAATGCGCTTGACGAATTGTTGACTACATTTGAAACCAAGTTCGGTCGTTCACTATGTTCACAAAAATGGCTATAACGACGACAGCAATGACTGTGGCTATTTCATCTGAGGTTACTGTTAAGAGAATGTGGTAACGCATGCATGTGGATGAAATGGCGAAATCGTGGGTGTCAGTTGGAATCTAAAAAAATTAATTCCTTTTCGGAACTCAATTTATCCAATAAAGTACTTTTAAAACAGACGAAAGGCCTATAATTTGAGCAAATTGACGATGCAATAATATTTGTAATATTATTCATCGTCAATTTGCTCAAATTATAAATATATTGGTAATATTTCCACTAATTTATTTAGAATTACATTTCTATAAATTCAGATTTAATATTATATTGGAAAATAAGGATAACTCACTTGAATAATTTGTTCGCATTTTTCTCTCGACTCCATTCTTGCGAAGCCGACTCCTTTGCTATGACCATGAGTGTCACGCAGGATCCTCGTCGATACAACTTGCCCAAACTTCGCGAGCAGTTGGTCCACATCATTCTCCTTGAAATGTGGCGGCAAGTTCGCCATGTATAAGTTGGTGGGATCCTGCTCTTGTTGCTGTAAAAATCCAGGGGCGAAAGGTGAAGAAGCTGTTCTGATATTTACCTTGTATGAGGTAAACATATTTTAATTTCAGTTGTGTCAAAATTGAGAAACTATCTATTGCAAAGTTTGAAATTAGAGGTTTAACTTTGGACCCTATTTATTGGGTGCCTATATTTGATTTACTTCGTAAGTCAGCTATCTCAATGTGCTAGTAAGAGGGCTGTTATTCAAACTATACTATATCACGGTATTAATAAAAAAAAAAAATTAAATTAGTAAAAAATGTATGTGTAACATACTTCTTTTACTTAGCGTCAAAAACGTAGCTTAAAAAAAGTTTTTACGTAGCTTAAAAAAAGTATGTATAACATACTTTTTCAGCGTCAAATAGTTTCTCTGTTATTGTGTTCAGTGATTAGTGGTAAGCAGGCAGAGCAACATTTAGTTCATTTAATAATCAATGACAATACACTCACTGCACACAAGCACCCCTGCACATTTTTGTTTTTTTTTTTGTTCTGAGAGGATAACAGATGTCATTTATTTCAAAGCATTTATTACAATAAACGGAGAACGGAAGGATGTTCCACAGAATAAGTATTTCATAATTAGCTTGAAGCCCGCAAGTTATCTAGACACTGAAGCCAGCACTGACGTAAACCAGCAGATTGATCTAATGTACTAAATAATATTAGGTAAGTGTTATCAACGGGATGGGCATAATATACATCAGCATAGATTATGAAGCTAGTTAAGTCGCATACACTCTAATTTAATATCGAAAGCATAGTATACCCGAGCCCAATAGCGGTAATACAGTTATATATTTTATAACGCTGAAGCAAACGACAATATTACAGAATTAATTAGATGAAATAATATTCGAGATATAGAATTAAGTAAGCGTTATATTTGCATCGTATTTGCGTACCATTGTAGTGACTAAATACTTACAACACAATAGTGTCAGAATATATGATATAATGGTAACATACCAAATTATCACTGTTGGCATTTCCCAAAATTAATAAAATAATGATGAGGCGTATATGGGGTGGTACCACCAGCGTGGATCAATTGATCTCTCCCATTTACGTTGACCATCTAAACACAGAGCCTACTATATCTAAGTAAAGTCACACATCTATTGAATCAAACAAACAATATGCATTAAGAAATTTGATTGTTCTAAAATTCCACCTAGAACATTAAGGGTAAGGATGTTGATGCTATGATGCATAAGTAGGTTATGTGTCACAAATCTAGTCTTTATAATAGAGAATATTGCTTATCGTAATGCGTAATAATTAGGCATTACAGCACTTGATCAATTAAGTATATAAATAAGGTAAAATACTAAAGCTATAAGTAAAGGATATTGGTTAGATCTTAAGTTGAAAGGAAAAAAGAAAATAGCCTGAAAATTAGAAAATTAAATAAAAAAAAATATTTAGAAAATATAGTTGGTAAATTAAGGTACTTATTTGAAAATAAGGCAGGTAATTGTTTATTCTCTTCAAGCTACTTTCTTTTCGTGGTCAGTGGATAGAAATATATTGCATTGGCAAGGAAAGTAAAAGGATGACTTGTAAGTAAGAAAAGGGTTTGATAGAATTTTTAGGGATTTATATAGTATGTAGGTTTATTGTTATTGTAGTAGAATTATAGGTGTTTGTGAGAGCGGATTAGGGGCAGGCGGTTAGTCATAATAGTATTACTTGCATGCACAACGTACACGGTTCAGTCTACGCAGGAACCAGATACCCACTTTAGCCATCTGGGCCTGAACACCTTTGGCTTGTAATCCTTTCACTGCAGCTTCGGCTGACGCGATCGTTTCAAAATCTACAAAACCGTAACCTGTAGGAACAAAAGCGAAATATCTTTATAATTATGGGCTTTCTGAAGTAATATAATTAATAAGAAAGTCTGATGATACATGCTGCTTAAACAGGTTAACTAAGATCTCAAATGTAACAAACAGCTATAAAATAGATCTGATAGATATAATGTAACTAATGATGACTATAATAGTTCTCTACAGTAAGAGCGTGATGATAATGTGATACAAAAAGATTATATTGTGATAAATAGACACAAATAGTGTGCATCCTCTGATAAACGATTACATTTCAGAATTATCTGTGCTTAAGTGCAAAAAATATAGCGAAGATGATAATTCACTACTTGAAAATAACACGTGGGTACATATGTGAAATAAACATACATATCGTAATTGATAATAATTATGAGAACATTATAAATATGAACCAAATTATATGTATCTAGTGTCGTGCATATATTGGAAAAAAGTCTCACCATAGATGGATTAGTTTAATGAAGGTATATGGTATTCTAGAAAATATTAATATTGTATTAAATAATTCAGTTACGAATAATTTTACTGATGCAAAATCTATTTGTATAGGAATATAAATTAGTATAGAATAAGTACTTTATATACATACGTGAAATATCTATGCACAGATTAGTTACTAGAAGTAGGTACATGACGTATATATAAAGGCAACTTATATTGCTATGATAGTGTAAGAGAAGAATGCAGGAGTGAATGTTGATTACCTTTACATTTATTCGTATTTTTATCCAATATTGCTTTTGTTGAAATAATATTGCCATACCTGAAAAAAAAAATAGATGGCATTAAAATACTAATATTAAACATTTTAAAGTATTGTTTTAGGCGTTTCTTTTACTCTATAAAACTTTTTAAAAAAAAATTATGCAACTTAGAATGGCAAACAAGTTGACGGCTCAACTGATGGAAAGTGGTAACCGTCGCCTACCTATAGTCATGAGCAGTACCATGGACATAACAGAGTATACAGTTTCGCTCATGATATCCCCCATGCGTTGCCATTCCTGATGACACAGATGTTATTCTTCTGTACCCTGTAAATTCACAGCCATATCTCACCCTTCAAACCGAAACACAGCCATACAAAAACAATTTCTTCACGGTAGAAACACGAATGGGACAGATGTGTCCAAGCAAACGACTTTTGTACAAAGTCTCCTTCTGGTATACAAAACTTGTATATATAAAGGAATTTGAACTCTTATCTTACGATAAATTTTATACAAAATTATGCGACTAAAGTCACGGGATATATCTAGTAGTATTAGACAGCTTATGAGTTGAGATACATTACTTACATCTGGCACATCTGCACCAGGTCTTTATCCGTGGTATTTTGGCTAAGGCCACGGATGTACAGGTTGGTGCGGCTGAGTTGTTCGCCGGCGGCCCCGGTAGTGGAAGCAGAAGAGGCGGGTGGTGGCGGCGCAGTGCTGAGACTGGTGGAACGTGTGCCTCCAGCCGAGCCCGTGTTAGAGGACGATGAAGACGCGGTGTTGGCTGGCGACGCCGCTGTTGGAACACGCGCGCCTGTGGCGCCTCCCATCGTCGTTCCAGCGTACTGCAAATAGATACCCTAAATTACGCTATACGTAATGTATTTAAAAAATTTGTCGTTTGGTTTTAATGGACAAATGACAAGTTGCTAAGTGGGTAAATGAAATATATAATAGCTATTTGACACAATTAAATGTCAATAATTAGTAGTGCCTAGCTAGTTAGCTTTAGAGCTTTTAGATACAGCTTCAACTGTGACTGTAGACTATTTGACCTCAGAAAATATACCATGCATCGTTAAACTCAGTCTAATATATTTGCAATTGGGGTATGGCTGATACCGTATCAAAATTACTAAAGTGAAAATCGTATTTAGGATATTTATCGGAACTCAAAAGTAGTTAAATTATAAACTATTAGCAATGAAAGGAAAATTGTTCTTAAAATGTTCGAACACACACATACATATACATACATATATATATCAAACATAAAATGAAGAATGAGGATTCACTGGGCTGATGTTTAGTTCACTTAAGAAGGACCTCCTTTCTTTATATAAATAATTCAGATAAATTCGATACTACAAAATATTAATATAAATATTGCCGTATGATAAACAACATATTGCGCTGACCCAAAATAATAATTGGGATCAGAGTAGGAAGATGATGATGTTGATGATTAGCGTATAATACAAGATTTAGGCAAATAATATTTTTGGGCTATTTAAAATGGAAAAGAAGCTGATGGTTCACCTGATGATAACAGGTACCGTCGCCTATAGACATGAGTAACACCAATATTAATAGTATATTTTGCCAGAGTTACAACAAGCTCACGGGCTCATAAAATACAAGAAATATAAAAAATTGTATCTTTGTTTAGATGATGTAGTGGTTATTTTGTGTGTGGGTTCCTCGTTTAGTTTATTTACTAGTCTTATTGATTTTTATTTACTTGTTGTTCTATTATTATGTTGGTTATAGTACAGAGTGAGGAAAACATAGCTTACTAGTTAGCAGTAACTATTACTTTCCTTTCGATGGTTTATCAGTTCGTTGCAAATTTCAGTAATATCTTAATATAAAAATCATGATCATATCATGATCCTTATTCATACAAATTTTCATAGTTGTTCAACTGATTTTAATGTTTATTTTGTTTGCTCTAACTTGGGAAATTATAGTTTTTAAGTTTAAAAGGATAGTTTTTTTCTCAATAAGAAGAAATGAATTCAGTAGATAGCGGTAAGCGGTAAAACAAGGTTTGATCAGCTAATATTATCAATGACAATAAGTAAAAAATATATACATATATCAGTAAAATAAAGCAATCTAGTAAAAGTCGCTCAATAACCAACAAACCGCGCCTATTGATAGAATAATTGGATTTATTGTAATGGTTAATTTATTCCGTAATCTATCACATTAATGCGTGGTAATTAAATATTAAATCTGATTTATTGCCATTATTTAGGCCTATCTATGATCTCTTAATTTAGTTAATACGAAAATTAAGTACAAATTTTCACAAAATTCCCAGTCGTATCCGTGTAACGATTATTAACCAAGTATATTATTAACGCTTCTCCGGTTTAAATTCGCGAAATGCTCAGAATGATGTGGCATATGCGACTTCATTGAAACTAACTGCTTTCGGTAAGACGTGTTAAGGCGTCGTCCATTAGTTATTTAGCTAGCGAGTAATGAATAGGGTGGAGGAGAATAATGAGCAAATGGCGATTCAGAGCACGCACTCTTAATCGACTCGTATCTCGTATGCGCTTACAAGTCGTGAAGTCGTATCAGGCGAGACATAGAAAAGCACTACAATTTATGGATTAGTTTTAGATTACCTCTACATTAGAATGTTGTGTAAATAAAATGAATCGTATTACTTATATATAATCGTATTATATATACTTCTTCTATTACTAAAATTTATTAAATGAGAATATAAACTTATTCTATCTGTTATATTTATACATGTACATCTAGTATATATGCCATTTATCGTCTAGTTATATATTTTTTAATATTATACTTAATTTTTTTATTAAATAGGTATATATATATATATATATATATATATATATATATATATATATATATATATATATATATATATATATATATATATATATATATATATATATATATATATATAATGTAGGTAAGCATTTAATTAGTATATACTGTTAATGGATGAACGTACTACAAGAACGTAGATATTAAATTATAATTCACATAAAAATTATCTACTTACCTACTTTCTATTATTTTCCCCATCATCCGTGTTTGCATCGTCCCCTATGCATTTAATTTGAGTTTCCGACGTAATTTATAATATGAAACGTGAATTATTACCCGACGGAAAATTATTCGTGCTATGAGTGTCTACGAGGGTACAATATCAGTATACACGTGTTGTTATTTGCATTTAGTTAACATATTAAGCCCATAAAGTGCGCGTGTCGTAGACAGAGCGAGTCATCAACCGATATACCTACTATACTCGTATGTGTATGTGCAATGTAAAGAGTTACAAATACAATGTTTTTGTATATATTGTAATTAAATATTAGTATCTATTCTTTATATATGTTGAGAAAATACTTAGGTGGTCAATCATTATTATTCATTAGATGGTGTATCGCTTACAAGTTGTTTTCCATGAAATGATATATATATACGTACACAGTGTAGAAATTTCAAAATATTAATAGTACCTATACATGAAACTCAACAACTTTTTCTGAGGAACGAAATTGAAAGATAAAAACAAATTTTGTTTTCTTCTTCTGTGAACTTGAATAAGTTTGTAAAAAAAGTTAAAAATTTCGACTGCATTCTTCGGGGGAAATTTTTCAGTATATAATTATAATGTAAGTACTTAAGTGTTGTACAGTATTTTTTTTTCTATTATGTACTACTTACATATTTCTACACGTGGTAACTTTTTGTAAAAACAATGACTTGGGAGATTTTACATATTATATGACTTGGTATAACGGAAGGATCAATCTGTATCTCGTGATTCGTTTCACTACATTATTCTAATGAAGTGCACTGATTTTCTATACTAAATTCAAAAGTTTCATCGAAATCCTTTCAGCTATTTTTTGTGAGGAGTTAATAAATAAAGACAGAAATACATTCTGAAAATGTCTAATTGGGTTACATGACTTATTTTCAAGCTTTTTAAATAAAAATAGTATTTATGTTGTAAATAATTTTTATCATATATTATGAATAATTCTATGTGTTATATTATCAGTTAGGTATATAATTAAAACATAAATAGAACTAAAAGACTGGATAAAAAGTAGAATATTTTTAATATTAGGGAATAGGTAGGTGCCTATTTAGATATTAACTCGTCTACCTACGCGTTTAGTCGTTTCAAAGAACTTAAATAATGTTTTAATTAAAGTATTCCATTTATTCAGGCGATTCTATAGAGCCAACAATTTTTTATTTCAGTGAATTGAATTGACGTTGGCAATATCATGTTTCTATAAGGCGTCTTTATACCTAATTTACCGTAGGACGGCACGATGATATTGATCCAATACAATTTTACTGTCACGATAAAATGTTACAGGAAAAGTAAAGTAAACCTATGCAACTGTATGTTTTGATTTTTCTGCGACAATATCATGCACAGTATAGCGATGTTTATCCTTGCTTGCCTTAATGCTTAATTAATTATCATGATATTTGACATATACGTAGTATCAGAGGTAGAAAAGGACTTAGGCTACATTTTTTTGAGTCAAATAACATATCCTGGTCATGTGGTAAAAATGGTCGATGGGTAATACGAGTACAAACAAACATTCGGTACTAATTCTAGAATTGTTTCAACTACATTTTGAAATAAATAGTTACTTTTTTGAGAATAATTGCAATCAGATCATTTGCTCTGTTTATCTTTCTCACTAGCTCCACATCCAAATTACATATATTAATTTATTTTAATTGCGCTGTGAACAATCCATGAATACATTAGTATAATCAGATTACCTTACAGTCACAGGACGAGGACGTGGTTTATGCGTTTTTATTGTACCTACGTACAATAAGCATATACTTCAAAACTCATTATTTCCCTCTATAAAAGTCTCTTACTATAAGTTAATTTATGGTAAGAGATTTTATTATATTTTTGGCATTAAATTAATATAAATTGCTTTCTTTAATATAAAGGAATGAACCTCGATATAATTCATATTTTTTAAAAGTAACCCCAGGTAATAAAGGAAATTCATCATTTTTGACGTTTGACGTATGAAAATATTACATTCGTATTTGGATTTAAAAAGAATGTACCTATTGGAATAAAATAAAAAATTAAGAGTAGAATTATCAAACATTCCATAACTATTTAACACATAGTTGATATACATAATATATTTAAAAAAATCTCAAAGAATTTATTGGAAATGTAGTGAACAATTATTCAACTTCCTTTGGTATTATTTATTACGAAATAAAAAATACTTCAACGAATACAAAGGGAATATAAATTTATTCATAAAGAATAGTTTTTGCCACGTATGGCACCTCAATTTTTTACCCCACTGTCTAGTTCAGCAAGCAAGCTCAGTAGAAAAGAACTGGCAAAAATACCATTGTTATTGTTTCTTTTAAAATGAATTTGTTAACAAAATATCCATTTATAGTATTTAGATGAACACATTTTTTTTAAATAATAGTTAAATATATATTTTAGTTTAGTTTTATATATATATATATAATTATATGATATAACGTGCCTACTTACGCGTACTTGTATAAGGCTACAAGATTTTGAAGTGTCTAATTGACATAATTTGATAAGCATTATATGTAAGTTTATTACCGCTAAAAATCAGTACTAGGTTTAATATACTTGCTGTTAAAAAACAAAATTATTAAAACTGTTTAGTCAACGAGTTAATAATACTCTTATCATTCTTCACCTTTTTATTACTTTGTTTGGAGTCATTATCTATTTATAGAATTTAAACCGGTATCGAAGTTTTTTTTATAGAAAAACGCTGAATGAACGATGAAAATTATGCATCCTCATTTGAGAATTTTTAAAATATGAAATATAATATTGAGTGGTATAATATGAAAATCCAAAATGTAATACAATAAATAATGTTTTTTTTTTTATATAATTTTATTATTTTTCATGAATATATGATACAGATCTGAAAATTTGTACCTAAATACATAGTACTATAAGTAGATAATAAGATAAAAATATAATCAAAGCTTAATAAAGTTACAAGTTTTGTAAGTGTATAATTAACACAGTTTTAACAAATTTTATTACTAATAATAATCGGAATTAAATTTGGGTGCTATTACAATCGATTATCGAAATACACGATTAAATACATTATTAAAACCGTGTAGTATACGAGTCCACATTAGTCGGCCACCTGTGCAATTTACTCAATTTAAAGCTATTATCTGCTTGGAATTTAGACCGGTAATTAAGCGAGGCCAGTGTCCCCTATGGTACGGACGAAACCTCCCAAGATTCTTCGCAGTACAATGTAAGTGAGCTAGTTTTTATAATTTTACCGTATCACTTTTTAAATAAGGTTCTGTGATAAGTTTATTTAAGTTTATATTTATTTATTTACTTATATTTGTTTTTATTGCAGCCCGTCAGTTAGCAAATTTGCAACACTGGATAATAATGAGATAAATTATACGGATTATTAAGTATATTAAAAAACACCACCGAATTAAGAGGCTCGTTCTTTTTTCAAGTCGGTTAAAATTTAAAGATTTAAAATATGATAACTACAATCAAGATTGGCGAATATATTGTATATACGACTAATTAAAAAAATACAGTTGAGGAAATGCGTTTTATCGAGAGTTTAAAAATAAATGATATAAGGATAATACGGTTATTTATGTGACGATATATTTAGATTAAATCAATAAAGATTCTATTAATAAAATATTATTTATGAGTTACGCTTATAAATACACGTCTTTATTTAGTGATAAGTACTGTAGAGTGAAGTATGAAACCGATAGAAGTCCCAATCAGTCTGGCTCAGATTCGACAGGTGTCAAGTCCTCAAATGGGGGCGGAGGGTGTGGGGGAGTTAGGAGACACTTGACATTTCTTGACGAGTAATCATCGCGCCCCCAACATGCCTGAAGTTTTGACATAAGCCTAAACTTTCCCTTGGTACTGCTTCACAAGTTTTTTTGCACTTATTTTGCGATTCGAAAGCTCGAGAAAATGTTCAAACACTCAAAGTAAATTGAAGTTTGTTTGAATATATTAATTTTAATGTTTAGAATAATACTTGTTTGCTTTTTAATAGCGCTGGAAAACTGTAAAAGTTCTGTTTAAAATTAATTACTAAATTCTTATATATTTATAAAATATCAAAATTACAAAAGTATTGTAATAATTCATATTAAATTTAGCTGTATTTAACTTTTAAAAAGATATTTACATAGATTATTTTTAAATAAATAAGGTGAAGCTACATATAAAGATTAATCTTTACTAATGTTATAAATGTAAAAGTGAGTTTGTTACCTCATAGCGCTGTTACAGCACTATAAGTATAGTAACCAATCGCCATAAAATTTGGTTTATACGTACTACATGGAATGGAGAAGGATATAGGCTATTCTTTAATCCAGTCAACGAATATATACCGGTCACGCGGACGAAGTCGCGGGTAAAAGCTAGTATATCCATAAATTAAAACCTACGAGATCCATCTTTATTTTCAGTTTTTAAACCACTTTAAAAGTCCACGAAGCCTTTTAACATGACTCTTAATTTATGTACATTTCAAAGCGTTAAGGGTCACAATATTTTTAATGAACTAGATATAAATTCGAAAAATTCAGTGGGGTGGTGTTCAATTTGGGAATCTTTGGAGCATTCCACCAACTTATCTATCGCCGCTTTTAAAACTTCCAATTTTAATGCGAAGTAGTATTGTGCTACGAAAGAATGGTGTATTACTAATTTTTGTTTCAATCTATATCTTAGTAAGAATAGGATTACTTAATTAAATAATAGAGTGTAGGGTGGGTGGCTAGAGCTATATTAAATGCCGGAGCTGCATAGAACAGACAAGAGCTCTTAGACATGTTGAGGGCTATTATTATCGTTTACATTACGTAGTGGAAGCATAGGAAGAGCCAGTAAGAATAGACTTGCACAGGTATCTATATATGTATACCGCTCCCCAAAGTATAATTTTTATTTAACTTTAACAGTTTAATTCTATAATAATATTAGATGTATTCTTGATTAACAAATAATTCAAAGGTTTAGGCGTAGGTAAATTTTACTTCTATTTCATTACAAGTAATCTATATTAATTAATATTTCATTGTGTAGGTTTTAATTATACATGAAGATGAAATGAAATATAGATCCAACTTTTGATGGTAACTGACATTTAAATCAAATGTGTCATGTGTCGTACGTAGGTACTTACAAAATTAACAGCCAATATTGACGAAAGCAAACGATAATTTCAAAGCAATTTTCAGTTTATCAACATTCGAACGATACGACCGACATTTGATATAGACGCACACATTGGGTATTGTATGACGGTTGGCGATGACGTCACGCGCGTAGGAGGTTCGAGGAGGGAGGTCTGTAAAGAAAGCATGGTTTGGGGGTGGGAGACAGCACTCAACAGTTGGTCCTGTGGCGGTCGGCGCGGCTCAATAGCGCAGCGCGTGCGTGCCACGCGCGACGTCACATGGCCGGCGAGCACGCTACACTGAACGATGTAAATTCCGTTGCGAGTGCATCCAACATGCTACAATTCATCCGATACGTTATAGATGTTAATTACAAATGAAATTGGTGTAAACCGGCTGCCTCGTATTAATAATTAGTTGAATAAACGATGCAATTCCGGTTTCATTGTGCACCCGCATATATACCTATGATATGTACAGAAGCGAATCCGATAGACACAGTGACGGGGACTCACAAAATGAAACATAAATCCCATCCAATCTATTTAAATTGAGCACTCCATTTGTTTTATCGGCGATTCAATCAGGGAATCGACGAAATTCATTTTGTGTTTAAGTGTAGTAAAATAGCATTGTAACTAACCCTATCTATTGCTTTATCAGTTCCAAATTCCAATAGATAATTTGCACATGAAATGGTACAAATAAAGTATATTATGCAAAGTTAATCGTTTTTAAAATTTCTTTACCAGATTCTTGAGATTTCTTTACGCAATCTAGCAATATTATTTATACTTAGGTATATTTAGTTAGGTAAGTAGGGACGAAAGAGTCTTGAAAGATAGCAACAGTACGGGGGAATTAATTTGATTGATACGAGATAATTGGGACGAGAATTTGTGAGTAGGAATTGCTTCAGATGGACGGGCAAAATTAATTACCCATCGCATTCAGTTTTCTATTATTCACACTGATTGCTAATTGTTGCTGTAAAAGCTACAATTATACGAATCGCTCATATTAATTTTGTATAGTCTTTACGTAGGCTAATGTATTCACTTAATGATTTCTTATTTAATTTTCTGATTCTGAATTGTATTTCAATTTACTGAGTAGTAACAATTCAAACACAAGGGATTACCTGTTTATAATATTACTTAATTTAAATATTTAATAAATATATGAACTTACATTTATAATAGTGTACGTCTCAGATTTTGGTATTTAGGTAAGCGCTGAAGTTTTTTTTTTCTAGGTAAAATTTATAATTAACATTACGAGTAC
The DNA here is from genome assembly GCF_026898425.1 of Galleria mellonella. Taxonomy (NCBI): domain Eukaryota; kingdom Metazoa; phylum Arthropoda; class Insecta; order Lepidoptera; family Pyralidae; genus Galleria; species Galleria mellonella. The sequence goes on from NW_026442086.1 coordinate 1,011,453, forward strand.
TTATATTTATGTATTGATGGTATTAATCTATATGTAATTTAGTACATAAATAAGTTAGTGGCCTGCTATTGTATGAATAAAATGTAGTATTGTTATTTAAATTAAATATACAACGAGAAAAAAATATGGTCGTCTTTGATTTTCACTTCCTTAAAATAAATAGGTAGGGTCAAGCGATTCCGAAAAAAACGTTCAGCAGTGTTCGGGAAAATTTAAATATCGGTAGTTCCCTAGTCCGCGTCACTCTGACATTAACATAATTCAACGAAAAAATACCCACCCATGTTACAAAAAAGCTCCCTTTTCGGCCTGATCTGACCCGACCCGACAGTTCACAATATTGGACAAGTTTTGGAGACAAAATTGTGTTACATGGCATACGGTGCGCGTTTAAGAAAATGTAGATACGATTGCCATACAATAAAAATTATTGAAATACAGTTTGATTTTTAGGAAATTTTATAATAAAGACACTGTGATATATCGCCACAATAGATTAGGCGAGGCGTGTTACCTCGGATGTGTCTCACGAGGGGCTAGGGTCCTTCACCTTCCGCCAGAGCTGAAATAAATCTAATTCTTTGGATGACAGATATCAGCAAGCCTTGTTTATTTATACTTTCACCCCGAGTTATACGAGGGTCGCACATGTGGGACGTGCCTTGCCTCATTCTACAAAAATAAACTATTATGTTCACTAAACCAACAAGCGCGTATGAGGTGATCGGAACCATCGGCACGTCACATTGAGAACAATTTTATAATCGTCTCTAAGAACTAAACGGTCAACCACGAGCACAAACGGAATCAATTCCACTGTAAATAGGGGACCACGGGAACCCGCATTACTCTACTTGACATTGAAAAAGGATCTCCTAAACATAAATAATATGACCGAAGCGAAAGCTCCCAAAATAAATGTGGTAATTTCATTTACAAAAATTTTCCTCGTAGCGCATACATTTAAATATATCAGCATAATCTTTGAGTATACCGTGCGTGTGAAAATCAACTCACAAGAAAGTTATATGAGTAGAGATAAGGTAATACTTGTAGATAAAATCACATGATTGAAATGGATAATACAGTACGGACGTAACTATTGTTTTATTTCCTTAATTCGAGTTTTTGTTAAATTCCAATAATACCTGTAGGTAATATTTGGTTTTTAAGTGAACGGATTAGACGTGTCCGGACGTAATGCGCTAGTGAATTAGAGACGGCCACTTATGTCGTTCGTCGTGATAAAAAACGTTGGTCCCTTCACAAAAAGTAACCTCTATTTAGGGCTGCCACGTCCGGGAGAGGGCGCGATGAATCTAACAAGGTGCGGAGTTGTGACAGCCCTGACAGCTGACATATTTTGGTCATTAATCAAGTGGTCATAGATATATGTTACCGCTACTAACTGGAGACTGCGATACCCAATCATCCGACGAAAAAGTGAAACAAACTTAAACATTACAATGCTGTGAGAATAGTCTTTGTTTGAAATGTATATACCATATACATTGTAATTTTATGGAAAGCTTATAAATGTATATTTTTTGAGCTTCTTTATTTTGAAGGTTAGTCACAAAAAAAGAATACTGTCTTTTTATGTACATGAATAGAGGTTGGACTTATAATTAGGCTTCCCCAAATTGGCGCAAAATATGAAAAGTCTAATATCCTTCTTAAAAATTCCTTTGAAAGAAAAATAAAGGACAATGTTTACCATATTCTATAGCAGTTTCGTAGCGGGTGTAGGTACTATAAGCTCGCTCGGCATAAAAACTAAAGAAAATAAACATTTATAATTGATAGCTGGAACCCTTCAACAAGACAGTATTGTTATAGTTTAGTTAAGAATCATCAACTTAAGCGGCTAATTTTATGGATTAGGAATGGGTAGAGCGTGAAAGTTACTTTGTTAGTATTACCATAAAGGAAGTGGTATAAAATCGCATTAAAATTTTTACATGTAGATGGGCTTTATAAATATAGAAATGAGATATATACTTGTATGTATATTTTATATCTTTAAATAGTATAAAGTTTTTTATGTTACTTAGAAAGGCAAACAAGCAGACAGCCCACCTTTCTTGAGTTTTTTTTGTTTTTTTCTTATTATTAGATTATACATCGGATTTTGATACGGGTGTTACTGTAATTTAAATATTTTTACGGGAGGTTTTATATACAGTTTGCACACGTGCGAAGTCGGGTACATCAAGAATAATACATAATAATGAATAAAAGACGTACAAATGATTTTAATAATCGTAAAAGAATCTAATAAACCACTATGGAGAGCACATTATATATTATATTATAAAGAGTTATATCGACAATCTCTTTGAACTGGAGTCAGGAAGTTAAGCCTGGACTAATTTAACAAAAGATAGTCTAAATTGATCCAGGTCTAAATACTGAATTAGGTTTCAGCCGGTAGATGTCACACAGTTCTCAGTAACCTTCTCACGTAAGAATAGAATAGAAATAGAATAGAAATTTATTATTTGACAAAAACACAAATTTACAAACACAAGATACAATGGGCCCCACACTAAGCGAACCTGTATTGTGGGCACCCGACAAAGATTAACAAATAAAAAGTATATAGTGAGCGGGTATTAATATAAAAGGAATATAAAATTAACAAAATGATCATTGGTGATCAGGCAATCCCGAAAAATTTGAACGTTAGTAAAATCAATAATATAAATAGACAAGCAATTGTAAAACAATAATATATGCCCTTAAGCGAAGCGAAGTTGTGTAAATGAATGTGGGTATGTTCGTGACTATGTGTGAATGTGTTGTGCAAACTATGTCAAAGAAGTATACTGTATGTTATTATTATCCAGACCACAGTTTTTCAGTTGCCTAATGATAAAAGATACACTAACATAATGATAAAAGATAATTATTTGTGTTTCATAATATGTGAACTATGATCAATGAGTAGACGCTGTTAATTTTATAGTACATATATAGTTAGATAAATGGAATTCCCGTTACTATCTTATAAATTTTAATTTTTGTTTAAAAAGAAAGCTACAGTTGCATTTATTGTCAATTCGACTTAGCTGAAATTGCATTTTCAATGAGCGTAAAAATTACAAGAAAATGACTATTCAACCATGTTAAAAAACAAATTTAATTAATCAATAAGTTATATGTTTTAAATTTGACAGAATTTATTTGTGGTAATACAAAGAAGTATGTATGCAGTCGTAACTTTAACTTTAATTATAAAATAAATATATTTGGGATTCTTACAACAAGACCTTTTATTTGATATTTCAAACGATATAGTTTGCAAAACATTGTTTTTTTGTTTTCTAATTTACCCCGCAAAAGTGGACCTTATGTTTAAAATTAATTTATTTTTCATTTATTACACGTTTATCTTTGAGTCACCGACTTATATATGGGCACTAAATAAAAATTAATGCAATCGGTCCAGTAGTTTCGCAGTAAATTGGCTGTGATAGACTGATGAATAGACTGACACACGAGTGATCCTATAATATGGATTGTTTTTTCTTTTTGAGTTACGGAACCCTAAAAATGATTTCGATTCTATTACAAAGAGAGGTTTCCGAAGCAGGAAACTATATAATTTTAGTACTTATTATTTATAACAATAACAATTTTAAAACGCCTGAAATCAAAGGCTTTCAATTGTACGGTAATATCAAATAACTTTTTGGGCACTTCTGTCCTATTCGTGTTACTACCGTAAAGCAGTTGTGTTTGCATGGCTGTGTTTCAGTTTGAAGAGTGTGGGACTCTACAAGGTACTGAGGAATAACACCTGAGTCCTCAGGAATAGCAACGCATGGTGGGTATTATGGGCGAAATAGTATACTCTGTTATATGCATGGTATTGTTCATGTCTATAGGCGATGGTTACCACGTTCCCATCAGGTGGGCCGTAAGCTTGTTTGCTAGTCTAAGTTGCTTAAAAAAAACTAAAGTCACCTAAGATCAGTCAATAGATATTTAAAGTTTTCCGCTGTACCAACGATATTATACGTGTAGGGCGTTTGCATAGTTTATTTGTGAAAAGGAAAGATACACGAGCGCAATCACATAAGCGGAATTCTTTTCAAATGTTGCTCGATCTAAAAAAGTGTTCAGCATCGGAGCGGCCGTGAGATAAATCCTGTAGAGACGCGTTGTAATAAAACACGTACGACGCAAGGAGCTACATTTTATTTCAAAAGCGATAAGGGCGCGAGAAATTCCTTTTAGAAGATTCTTGTGGAGAGAGGGTGAGATTGTAACTCGTAGATGCAGTGCGAACACGATCTTTGTGCGACATCTGGTTTGTGTTGGTTGGTGCCTTGTAGCTGAGCGAAACCGAGCTCTAATAGAAATTCTGATAATCCGGTATAATAAACTAGTGAATAAAGCCACATGGACAATTTAAGGGATATATTTTAGAGTATTAAAATTGTTGTACATAATTTTAATAATTGTAAGACACTCAGTCAGAGAGCCTGAAAGTAAAAAAATTAAATAGATAGTTGGCAGTGTGCTTTTTAAAGATTAGATGTATTTGAATTGCAAGTAAAGTAAGATTTATGATTATGATTAATACTGTAAATATTATCACAGCTGAAATATAATAATTGGTAATTAATAAAATAAGTATGTATATTATAGTTGAGTTATTATTTTTAGCTGTATGGTTTTCATAAAATAAGATTTTTTATTTTTAATAAATAGTTCTTTTATAAAATGGTCACTGATGACAAAAGTCATTAATAGAAAACGACGCCTATATTATCCATACTCTTTTCGGAAAAGCAATCTATGATAATTACTTATTAATGAGAATGAGTTTTATTTTTTGTCAAAGATGTAGATGTATGAATAAAATAACATGCGATGCATACTTGTTTGTCCGTATTTAATATTTACGTGATATGCTACTTCCATGTTCATATTTTGTCTGTTAATGAAACTCATTTCGACTGTGCGATTTATTTTTATTATCTCTAAGTGCTGTTTATGAAAATTGTTTAATTATGCACATTTGAAGGTAGACTGTGGATTCTAATAAACTGAAAGCATTTCATATTTGAAATGTTTTATCTTTACATTTAGTTATTCTTTCTTTTACAAATTTGGTATACCTATGGGTTGGGGTATGTCGATTGTATGTAGGTATAGTTTGTTTTAATAGAAATAAATGAAAAGGTAACCAATTTGTCGTTGAAGCACTTTTCAAATGATATTATTAACAAATTTTATTGCATTTTTTATATTTATACTAAATATGATTGTTCTATGGTTGGGTTAATTATTAGTTTGTTTAATTTTTTATTACATTCTATTGAAATATATTATAATATGTTCAGTACAAATTAATTATGCACACCGAGTAAACACTTCCTACCCGGTTTAGGATCAGCTTTAAACTACCTGTTTAAAGCTGAAAAAACTCTATGCATCACTATTTCAAGTACTTAATTGTTGTGTATAGTTCATCGACGTTCCTACAACGTGTCTAAAACTTGTGAGTATATATAATTTTATGCAAATCATGATCTAGCCCTACAATATAAGAGCTGGGTGAGAGCATTAATCACATAATATTGTTTGTGTGTAATACATAACGAACAACGTCGCGTCGTTGGTTGAAGTACGAAAATTGATGGAGCTATGTCAACGTGCTGACTTCGCGGTTAATTATCTAGAGGAACTGAGCTACAACCCTGTCGGTCTGCTGGAATTGCATACCCTATTTATTAACGCAGTTATATACACTTACAGTTAGGTTGGACCAGTTATACAATTTTTTTCAATATTCGTTGAATATTGCCGAATGTTCTTATGAAGGGAAAACTTATCCAGAAAAACGTAAACATTTTTCTTATTTCTATACAAATTACTAATTTAAAAAGTTTAATCAATATTGACACAGCCAATGTTTAAATATAATAATATTAATTCAATAATTTATTATTATTTTCTACATAAGTTACTCTAACATTCATTTTCTTGTTTCGTTTAGATTATATTAAAATAAGTGGGTTATTATATACATATTACAGCAAACAACACACTTAATATGTTTTCAAATTTATAAATAGATATTAAAGAAATCATCACGAAAGTAGGTACAGATTCCCGTTCCCAAAACATTCGCCAAGAACATTTTACGTTTTTAAATAAATTGAGATGCCACCATCTCTCGTAAAATAGCTCATAAACTGATCTCATTAGGAGACGTAGATGACCAACGCAATCACAGTTTAATTTGGAATATGTGCATAATTCATTTCATTTTTAGCATTTTAGTGCCGTGTTTAGAGATGGGCAATCCACCTGGGTGGGTTTAAAGTCTGGTGGGTAAAAACCGGGTGTTTTGGGTTTATTTTAAACACCCAAATTTTTGGGTGTTTATGATTTTGTACTTCATCATCGTCATCTCAGCCGCAAGACGTGGACATAGACAATATTATTATGCAGCCTACAGAATAAAAAACTTTTAATTTGATTTTGAGTTTTTAGATATTTCTTCAATTAGATTAATACAAGCGATTACATAGGCACCGATCATTTATTGCTCAATATTTATTTTTATGCATTATTATTTTTTAGTTTTTACTCTTGAACATAAGGAATAAGGCCGCCTTTTGTATCACTTTTCAGTAATATTTACTGTATGTGTTATTTTTCTTTTTACTTGTTTATTTATTTTACACAATAAAGTTTAAAATAAATAAATAAACATTCAATAGTTTTCTTTCAGCTTTTCATAAATTGACTGTAAGAGATAAGTGTGATAAGTCCGCCATTGTATAATAAAACTTGTAATGTGTCCAATGTAAATTATATATAATAAAGATTTTACAATACAATACAAATACTGATTGCTAGTGTGAGGGTATTCAAACTTTTAACGTATGGGGGGGATATAAGGCATTTCTTATTTGTAATGGGCATTTAGTCTATATAACAGCATTTCTCATATATTAGCAATGCACGAAAAATTGTATCCATAAAGGATGTTGTCAAGTCGACCTCCACGGACATCGAAACCAGCATGGTTAATTATTATTAAAATAGACACGATGGGCTAACAAATCTGCTTCCAACTTTACATAATCATCCTAAAAAAATCATTGGTACGAAAATTCCCGTCATGTGTATACAATAAATTTATTAAAAAAAATAATAAAATAAATACAAAAAACCGATAGCGCAGGAGGTATTGGTTACCATTCCTAAGAACGTCCAGGCCATTAATTAAGAAGTTTATTTCGTGTATATTTTATCCCAGTCGGTTGAGGATTGAGGATAATTGCATCAACATAAATACCTACATACTTTTATTTACATATCGCATGCTAAATAAAAGCTTGTAATAATACATCTAATTTTAAGTTATTTCTTGTTAAGTATAAATATTATTTCAAATCTGCTCCCTTAATATGCACTTTTTTACTGCTTTTCCTACCTACCAATGAATGTCACATTGTTATGCAACGTGACGTCTATGGTAAGCGATTTTCGTTACATAATTTTAGCATAATTATATACTTAGTTGATTTCATAATTATATTACTTTTTTAATACTGTTATGGTGTTAAATATACGAATACGGTCCGTCTATGGACGCCTACAACACCAAGTTTTACGTGTATGTAAGTATCTACGTAAATTGATAATATTGAAAAAAAAAACACAAAATTTTATAGGTTAGTCAAGACTGCGATTCTAGACAAGAAAAACGTCTTAATTCTTTTCAAAATTGATATTTACCTGGTGTGGCGTATACGGGCTAGGTGCTGCTGCGTAGGGTTGAGGCGGCGGCGGATAAGCGGCATGTGTCCAATGTAAATTATATATAATAAATATTTTACAATACCATACAAATACTGATTGCTGCGGCGTATACGCCGCGGGCCACGGATATCGCTGTTAATTATTATTAAAATAGATGGGCGCGCCGCCGCGGTACTGCGCGCCTGCGCTCGCCATGCGCGCTGCGCACGCGCCCGCGCCCGCGCCTGCGCCCGCGCTCGCGACCGTCACTGCGCCCGCGCCCGCTCCGCTCGCTGAACGACAACCGCCGGTGCTCTGCAATTAAAGAAAAATAAAGATCAGTTAACTCCATTTAAACGTTACTTACTCCGTTTGGTAACGGAATAAGAATATTATTAAAACGAAATAGTGTCAATCTTTACGTTTTTAGGATGCCGTGAGAAGCAATTAGGAAAACAAAATTTGTTTTAAACTGTATTTTAATCAACTGGTTTGTATCAGGGAAGAAACTTGAAATAAAATTAGATGGCCAGTATAGTTATAGTAGACCGAAAAATTATGGTCTACGCGAAATTGGGGAGGGAGCATACCCAACAGTAAAATGATAATTGATTATGATAATGATGAATTATGCTGAAAGAGTTGCCACCTTAATTGTCACATTTAAAATTTTTAATTCAATCATTGAGATTTAGTGTTAGCTAAAATACCTTGCATAATTGATACATCTATCTAACGCGTCTAGCTTTATTTATGTCCATGACTAGGCACTGCAAATGTTTGAACAGTTTGTGTCAATTCGAAAACTTGAAACACAGGCAGGGAAACTAGGGATGTATTCAGTCACCACTGCTATTCAATGCTTACACAGAATGCATTATGAGATTGGTTTGACGATTGGGATAAAAGTATCTCAGTCCAGTTGGTGATAGTGGTGGTTGGTAACATGCCCAATGTTAGTTAAAAAACATTGATTCTGATTTATTTATATATTTAAAATTGGCGAAGTAATCATTTAAAAATAGAGGCAAATAAAGAAGTTTCTTTATTTGAAGTCATGTTAAAATAAATAAATATAAAAATAAAATGTATACCACAACGAAATACTAGCGTTTATAGCATTTTTTATTCTCGTTTTTTATGCAACTTACAATGGCAAAAAAGCTAACAGCCCATCCGATGGAATTTGTTTATTAGTTTCTCTCTCATTCGGATTCAAAATTAACTGTAAACTCGTTTAGAATTTATTTTGAACCCGAATCCTTTTTTTTATATTTTATAATTATTAACAAATATAAAATAGGTTTAATAACTATTTACTATTTTATTAATAATGTATTTAAAGAAATTAAAAAATATTACATACTAGAATATTATATATTATTCTTTGTTTATTTTATTATTATAGTTCTTTGGTAGTGAATGTTATAGCTGAACAGCTCGCCGCACCAGCATTCCCTGCTCAAAGAGTTCAATATCAGTGAGAGATTTATCGACTGTTCAAATAGATATTTCGGACATATTATATGTATAAAATAAAAATTGTAAACGCTCTAAGTTTAATGTACGAAGTCAAACGTTTCCGCAGCTGATCGTAGACGTATTTGAGTGAACTTTCCGCTGTTAGTGGAGATGAAAATGTATTGTGAGTGCGTCGATTAATGAAGACTATATCGTTCAATTATTTTTGTTTGGGGATGGCAAAATATGTAAATAGAAACAATATATATCGTATGTGGCACTAAATGAAGACCCGTGACTTTACTCGTATAATTAATATTGATCAACTTAAGTGTATTCGCCGTTAGATTTAATAATTAGATATTTACAAGTCAACTTAATTAATACAAGTTAAAGAACACTAGATTAAGTCGTAAACTTTCGCGATTGGTAAGTTGCCTTGTTTCATCACGACTGTACTGACGTAGATATATGACTAGAGGAGATTGCCATCCAGTATGTGCCGAGAACCGTGACGAAGCGAATCTGTAGACTTTCGCCTATATCTAGATTATGTACTGAATGTAGATTATGTACGTAGATCTACGTGTTCACGATGGTTAGAATAGATAGCATAGATCATAAACATCTAGATGGTGCGTCAAATATAAAAGATTGTCCCAAAAATAGTAATATGTTCAATCTTATCACGGCGTATGAAAATTTGAAAGTGTAATTCTTAGTATAATTATATTGGAAAAAAAAATATTTATTTACATATAGATAAATATCAAAGATGACGATTTGTTTGATAAATAATTCATTACAAAATGTATAATACTTTTAAAAGTGTGACATTTTTAATAATACCTAGTCAGACCATTTTTTATAAAGCATTTGCAGTGTAACACTCTATTTAGATGTTATTGATCCAGGGGTATTATGTTTCTATACCCTTTTGTACGTATGGAGTCGACTTCCCGTATGTGTAAAGAAAGTTAATGGTATGATTTTATCGAACTGAATAAAAAACGTCAGAGATCGTGTTGGACACATGTTAAAAGAACCATGCACTTTTAACTTAGTTAATTATATTTTGAGTAAGATATTCATATCGAGCGAGTTTTTATGTGATTGCTGAATGGTTTTCGCATTTTTCTTTTATAAGCCAACTGTCGATTAGGGACACAAACACACAACACCATTTATAATGTTTAGAGATATTCTGTATAAATACTTTAGTTATTACTAATTAATACTCGTACAATTCGTTTAATTAATACACACATCAGCCTATTAGCCATTCTAAATTGCGTAAAAAATGACTTAGCTTGTAATATGACTCTACCGAGCAAAGCAGTGGTTTTATCCGGTAGAGAGATGCCATACGCTGCACTATGCTTTATTAATTTGTTAAGGTATGCATATGTATAATTATTTGCATGTAACATTATACCACTGTAATCTTTTACTATATCTATATATTACTAATCTTTTACTGTAGAATTTTATGTGTGATTGGAGACTACAAAGAAACATTTTCTTACTTTTTAGTACCTTTTTATAAAATACAATAATATACGCATTGCAACTAAGTGTGAACAGGTTTAATATATAAATATGTCTATGTACCCTCGTAATAAATAAACGGCTGGACCGATCTTGATAAATAGGGTGTCATTCGTTTCGCCTTTCAGCCGCGGGTAACGCAATGCTTACAGTACATAATAAATAGCCTAGGACTTACGATGCGTACGTATAGACAGCATTTTGTAGAAATGAGTTTTTTCCTGAAGTATATATCTTTCGTCTTTAAGGTTAAATCAAACAGAAGCCATATGTCTTCATAAAACTAAACCTCTTCCCACAAGGAAAGTAGTCGGAATACGAATTTAACTCTTGAACCTCTCATACAAACGATTATATGTCACGTCACATGACCTACTTAGTACTCAAAGGAAAAAAAAAACATATTTTCGTATCTCGAATAACTTCCTTGGGGATGATAGTTCCACACTACATTATTTTATTTTTTATTTCATATGGGTTACTACACCCTTTCCAACTAAAGTACGTGGGTGGTTACCAGAATAAGAATAATCGTAGGAAATGTCTCTGTAATACAATAGCTTCAATCGTGAAAAAGTAATATAAATTCAACACAAAAATAATCATGAAAATCTATTCAGAACCAGAGAAGGTATCACGAAATACACATAGGTATTTAAATATACAGCCCTATTTTCTAAACTAGGTTGAAAATTTCTAAATTAGTTACTAAATTAACATTTTGCTTTCTAAACAGTTGTCATGTGGTATATTATTAGCCATTTAATAACAGGATAATGTAGTTACAGGCAGAAGCCAGCGATAGTTCTTAGTCGTGATATAAAATTAATATATGTATTAACATACATGTGTCCCATCATGTATCATAGGACGATACGTATTTGATTGTATTATAATTTTTTTTTAATATATACCTATAGTTTTGGTCGCAGTGAAATATTTGTTATTCAGTGCGGGCGCGTTCACCGAAAATGAGATTTATAGTGGCAATAACAATGTATAATTTCACCCGGCGACCCCCATCTTTGGACTTAATTATTTGAGTCACGGAATTCGAAAAACCGCCCAGGAAAGCCTCAGGGATCACGGCTTTGTTGTCGTTTTTTCTCCGAAAGTAGCATTCTATACTCTTATTAACTATTTTTTGCCATTATTGTAAAAAATAGGTGAGTATGGCTGTAAGGCGATAAGCTGACAATCCGCTTAGTGTGCGTGGGACTATGAGGAGCTATGGAATTAGGGATAAATTGTATTCCTAATGATGTCGGTTTCTGCTTATATGATGTGGTGTTTGCTGACCACTGATAACTGGTTATTACGTCTTCAATCTTTTAACAAGCTTGGAATTTGAGAACCGCTATCCGTACACACCTTGGTGTTTGCGGAGGCCTACATTTATTTATCCTAATCATTGGTTAAGAAGTTTTATTTTGTCGTGTAATAAAACTTTTTATAAGTCTTAATATTTTAGATTACTGACAAAAAAAAACATTAAAATTGATCTCAGATGTAACGTAAAATGTCAGTGGGTCCAAAGATAAAATAATAATTTAAAATTAAAAAATTTAAAATTCTCGCAGAAAGCAAAATCAAGTACCCACTAGAAGACTAGAAGAATGTACACTATAATCGTACAATAGGTATATACCTATACCATAGTTCTAAAGCAGTCACTACGTAGTACTAGTTGTAACCCACGGATTTTCTCGAGTAGATTATGATAAAAGAATCCCACGTATTTTATAAATTTGGTATGTGGTCTATTTGTGTAGCAATTTGCAAAACCACTTTATCATTTACTTGTATGCGTGATTGAGTAAGAAATATCCAAATATCTTTGCAAACATTTAGTTTAGAGTATGATTTAAATCTTTGAGGTGAAATTAATTCATATAAATACTTTTATTATAAGTTTGTATGTTAGCACACTAGATTTATAACATTGATTTGGCTTTTGCTGTTATAATGTTGTAATTATTTTTAATGAATAAATAAAAAATGAATATATTTCTAGAATATTTAAGTTTTCTTTAGAATCAACTGACAAAAAAAAAACTATAAATGAATAACTTTTATTTTTTAACAAGGTTGTCTATTTAAGGGAATCCTAAGGCTGGGAGTTGTATTCCCACATTTCTTCCACTTACGTCGAGACGAAACCCACTGGGTGTGAGTTTCATCTTCAACCACTTTTTGTACGTTGATACTTCATCTATTATGCTTAAATAAATATTACTGATTCGTCTCAATCAAATAGCATTTATTTTAAAGTTGTATAAAAATTTAACCTAGATCTACGAAAATATGTTATTAATAAATAGGTATGTATACTTTTGTAAACAATTGGCATAAATTTCTTACTCATCGATTAAATACGCTTAAACTACTTAAGGGAAAATTGAAGTAAGACGGGGGTTCCCCCAATCTTACCGTTTAGTTAATGTTTTGGTTGAATTGGGTGCACTCGGAGAATTTGTGGTTGTTACCTATGAGAATTACTTACATTGATGACTAAAAATAATTTTAACAGAAATTTTCATTTGAAATGACTTGCAAATAAAATTTTGGGTTAAAAATATTTCGGGAAAACAATACATGAACGACGACCATGGTTTGTAATTTTGTTTTTAGAATTGTAAAAAAAGATTGTGTACGTTTTTAAATGAAGTACATTACTAGCTTATATATAAGCCGTTTAATATTGTTGGTTGTTCTAGAATGATTGTAAATTTAGTTTTACGTCGAGTGGGTTCACAGGCGTCGACAAGTCGCGCCGGTTTCATCTCGTCGTCGCACTTGCTTGTTGCTGCCCGCTGCCACCCTACACCCACCAGACCTAAACCAAGTCTGTACAAAGGAAATCTATAAATTTTTTCATGCATGTTTTTTAGTTAGATTTTGTAGAAAGTTTTTAGGTATAACTGATGAATTGTAGTGTGAAAGGAAATTTACGAGATTTTATAATGAAATAAAATTATAAAATATATACTCATAGTTCACCAGATGGAGAATCGTATTGAACTGGAAAATCTTATTGTTTGTTATTAATCGGAAGAAATATAAAAATCTAGAATCTTATTCTGTTCAGTCTTATTATGAAAGGGCGTCTAACATCTTGACTAATAATATTAAAAACAATATATTTCTACCAGAGGGAGACTTTGTACAAAAGTCGATTGCTTGGGTACTTCTGTCCCATTCGTGTTTCAACCGTAAAGCAGCTGTGGTTTGCATGGCTGTGTTTCGGTTTGAAGGGTGGGATACGGCGTGAATTTACTTGGGTACAGAGGAATAACACCCGAGTCCTTAAAAATGGCAACGCATGGGGGGTATCATGGGCGTAACAGTATACTCTGTTATGTCCATGGTACTGCTTATGTCTATAGGCGACGGTTACCACTTTCCATTAGGTGGGCCGTCAGCTTGTTTGCCATTCTAAGTTGTATAAAAAAAATACAAAAGTGAGTTTGTTTATTACGCTTTCACGCCTAAAAGGTTGAATCGATTATGATGAATTTTGGCATAGACATAGATATGATCCTGGAGACTGTTATAGGCTACTTTTTCTTGTAAAAAACATATAGGGGATAGGGTGAGGAAAGGATAATTTTTTAATGAAACTTTTAATTGCGTCGTTAGATTTACTTTAAACTTTGCAAAATTATTGTTCATATTTCAAATTTAAAGTATACATTTTTTTTTCAAACTACTCCTTAAGGTAGTCTTCATAGGAGATCTCAGTCTCCATAGGTAGACAATAATCAACAACCAGCATTATTAAATAAAATCAATATTAACACGAGCGAAGCAGCGGGTAAAAGCTAGTTAGTTTATATTTAAATATATGTTAGACATTAACTAAACGTAAGAAACTCTGTCGTATTAAAAATAAACATCTTTCCTTTTAATTAATATGGCCTTTTTTATTTTATTACATTTTATTAGAATGAGTTTTGTTTGTCACGTGTTTAGATATGTAACGTTAAATTATGAATATTTTGTACAAAAATCTTCTTGTTTTCAGAATCAGTCTTGTAACGATGGGCCGTAACTGAGAAACAGAGATGAAACACTACAGTGTTTTATGGTAACGATTGTTCGTATATGTTTTATTTCTATTGAGGTCATTCTCGGGTAGAATTAATGCTGACACATTAAAGGGCAGCGCAATAAAAAGCAATAAAATCGGTCTGAGGAGATATCCTTGACTCATAGCGGAACAACCAGCTTGAATAAAGTGAAGATTTACCGGCAGAGTTGAGTGGCCACGTATTTTACACTCATGTGCTCAACTTTATCACGTCTGAGTAGAATTTTATTGCCATTATTTTAAAAATACGGCGATATTATTGCAAGAATTTATGTTTTAATATCCGAATCAATTGATATTCACAAAATATATGCATTTCGAATCTTTTTCTCTTTATAATTGAGTTTTTTTATCGATTTAATAAACATAATTATATGTATTATGTCTATGATTTTAATTGGAGATAAGAATAAATAATAAATTTAACAAATAAAGAAAACTGATTTCAATATATACTTTAAATGTTGATCGTGTTACGTAAACAAAAAAAAACCACCTACAATTGTGGCAAAATTGATATTTTTTTATTTATAAATTAAATAACTATATATACATTTATATATAAATATACTAAATATAAATTTCTATGAGACCAATCTGTAAGTATATCTTTCAGATAAAAAATCAACATCAACAATGAGGTGAAACAAATCGGTTTAAAACTGAATCAGTTATGAGGTAATAAAACAAAAAATACGACGAAATTGAGAAACTCCTTTTTGTAGTCGGCTATAAATTAGTATAAATCAACACGGGGTAAGTTGTTAAAATGTTAAAATTGTAATGACTGTATCCAATTTTAATAAAAAAAAAAATTAATAAGTCATATGGTTATATAATAATAATTTGTTAAAAAAAATTCTAGCACGTACTTTAGCATCGAATTCTTACAATCTTTATGTTTCCGGATTATGTAACAAGTAACTATAGAGAAAAATAAACAATTCAATAAGAGCACACTAATAATAATTACACTGGTACCTAAATACGCTTTGTTCATCCTTTTTTGGGGATGTAGACGTAAGATAATATACGTTATGTCACGTAGCGTATCATGTTTCAGCGTCATATTATTTTTATTACTCTATTATGGATCATTATTTATTTACAAAATATTTATTATGCCGAAGGAAAGGTACAATAATATATACAAAACATTAGAATTAGAGTTACGTAGATAAATGAACATGAAAAGAAAGTCTGAATAAAGGTAATTAATGTAAAGAATGTTAATAAAGTAAAAAAGATGGAGATCGAATCGAAAGAACAAATACAACATAACAGGTTTAGTAAATGAATAAATAATACATTTTTATAAACTCAAAAGATGTTAAAATAGATCTGTATGATAAAAAAAAAAAGACAATATAAGACAGATCACAGAAAAAAAAAACATTCAAAACAAATATTTATGAACTGATACACTATAAAGATGGAACTGGTTAAAAAAAATTATATCCAGTTTAGGTAAATAGGGACACATTTTCATTAACTTAATTTTGGTGTACTTCTGATTCGGGTTCTCAAATAATATGACAGAAAATAACTATATGTAATAAGGAAATTGAATAAATAATGAGAATCTGGAGAAAGCATAACTTAAACATAACTTAAAGTTTTGGTGCTTATAAAATTGCAACTTAAATTATAATTATAAAATTTATATAATTATCATAATTGCTCCAGAAGTGGCAAGGATAAAAATATGGGCGATTTGAAGTATAAATCTTTTTTTGAAATTGTCTCCAACTTTACCATTAAATACCTCTGCTGGGATTCATAGTCTAAATTGGTATAGTATATATTGACATTACAATTTAGAGTTAAAAGTTTAATAATTTAATTTTGATAAAGTTTCTATGGGACTAATTTGTAAATATATTCTTTCAGACAAAAAAGAATTTTCTAAATCGAAACATAAAAAAATACAATCGAATTAAGAACATTCTTCTTTTTGAAGTCGGTTGAAAATATTAATAAGTACGTTCTTATTGTTTACACTACTATGTATGCAGTGATACATTGTCAATAGTATACTATAACTATAATTACTAACTATAATTATTCAGAAAATTTAAAACCTTTTTCTTAAATATAAAGGGTA
The DNA here is from genome assembly GCF_026898425.1 of Galleria mellonella. Taxonomy (NCBI): domain Eukaryota; kingdom Metazoa; phylum Arthropoda; class Insecta; order Lepidoptera; family Pyralidae; genus Galleria; species Galleria mellonella. Next base: position 1,028,423 of record NW_026442086.1, read on the forward strand.
TGATGAATAATACGGTATTTAAAACATAATATATTTAGACAATGTAGGAATTCGTTAATTTATACAGGAAAATTTGCAACTAAAAGCAAATTCCGTGGCACCGCCTCGCCGTGTCTTCATTTTGGGTATTTCTAACATAAAATTTCATAGTGAATGCCTCATGGAACTTATGTACAATATATCAAGTCTTATATACGAGTAAAATCTAACAACTTAGCAAAAACTAATGCATATAAACATAGTAGCTTTTACAGTATTGACAAATCTGTAAGATAAATGTACACAAAAGTGAATGTAATATATAAAATAGTTTCTTACAAATCTCAGTCGTCTATGACCGGTCTACTACTAGTCGGTTCTACTGAACTAACCAAAATTCGGAGTGTTCTTAGACTGTAACGTCATTAATGATGCAAATAATTTGTGCCAACATCAAGATAATTGGTGGTGTAAACAAAATTTCAATGCAATTCGGTTGCAAACTATCTTTGAACATTTTACTGAACTGTAAACAATTAACAAAGCTTGGAAGTATTTTTTTTTTTCATTTAATGTATGCAATTTCAAATTTGTTCTCTTGAATATACTATCATTGACGGGCTTGCTATTGTGTACAGATTCATTATAATAATGACGCAGTTGGCAGCTGAAACACGGAATGAAATGCGTCTTTGTTTTGTTCATGTGATACATATTTAAAAAAAAAATTATGTACATACAGCTTTTAACAGTCTTGTTAATGTAAACGGCGTGCTGTGCCTGCATCATTATGACATGTGTGCCTAGTACATAAAGCTCGCACGAGTAGAACAGGGGGATATTATTCAGCAGTTTTTGCCCGAGCTGGCGGTACATTTGTATGCGATTCGCTTCGGTGGCGGCTGCCCGCGAGATTAGCGCCTGCCATACACGCTGCGTGATTAAACAGTTTCCGGAGTTATTTCGTTTTGTCTCTATCTCCTGTTCGTAGACTATATGACGATTTATTCGGATTCGTTTTATAATTATGGGAAAATAACAATTACATCGCCATTACAGAAAGGAGATTTTCAATTCTCGCATGATACGCTATCAATCTTCGCAGATTCTGTATAAATTTGGATAAATCCAGCGACTCCTTCTACTGCTACTGTGCTCTCTTAATCTTTTTGGAATCGATAGGGTTTACTCCTGTGTTTATAATTCTATCATGATTATGTCGTTGTATTTTTATCGGAAAATAATTTTAAGTTATGTTGTTGCAACTGAGTGTGCTGCAAGTCTTGCAATGTTGCGAACAAACGGTTTTAACATAGGTACTATTTGAAAGTACCTATTTTAATAAGTAGTAATAACACATACACAAGTGCAGTGCCTGTTGGTATGTGTGCCATCTCGAGTGTAGTAGTGCGGAGCGGAATGCGGTCGCGTCCTTCGGCGTACGCCGCGCCGCGCCGGTTCATTTGCACACAGGCGCGCCATGGTTCCTATCCACATTTTATTGTTTCTCAATTACAATTCGAATATGAATATTAAATTCATTACTACCTCTGTTCGCGACTTCGTCTGCGTGACTGGGATATATTGGTCGGTAGTAGGACCAACTAGAAGTAGCTTACATTTCCATCTTAAATACTTACTACGTGTGGACAAAATCAAATTTCGTAACTAAAAAAAATATTTGAACTATGATGTGTATTGTAAACATTTTACTAGAATAACTTTAAATTTGTTAATGATAAAATGGATCTTTATTGTATGAAATAAAATATACTTGAATTTTAATTAGGGTATTAATAGATAAGAAACAACAAAAGAAACTTACTTTAACAATTTTATACTTAATATTAGCAGGAAAACGAATGTTGCCAAAACGTGTTACCAATGCTGCGTCACAATGTAACGAGAACTATCATTATAGTGGTCTATGGCTGTTATCACTCCAATAACATTCTATAACGTTACTTATTTGAATAATAAAGTTTGTGAAAATATATTTGTTGTAATAACAATATAATATTAAAACATAGAATAGATGTAAATCGTTTAATGTTAATGTAATCGTGACATAAGTTATTAATGACAGATCGCTTAGATGATAAAAAGACTATGATAGTAGGAGGTGTTATACCACATTACTCCCCCCCAATGGAAATACAGTTTTTAGAAACCGTAACGTGCTGGTATTTTCCGCTGGCGTAGTGAGCGACGTAGTAACTGTGGCCGCGGATCAGTAGGGGTAATTTCATCGTTTCTCGATGCTGAGGTGGCAACAAAAATACCATCATGTGGTGTTGAACCTTCAGGGTGTTGCCTGCTGGTAGAGGGTACTGGTGATGATTGTCTTCCACAATCACCACTATGTTGTAGTCGAGCTTCTCTATCTGTGATTCGTTGATAGTGAGTATATGCTGGAATGCCATCTTGACTGCTAGATAGTCTTGGGCGTAAATGATCGGAATGTTTGCGTTGTCGGACTCCGTTCGAAAACTGTACCTCATAGGAGTATGGTCCGTTGCATTTTATTATTATACCTGCATCAGATCCCTTCCCTGTGGGTTTATTTACCCAAACTTTATCTCCGTGTTTGTATGTTGGCGGAACGACTACCTTCTGTGTTGGTCTTATTTCTTTATACAGCCTCATCCGTTCTAAGTCGTCTTGTATGTTTGGTTTTAATAAATCGAAGGTAGTACGCATTGGCCTTCCAAACATTGCTTCAAAAGGAGTTCGGTTTGTTGATCGACGGGTTGTGTTCCTATAAGCTTGAAGGATCCTGCTAAGTCGTTCATGCAAATCGATACTCTTGTCCGAAGCTAACAAACGTTCTTTAAATGTACGAACAGCACGTTCTGCTAATCCATTTGTTCTAGGGTGGTATGGGGTCGTTCTAATGTGTGTTATACCAATATTTTGACAGTGAGATTTAAACTCGTCAGATATAAATTGAGGACCATTATCGGTAACGATATATTTGGGCACGCCAAATGTTGCGAATATAGTATCTAGATGAGATATTGTTGATCTCGATGTTGTTGATTTCATTGGTATAATCTCTAGCCATTTTGTATAGGCGTCTATTACTATGAGCCACATATATCCAAAAAATGGGCCCGCAAAATCTATATGTAACCTATACCACGGTTCTGGTGGTACTCCCCAAGGATACACTGGCGCAGCATTAATATTACTCCTTGAAGCTTGACAGAGTGTGCACCGTTTTAAGAAATTCTGGATGTCTTTGTCTATGTTTGGCCAATAAACATGCAGTCTCGCTAGTGACTGCATAGCATTGACGCCGTTATGTCCGTCATGTAACATTTCAAGCATAGCAGGCTGTAACTTCTTGGGTATACATAATCTTCCATTCCACAAAATTATTCCATCTTCAAATGACATTTGTTCTCTTTTTTCGTAATATGTATGCATATCGTTTGATAGTTCTTTCTTTTCTGGCCAGTGGTTCGTTAGATATTGTTTAATTTTGTTAAGGTTTGTATCGCTACGTGTTTCTTTTCTGAGCTCATGTTTTGTTACAGGTATGTTACTTAGTCTAAGGTGTAGGAGATGTGAAAATTTCGGCAATCCTATTCGTTCTTCTATTGTTGTATCACAATTAGGTAGTGGCAGTCTTGATAATACATCAGCTGGGCTATTTTCCTTGGCTGAATGGTAGTTAATAGTATATTCGTAACTATTCAGAATCATGGCCCATCTAAGCAGGCGATTGCTTGCAATTTTAGGTGTCTCTCTATCTTGGCTAAAAATACGTTCGAGAGGTTTGTGATCCGTTAAAAGAGTAAATTTCCGACCATAGAGATATTGGTGGAACTTTGTTACTGAGTAGACAATACCTAATGCTTCTTTATCGATTGTTGAGTATCTACGTTCCGTTTCAGATAATGTTCTGGAAGCAAAAGCGACAGGTCGCATTGTATTGTCTATTTTATGAAAAAGGACTGCACCAACTCCCTTATCGGAAGCGTCACTGCTGACGTAGATGGGTTTACTCTCATCATAGTGAGCAAGGGTTTCATTCGATGTCAGAGTGTTTTTCAGATCGTTTGTTATTTGCGTGTCCTCGATGGTCCACTCCCACTTTTGATTCTTTTTTAAGTGGCGATACAAGGGAGCGCATCTAACATGTAAATTATCAATAAATCTACCATAATACGTAATAGAACCCAAAAAGGATCGTAATTCAGCTACGTTGGTTGGAGTAGGCATCTTCTTGATGGCTTCAACTCGTTCTGATGTTGGATGTAACCCATTTTTGTCAATTTTATGACCGAGAAAAGTCACACTTTCCTGTAACCAAGAACATTTGGAAATTTGACTTTTGATACCTGCTTCTTGTAGCCTTTGTAATACTGTTCTGACTCGTTTTATGTGTTCTTGACGAGTACCAGCTGTAATTAATATGTCATCGAGGTAGCATACAACTCCATCCAACCCACTTAGGATTTGGTGCATGATTCTTTGGAAAACTGCTGGTGCAAAAGATATACCAAAGGGTAATCGTTTATACTGGAAGTAACCTTTGTGTGTTGAGATGGTTAAGTACCTTCTAGACTCTGGATGTACCAATAGTTGGAGATAGGCATCTTTAAGGTCTATTTTAGTGAATAATTGTCCTCCTGCTAGTTTTGAGGTAATTTCTTCAAATCTCGGTAGTGGGTAATCATCTACTTGTACGTATTGATTGATTGTTACCTTGAAATCAGCACAGATGCGTACGTTTCCATTTGATTTTATCGCAATAACTATGGGTGATGCCCACTCAATCGGCGTTGCCATGGTGTCTATTTGTTCTAAGACCCCCTCACGTACTAAACGCTTCAGCTCCTCATTGACTTGTTCTTGTAATGCGAGAGGAACTGGTCGCGGCCGGAATGCCTTCGGTCGTATATTACTGGGGATATGGATTTTCGCGCTATGACAGTTAATTGTTCCCAACTTTCCGTCAAACAATGTTTCAAAATCTTTTAGAATGAGGTCAATCTCATAGCTATCTTTGGTGTTCATATCGGACTTCGTTTTTGTTGTGGGTTCCTTAATGTTGCACAGACGGGCACCAGGTGGCATAGGCAAGTTGAATTGTAGACACCAATCTAAGCCAAATAATGGCAGGTCATTATGTTGTGTCACATAAGCCGACAATACTTTCACTGTGTTAAAAGCCTTCACGGAAATGTCACAAACCCCTAACGTTTCAATCTTAACGTCAGTATAGGCAACAAGATTCTTACATGTTTTTAATGATGGCCGTCCAATTGTTTCCCAAAGTCTTTTACCAATGACGGAGCGTACAGCTCCAGGATCATATAACATTTCAACTAACTTATTGTTGAGTTCTGTTGATATCATAATTTTGCTAACCGAATTTGGGAACTTAATTGTACAGGTATGTATGCTCTCATCCCCTGAATTTTCATTCTCACTATCATTGAGATTTGATTGTTTTTTGAAAGCAATATGCCTTGTATTATATTTATTGATTTTAAGACGGCCACTACTTATGCAAACGTTTGAGAAGTGGTTCAATTTGTTGCAAGCATTGCATCTCTTCCCTTTTGCAGGACATTCGTTTATGTTTTGGTGAAAATTTCCCCCACAGAATATACATTTTTTTGATGAATTTGGCGTTTCTTTTACAGATCTCTTGCTGGTTCGAGTATTGATTTTGTTTACGGCTTGTAATTCGGCAGTTGTTTCAATGGTAGTGGTGTTTGTTATACGTTGGCTCTGGATTTCTGCTTGTTCTAGTTTGTTCAATGTAGCTATAACATCAGCGAGTTTGGAATCGTTTGTTGGGTGTTCTTTTATAAGTTCTTGTTGCCATACAATATTATTAATACCAATTACTAATTGATCTTTAATACGTTCTTCTAGTGTGTTACCAAATTCACAGTACCCGGCGAGTGAACGAAGTTGTAATACGAATTGTGAAATCGTTTCGTTTTCATTTCTATATCTTGTTGCAAAAGATACTCGTTCGGAAAGGACATACCGTTTTTTGCCGTAATATTCATGAAGTACTTTGACAAGTTCATCGTAGGTTTTTGACGTTACTGCAGATGGGCGAAAATAATCCACAAGTATCTTGAATGCTGTTGAACCAACTCGGGAGAGAAGTAATTGTTTCCTCTTGTTATTGCAATCTGGGGATCTTCCGTCGAGGCCATGGAGTTGCAGTTCTATTTCAAATCTTTGTATATAGTATTCCCAATCTTCTGTGTTATTGTCGAATGTATTAAAATTAAAACGTTCTAACGACATACCTCGTCGCCAGATTAATGTTGTAATAACAATATAATATTAAAACATAGAATAGATGTAAATCGTTTAATGTTAATGTAATCGTGACATAAGTTATTAATGACAGATCGCTTAGATGATAAAAAGACTATGATAGTAGGAGGTGTTATACCACAATATTATCTATTTTTATTAGGCGTGGAGATTTACTATTTATAAAAATATTTGGTAGGTTATTAATAAAGCCATTGACGCTACATCACTAATGAATTGATATTAATATAGGTTTTTATTTTCATTATAGATAGTGAATTTTTAGAAAAAAATCTGTATATGTATTCCTGTTCCAGTCATTGCTTATACAGATTTGTTCACATGTCTGTGTGTTGGTTTGATATGTGAGTAATAAAATTATGCTTCTGGAATAACCTTAATCTTATTGTTAAACGCACAAGGGATCCCATGGTCGTGAGCGTAATTTGTGTGCTGTTATTGTCTATAAGTAAAGGTTGCCAATTTTGATCAGATAGCCGTCAGCTTAATATAATTCCAAGTTGCATGATAAAATATATTCACTAAATTAACTTTGAAGGTGTTGTTTTATTATGTTATTATTGTTATATTATTATTTTACCATGTAAACGTCTGCCTATATGTCACAGTATATTGTAATATATGCACCGAATAATTTCATGCAATTCAGCTCAGTCTCATTTAGTAAGTAGCTAGGGTATAATTGGCGGTGTTGCCAGACTGGAGAGCGTAGTCTATATGCAGGGTACATTGCGGAGACCCAGTGAGATTTATTGGGGGCTCGTGTGCAAAATGCGGTAATAGTGCCGTCAAACTATGGCAAGAACTGCCTCTTAGCCGTCCAAATATGAATGTTGCGCCTTTGCAGCCATAAAAATTCTTTATGTTTTATTCAGTGATAAATTTTATGTATGTTAAAACGAGATTGGACAAAGAGCCAAGACTTTTCTTTGTTTTTATTCATTACAAATCAGTCACAATGTATATTATATAGATTTCCATTTAGATTATGGTAATCACTAGATTTAGTCCCTTGTCATGAATTATTTTAGTTTATAATCGACTTTAAAAAGAGGTAGTTAGTAATTTGCTTGTATTTTTAGTATTATGTTCGCCAATTTATCAACTGATTTCTTTATTTTTTCAATCGATATATACGTGTTAGTCCCATATTAAGGTCAAATTTAAAAAAGTTTTTTTTTAAGTAGTAATTTCTTAAATATATTACGCTAAATAAAATTTAATGTTTTCTGAGTCATTTTAGTTATTTAGGTTATGCGTTGATAGACCAGTTAGGTCAGAAGAAGTTTGTATACATAAATATATAAAAAATATTACTGATGTTTCAATGAAAAATGTTATTATTTTTTTTGCAGAATGTGTATCGAAAGTAAGTTAAATTGACATTCTACACAAGGACAAATTCAGTCGCATTAATGCCTATCTGCTTTGATTATAAAGGCGATATAGTTCTTTAAAAGGAACAGACAAGTCTAAAAGTGCTTAATGCTATAAACAAATCCACGCTATTAAGCCAAAGAAATAGCTAATTCAATACCGATAATTGTCAAGAAAAATTATGCACGCCGTAATGAAATAACATAAACATTCACTCTCTAATTATACCTAAACATAATTTATTAGCTAGTGACATAGACAAATTTAAATCGATGTTTACACAAAAAACATTTATAGTCAATCGAAATGATTAGCAACTTTTCAAGGCAGTGTTCTGCAGAAAGTAACAAAAAATTTCGAGCGTCTCATACTAACACGACGTATTCAGCTGTCAAGTTAGTGAAGTTCTTTGGTGAAAATGTTTAGTTTCACTAGTAGTACAATCCTTTAAAAGAATGCCAATGATTCAGATTTCACTCTGTATACAAATTCTTAAAACAGCAAGTCTTTATTGGAGCCAAGAGAGTTAGTAATTTACAATTCAGTACTGCTCATTACCCGTTTCATTGCGAGCGTGACGTTATGTTATTATCCATTTCACACAAGTGTGCATGCGCAGTGCGCACGCGGCAAGTTCCGCATATGGTAGCTTCTTGTGCATCGTGATTCATCGGCCGTTGCCACCGGCCATTAGTCAGTTTGTTTACTTACTTTTATGAACGATAAAATACTTTATAAACAGTCCCAAGTGTATCGAGGAATTATTACTACACGTAATTTGTTTGGATGAAGCAATGCCGATAGATGAGTTCACAAAGAATTGATAAGAGATAGAACTTCTCATTACTCGAAGTATATTACAAAATCGAATATACTTATAAGATTCCCGCGGCTCGGCTTATGCGAATTAGAATAAATATCTAAGCTAAACCTGTGTTAATGTAATTGTTCTATTTGTGTACTAAATTTTATTCAATTCCGTTCAGCCGTTTTGTGTTATTAAGTAACAAACAGCTATCCGTGTATCTGTAGTAACTTACTATACTGTAACGCTTAGATACCTTTCAAACGAGTCGGCGTCAATCAGCTCTGTTGGGTTCAGATATTTCTTCGAAAAGTCACTTTACTAATTATTTATTTATTACTCTTTATACATAAAAAATATTTTTATATTATTTTTTATTTCAAATATTAATCTATGAGAAATGAAAAAAATGTCCACAAACAAAGGCTGGTGGAAAGGAACGGTAATCCTTACCAATTGGGATTACTGGCGAACTAAAAGCGTTACAATAGATAACACATGGCCACATCACAATGGCTCCAATAACAATACACAAGTACGATGAAACGTGACGCATGCTTACTTATCGATTTCTAATCATACGCCCCCGCGTCGGCTCCGTATGTTACTGTAATTTAAGTAATATTTAGTTACATGATTCCAATTATCGATACATATAATTAGACAGTTTTCCATATGGCGAATGGCCAAATTATTTGCCAACAAAAGTGATACCACAATTTTTTATGTAAATAATAAACAATAAGAAATGGCATGTCTCTTATTACTGTCACGTATAGTTACCGATTTTACTACGATTTCTGATACTTTCACTAATTTATGTAATTATAATTTGTATTAAAATAACACTTAACAGTGATTAATCGCGACAATAATGAAATGTAGAATTTTACATTCCTAATGATACCTATAATAAAATTTTAATTAGCCTGTATCAGTACAATTCTTACTAATATTGTAAATATGAAAGCGAGTTTGTTTGTTACCATATAGCGACTTAATCAATCACTATGAAATTTAGTATACACGTATTGTATGGGATGGAGAATGGCTATTGGCATATAGGCTACTTTTTATCCCGGTCAGTAAATATATCCCGGTTACGCGAACAAAGTCGCGAGTAAAAACTAGTATCAAATATTTACGAGTATAACTAATGCGAGAGGTCATTGAAAGGCAGAACAGTGTTTTTGTCTCTTGATGATGTTTGTCCGCTTTTACATAATTATTTGAATATGTACACATGTACAAATGGCTTTATATCATAGTTTCAGTTTCACTAGATCTCTATAACAAGATTCTGTTTGGAACTTTAAAAAAATCACAGTGTATCTGTGTGTTATAATATTATTGTTTGTTTCAATGTCAAATTAATAAAACAGAGTCATACTGATGACACTTGACCAATAAACATGGTTGACAAAGACCTGTGACTAACAAGCAAGTTACGCCGCATTAAAAACTACAGATAATAGTCTGTGGAAACAATATGTCCCTACTGTTGCAAATATTGTTAAAAAGTAACAGAATGATTTTCTATTAATTTATGTCGTAGAAAGAGATTGTTAGGTACTATCCTTAAAATATAATTTGCATATATATGGCGTTCTATAATTTATGATACAGTTCAGCAATAAAGTACAAACCTATGTTTATAATTCTTAATGTGCACGACTTTATCTGTATGTTATTTGTAGACAAATACATGCTAAGAATCAAAGTTTTTATAACTTACCAACTGACCTGGCAAATATTATTTTGCCACTTATTGGATTTTTTTTTATTTTAATAAAATAGGTTAAGCAGTTTCGAGATATTAGTGTAAATAAATACTGTGAATGTTTAAAATCGGGTTTTATATCTTTATTTATAGTTTTGTGTTCGTATTTAAAATTAATGTTATCACTATTATCATATGATGTGAAAAATAGTAGCATTTGTTAAAGATAATAGTTTTTTATTTCGTATTATTTTGCGGTGCGCAAATCAGAATGATTTTGTTATTCGAAAAATTAGTAATTATTAATTTTTAAGTAAAGAAATTAGTAGTCGAGTGAGTAAAATTAGTAGTTGTATTAGTAATTTCGCGCATCGCTAGAATTATTGGATCGGTTAATAACTATTTGCTTCATTTTTTTAATATACAATATTTTATAAAAACACTTAATGATATGTAATTTATTTGGTATATAATTTGTAAGATTTTTTTTAATCTTAGACCTGTAACATTGACAAATATATGTAAGTTTATTTTAGATTTGGTAGAGGTATCTCACCACCATTGATATACAAAACACCAAAGATGTAGGTATCAGAAACTCATCACCATTAAAGACTAAACAGCGGCATTCTAACCTAATTATGCACTTATTTGTAACCATTGATTTTTGCAGTAAAACGTGTTGAAATGTACAAATTTTGTAGAATGAATGTCTAGAAATTATATCTAGGTTCCCTATTTTATTATAACTACTTAGACATGTTTATTCGAGACAATTTTATTTATACCATTTGTATAGAAATGTGAATCTTGGATTTTCTGTATATTAATTCTCACTGTGTTATTCTTAGTTTGTAAACTATATAAAAGTTATTATTTCATAATTTAATAAAATTATCTTTGCTAAAATTATCAATAAGTCACCTAAAGAAATCAATATGAAAGTATTAAGTACTTATAAAATATTTACTTTGAAAATATTGGAGCGTTTAACAAATATATTTATCCACACTACCATTCGTGACTTCATATCGTGTACAAATAAATATACATAAATATATATACTGCAGGGTAAAGCAACTTTGTTATTTAGTGATTTACGATGACATTTCAATATGTAGTATATTTTGAATGCCTTTGGTTTTACACTTATTACTCAGTATTACTTTCAAAGAGTGGGTAAAATTTAAATATATATACATACAAACATACATATCTGTCACGCCTGTCTCCCATTAGGATAGGCAGAAACAATAAATATGTATATTTGAACCTAAATAGCTTTATATTACATTAACTTCGTAACTTGCTCTTATATAGGATCACAGTGAGTTTAACTTAGTATCATATTGTTGTTATTACTGTAAAGGGATTATAAATTTATTAATAATGTTTACGTAGGCATATAGGTGAACTGGGTTATATTTATAAATATAAATGAGTGAGAGAGAGAGAGAGAGATTCTAACTGGAATTACACACATAAATAATAAATTTTAAGGTTGTTACTTTTATAAGATCTATATCTAGCCAAGTTTATTTATAAGGCAAAGGTTATGTAAGTTTTATTTTATTAAAGTATTGATTTGAATATTATAAATGAATGGTCGATAGCATATTATTATTGTAAATGAATTTTAAACTTGCAAATTATTATTTGCAAGTTTTAAATTCTTATTCATTGATTTTATACTCATAATAAGAGTTAGATATTGGAATCAAATTTAGTTTATATATTTAAAAATAGAATACAATTTTTTTATTTTTAGTATTGTTATTTTCAATACTACGGGGTCGACGTCTGAATACAGTTAAGGAAGTATAACAAATCTATACCAAATCAAGAATAATAGGTATAACATTTAGGCGGAAATATAATTATTTGGATATAAATAACAATTACAATTTTTTGGTGGAAATAATATTACTGTAAGCGGTAATGGGGGCTTGTCGGGTCACGCGACAACCAGTATCGGCGGACCTCCATTTTGGACATCTAACAGCATAGAATTTCAAGAAAAGCTTTTATAATACAAATTCTAAGAACATATAATTCAATTCTAGATAGTATGTTCCATTTATGTCTTACTTCATTTATGTAATCATGTAAAATGGTATATAAGTTGCAAACTAACCTGATTAAAGGAGTAACTAAATTGAAGAAGTGTGGGCAGATAGCACCACTTCAGAATTATAGTGAAGACATTATAGAATAATTACAATAAATTTTGATCCGAGACTGCAAGAGCTGCTCTCAAAACTCGTGACGTTTGTTATTCGTACCTAACAACCAAACCATTTTGATATTTTCAATCGACTTCAAAAAGGAGAAGCTTAACAATTGGATTGCATTTTTTTACGATTGTTTTCTAATAATTCCCATCAGATGTAAACCGAATTAGATTTTTTTTTTATATCTAAAAGTATATATAGATGACTTCCATAGAAATGTTATCAAAATTGATTCTGTAGTTTAATTTTGAAATCAAAATAACAGGTTTTGCTGCAATTGATATTTTTTGTTTGTGGAATACAGTGTTTAATTATATATGAACAGTATAATCTGAAAATAAAATTACTCGCTTAATCTGACGCTTGTTTATAGATAGATAAGGTTGTTGTATGTAAACTAGCTATTGTTTGTGACAGTAACCTCATGGGACGCAGGCGGTGGAAGTGCGGCTGTGTCGTCGGAGTTTCAATCATTTGGTAGCGTATTGTTTCATTGTTGAGGTTTGCATTTGGAAATGTTCATTTCGCTGTTTCACAAGTTAATTCTAATTTAGTGTAATATATGGTTTCTGCAAGTTGTATTCATGATTAAACAGTGCTTATAGCTTAAGCTTACAGTATTATGCTTAGATTCATATTTATTAAAATCTATCGAGTCGTTTCGACTATACATTGCAACAAACGTCTCAGCATAGACAATACCTTATGACACTTGAAAAACGGCTTTGTATTTTTGGAGAACAAAAAGTTCATGAATTTGAAGATTTAATTTAATTTGATATTTATATAAAATCAAGCTTTTGATGGGGTTACGTTGTATTTGTGTGGACATTACCTGTAATGTAGGGGCAAATCAGCGTGCCGAGGGTGTACGGGTGGGGGTAGAATAGGGCACAGACCGAGTTTGATTGATGACTGGGGTAGCATTGTGCGTACGGTTGCCCATTGTCCGAGAAACGTGAATCGAAACAACTGGACGAGTAAAGTAAACGAGCTCTTTTATAACACACGATTATTCTACGGATTCGTAAGGTTTCGTGTCAAAGAATTGCGGTTCATTAAGATTTCATGTCTCTAAATATATGGTTTCCTTGTTGGTTTAGTTTATATTTTTTGTTCTATTTATAAATCCAATTCACTGCGTATAGACTAGAGACCCCAGTTTGGTACACAAACATCCACGTTTTATAAAGCAAATAGTCTCTAAAGCTCATATAATATGTAGGTACTTAATAAGTCGGCTTGGTAAATAGTTACTTCTTTTAGTTTACAATTATTAATATCTCTGAAATAAAAAGAATTTACAACACATTGCATTCTTATTTCATTACTATCCAGATAACTGTGGATAATTAAATAAAGTGTACTCATTTATTGATTCGATCATTAAAAACAATTATATATTGAACTAACTAATGCAAATATTGCCATAGAAATGCACTTTTACATCTTGGGTGCCGTCAATATTTTTACAGTTCATTAAATGGAAATGTATGTCAAATACAAGTATTAGGGAGGGAAACAACAGTGTACAAACAAATAAACGAAGCGGAAGAAATTGCTGGGAGGTAAGTACAAACACGGGAAGCGAAGAGTGCAAGCCGTGAGTGAGCGCGACTTGTCGATCGCTGGGACATGGCATGAAATAGGTCGGAAAATAACTCCATTCCCGCGGGCACTACTGCGATTCAATCAAGTCTGATTCAGAATTTTGGAGTTCGTTTACCGAAGGAGGTGGAATATACGCAACCGAAATAGGATTCGAAGATTGAGCGAGAAAGGATTTCGTGTAATCGTTTTACGTTCGGTAACCGACTGCCAAAATACTTTGTATTCGAGTCAGTGGTTAAACGCACAACTAAAAAGCTGTTTTTATTACAAATTGTATTCAATGGCAAATAATCTAGTTTCGTCTTTTATAAATTTTCAAATCATTATTAAAATGTTGATAAGTATCGTGAGTCATATTTTATTTATATAGGCTATGCTGACGTATTAAATTCGGGGATACCCAATTACGAGTAGTTTCGGATTCAATAGGTTTCAGGGCGCAGATCACGAGCTATGTCACGAGCAGCACTGTTACACTAATCGTGTGCCCACGAATTTAACATCAAAGTCGATATAAATAATATATTGTAGTATCATTTATACAGTTATAATTATCTTGCAGTTCAAACAGTGCAAACTTAAAAGTACAAAAATTTCAGCTATGCAAATGATGGCCCTTTGATATTAGGTCTGTTACACTTTACCCGCTTACAGAATTGAATTGCAAATGCGATTATCTGATATGGTAAGCCACAGTTTCAATCACACGGGTGCTTAGATCGCAATATGCTGCTGTTCCTTACTGGATCTGTTGACATCGAACCAATTAAGTCTCTAATAACGAATATTAAATCCTTCCTTGAATGCTGGTGTTTAAAACAACTTTTTATACTACCTTATATTATGTATAACTTAGGTAGGATGGTTATGACGCAGTTATTTATAAATACAGACAAAAATCCTGTAGTAATGGTTGTTTGTATTTAGTGTCACAATTTTCGTTACATATTATTAACAATAGATACCACAATAACATCGTAAGGACCAAGCTTGACTATGTCGTAAAAATGAATTGGAGAAGAAACGAACACTAGAATCCAATTTAACACACTACTTTAAAATTGAAATTTTCTTTTCGTCATTATATAACGTTTGTTCCAAAATTTTCAATTAATTTTTTAATCAAGTAATTATTAGTTCAAATCTAGTTTATCAGTACGACACCATAAGATATAGTAGAACGAAGAGGCCATCTGCATTTAAAAGTATTAGGATAGTTCGAAAAAACAGGTCTTTGTTAATTGGAGATTTACATTTTCGAAAAATTATTTATCCTAATAAATGTGTAAATTGAATGGCAACAATTTTTCTAACGAGGTAGGTACCTTTAGAATAGGAATATCTGTAGGTATATATAGAACAACCTTCTGCTTACTCTATACGTAATCCATTTATTCCTGAAGAATGTTTGGAGGTGTGTGTACACTAATCTCCGCGGTTTAATCGGAACAGATGTTATCTCACTCCTCTGAACAAGATGGGGGCTCGTTGATTTATTTAGCGTAACATTCTAGGAATTTATGCAAGAAGAAATTCACGGCGAAATTATCTGCGGCAATAAGTTAGTGATATTTATAGGGCTTCCAATTTGTAACTAACTAGATTAACTTCGTGTCCGTCATGACGGTCATTATTGATCCCACTTTCGTATTCTTTGATGTCAAAATATTACAACAATATTTCTAAATATTTTTAAATACACATGAAGTTTAAATTTTATATGTATATATAACTAGTATTGAAAACCACTAGCGTTTTAAGAAAACTATTAAGCGACTTCACTATGAATAAGTCGAAAGAAGGAACTTTGGACTTAATCTTATGATCTTGTCATAATTAAAATATAAATTTTGTTTTTTTTGCGAAGCAAATTTCTATTTAGTCCCAGTTTGGTCACTATATTGTATATCGGTAGTGAAATTAAACAGAATTAAACAAACGCATTATAATGTGCTCTTTTATAATTTAATAGAAATATATATACAACTGTATTTATTATTAAAATAATAATATTATAATTTTTGTCATGTTAATGTAGGCAACATGATAAAACCAATATTTCACAACGACATTATTGTTAAAATAAAATATTATTAAAAGTAAATTAGTCTACAATATCTACAAGAAAAACTAAAATTTATTATATTATACGTATATATAAAATAAACGTTGTTATTGATAAAGTATATATTCATAAGATATAAGTTCAATAAAATAACGAATATGATCTAAGCAATAAAATTAGGTACTTTTTAAATAACTTCCAAAGGGTGATGTTTTATTCGTCTAGATTATATGAAGGTATAAATATTTTTACAATTGATAGAACATATTAATTTTGTTACGATTAAAAGGACTATTTTTTTGTGTAACAAATTCATTTATTTATTATTAATTTTGTTTAAAGGCAATATCTATTTGTACTTTATCATCAAGCATTCTTCAACGTTGTCAAAACATACAAATAATGCAAGCCGCTGCATAATGGATCTTAAGTACTTCCCTATTTATTGTTTAAATCCCTAATTAATGTTTGGTGATATTTGTTTAATTTTTTTTATATTTTATCACAACTTTATTTCAATTATTTATTTTATTCCAACTTAAGTAACTAAGCAACCCCTGCGTGTAATAGTGCGTGCCTTCTATCGTTCAGGCTTATTGTCAAACGCGCTAATTCTACCTTATCATGCTTAACCGCATCATAAAACCGACCCTTTAACCGAAAGTACGGACACGTTACTTCCACGGACATTCAATTTGATGATTCTATTCACGACCTTCTAAATGTCGGTTAACAGTAGTGCTTATAAGCGGATAGTATTTTGAGCCTTTTTCTTTTTTACTGAATCATTACTTTATATCTTCATTCTCTTTACTGGAATTAGAGCAGTTGTTTATAAATAAACACAATCTATACATGACTTTTTTTATTTTAATTTACTAAAAAAATCGATTGTAATATGTTTAATATATAGAGCGATATGATATTGCCTAGTAAAGGTTACGTTTGAAAGCGTAATAATATTGAAAAAAAAAAAGAAATATTTGATTTTAGTATAATTTTTACTTTTAATTAATTTAATAAATTATATAGAGCAGATCAAATTATAGTGCAGAGATGATGCAGAACAGATCAAGGAAAAAATAACAATTCTCTCACCTATAATTTCAATCCTTTGCAGTATTTATAATTATCATATTTTGCATCATAAGAAAATGTTGTTTTAGGACTTATTATAAACAATTTATATTTGTTCAAAAAGTAAAAATATAAACATTTCTATCAGTTTTTTGAAATAAATTTTAATAAACACGTTAAACTGAATACACACACACACACACACACACACACACACACGCACACACACACACATTTAGGTCAATTATTCATTTATAGTGCATTTCAATAGAATTTAATGAAAATATAATAACTTTGGTTGTAATTATCATAGCAACACTCGCTAAATTAAAAATATGAGTAGTAACAAATCGAAATATTCAATTATTTTATCGATTTTTTATTTGTACTATTATTAAACATTAAAAAATTATCTTATTATCAATTATTTGTTTGTTTACATTCCTAAACAGATTATACCAAAAACACTAATTACCAAAGAAATTGTTAAAAGTTTATAGGCACAAGAACAAAAGGTAACTTAATTATTTATTTTAAATATCTAATAATTATTAGAAATTGTCATATGAACGCTGAACAAAATAGTGATGAATTTACAGAGTTTCCTTTTCTGTTAATCCATGGCGTTTTATCGTTACAGGACAATCTTTGATTGAAGAAGAAAACACCGAAGAAAAGTAAGCGATGCAAGCGTAATTTAAAAAGTTTTTGGTTTAATCATACTCGTATCAAAACCATACAATAATATATTACTCTTTTAATAATTAACCAATTAGAAAATGAAAGACAGTAACTTAGAGCAATAAATAATACATTGGTTAGTTCAGTGGTCGATAACAGACACAGAATGAAGTGTAAGTTTGTGGGCATCACAACCCTAACAGTGCGGCAATAAATCGGTTCAGTGTTCTGTTCAGACAGACACAGCAAAGCCCACTTTGGGCGGCGCTTTCTCGACCTTGCCGTGCGCGGTCGTCGCCCGGCTCGGCCGCCGCCCTCGCCCCTTTAAATATATCGACAAGACACAATGCATGCGCTCTGTCTGTAAGTTTCATGCATTTTGCAGGTTTACTTTTAATATAGATTCAAGGAGAGTAGGTAGATTTAATATAGGTAAGTATTACAAGTATGAGTAACGTGCTGAAGAGGAACGTGTACGTGCATAGGTCTTTTATCATCATTGTTACCAAGTCATGTATACAAGAGACACAATGAAGTAAATTACTGAATGAAAATATACATTCACCATAGTAATTTAAGAGTTTATTTACAAAAAAAAACAGACTTGATTCGTGACAAAATTAGTACGTGTATGATCAACGTGGGAGTAAACCCTGTAGAATATAAAAAGAAGCATCGGAGTTGTAATCGTAATAATACCGAATTTGCGTCACATACGAAAAAAATACAGTCAAACTGAGCATCTCATTTTTGTGAAATCGATAAAAACAAAAAAAAAAAACGAAATAGAAATAAGTATTGAAGAACAAAACATAATAATTTACTAATGTAAAATTTTTATCAAGCATTCTTTGTTCGCTACAATAAACTAACTTGCACGTGCAGTGAATCAATCCAGTCACGTTTCAAAACCAATTGATTAACTCGTAAGTTACTAACAGCAAAGAATATCTACGAGAAAAGGAAAACAATTAATTAACTCATTTCCCGTAATTAACAAGGGACGGACACGAAATTAGTTTAATATCTGGGGTAATCAGTGCAGTGGGTTCCGTGGGCTCGGCGTGCGGCAGGAAGCCGGCTTTCCCCGCGCCAATCGCCCGATAACCTCACTTCGTATCCGCTGCTTTTGTTCCGTCATATCATCACAATAAACATTTTCAGAGAACACTACCGGATTTCCAAAACAGAGCGGGATTATATAGAATAAAATGTGCTATAATTACAAAAATATTATTTTATGTTTGTTAGTAAGTTAATGTAGCCGTGAGATCGATATTCTTTAATCTCATTAACTTTTAGAAACATCTTTATTTTAAAATATACAATATATCCTAAAGATAAAACAACCTGCCTACTTATAATATACCTAATATTTTCGGTTTTTTACGTTAAAATTTTAAAATGATACGAGATGTTTTTAATGACAATTCTCATTCATCAATTTGATTTGATTATTTAAAATTCTATAATGATAATATATATATATATATATATATATATATATATATATATATATATATATATATATATATATATATATATATATATATATATATATATATATACATTAATACACAATAATTCGCCACTGTATGCACATGTAGACAAAGTGGAGTTTGTAAACATTATAAACACATTAAACATTATAGATGAAGCTGAATATATTTTAAAATGATTGATTTGTGAACATGGATGGCAGTAAATACCGACATGCTCCAATGCGTATACGTTGATTTCAAAGAACGTTCAACAGTAGGGGGTCGAAGGCGCTTTCCATGAAAATTATCGCTTTACTGTTCACGGTGTCAGTTGTGTTTACAAACAAGCATTTAATTGACGAAGGAATTCCAAACAGCGTCAGTGTAAAGGAAAACAAGCATCTCCCTCGCACATTTACAGCCGGGTAACATTGGGGCGAAGCATAGTGAACAAACACATTTAGAAGAACTTAATTAAAACTATATTGCTTGATGTCATTCATATCGCTTTAATGTACTGTTTAAATTTACTTATTTAAAAAATCAAAGTAAAATGGCACTGTAACGCGTGAACTCAGTTTAATCCACCTTAAAACATCCTATGTTTTTAAGAATTTTGTGAATTAATGTTTACACATAACTTATCAACATTTATATGACTTGATAAATTAACAAAACCAAGTTTTCTGAACATGTTCAACGTATTTCTGTTGACAAAAGTAATGTTGTGCCAGTAATTAGAAAGATAAATGAACTATACAATATGGTATAACAAAAGTTAGCTCTAGCCTTGCTTTGGCTGTTAATTTTGAAGTGTTAAATTTATTGTTTGCTACAACTGGTTTCGAATTGCGAATTATGTACAATAAGTAGATTTAACTTATTATTCATTTATTACAGTTCTGTAATTTGTAATTATTCTATGAAATTCTACCTTTAATACATTTATAACATTAAATGGTAATTGCTTTGATCAAGTAAATGCATTTCTTTAAATAAATCTGTAAAATTACCATTTTGATACTGTAAAAGATTTATGGTTGTCGGATGTTGGAGATTATTTCTTGCAAATTCAAGACAACCGGTGTCACTTGGCTTGAATATTCATTAGTCGACGAGTTAGGGAGTTAATACCGCATCCGATTAATGTTGATGTTTTCCCGCATTTAGCTTTCACGACGTAGACAGTTGGGGTTCGGGGCTGGCGGCGCGACTGGGGAGTGTTGCACGACTCAACGATTTGTTTTCGTTGGACACATTATCGACTGTTTTACTTCGCATTGTGTATGGCTTAGTATTTAGAATGGCTTTTTCGTGAGTTCGCTGAAATTAATTAGGGTATTTATAACACAAATTTAGGAGGTGATAAAACTCTTAAATATATTATAAGAATACATTACACTTAAAAAGAATCCTTGTAATTAACTGAGTCATTCGAGGTACAACTAAAACCATGAAATAACAAAGTTTTAAGTATAATGTTAATAACGGCTATCGCATCTACAATTTAGCGGGAATCCGCTCAGTGAGATGCCTATTTTCATGAGCACTAGGAAACTTAAATCGTTGTGAGAAGTCGCAAAAAGTGTACAGTCGGGAACCAGAGACGGTTTTAAGTAAAATATTAAATACACCATAGAATTTGTTAATGTAGCAGTGACAGTGGGTGTAGACAGAGTTTTAATATTTGATGAAACGCTTTCAGTCGACGACGTTTTGTCTGGTCGTTAATTGCGTAGTGATGCGTCCACCGCGACTCTTGAACTCAAGGAGTCGTTTAGAGAAAATATTAAAACGTCCCGTGGCGTTACCACGGCTTACTCAGCGGACTAACTGTTTATTGCGGCCTACAGACGTTAACGCCTATAAATTTTATGTGTGTTCACAATGCTGTCGTAAAATGTTGCAATACCCGCTAAATCCCGTTGTTTTTCTTTTGGATCTACAAGTAATATTTTATTTCAGTCGTGGACCGTTTTAGGGCGTTTTGTAATTGCTTTGCTTTATCTTTCCGTGTAAATAATGTGGAGGAGAAGAGAAAGACAGGCGGCTACGAAATCGTATAAGCGGATTCGTTGATTCTAATTTCCGCTCGGATGCGCGAACAATATTCTAGCGTAATTAATATACCCGGATCCGTCTGGCTCCCCGTTTCGGTTGTGAATTAGTAAATACCATCATTTATCTGGAATTTCATTACGTGCATATATTGTTTCATTTTTATTAACAAATCAAATCGATTTTAATTATCATCAAAGAATACAAAATGATTACGCAACTAATAAGATATATTAGATAAAAGAAATGAATTATATTAATTTACCTCTAAATTAAAAAAAAAATCATGGATAGATTTTTTTAAAATATAATAGCTTTAGTAATATATAAAATAGATTATAAATTCGATTTTAAATATTTATTATATTTCTACCCATAAATTGACTGTTTATAGGTATTTATTATTACAGATAAAATAATATAGTTCTGAAATATGGTGATAATTGATAATCGCAATTTCTTTTTCTCTATACTTCTATATAAATCATGCAATCAATTACAGATTACAATTTAGCTAGCTTATCATGGTGGTAATAGAAAAATTATATCAGTGTAACGGACTGGTATAGAGTTACGGTAATGCAAGTTAACATAACAGCTAGTTTGATGAGTAGAAGAAACAAACAGGACACGCACTGGTGGCTTCAATTACGGTCGTGCGATATACGACGTCGTAAAGACTTCACGCAACGCGGGAAACAACTCAAGAGATGAAGGGAAAATGTTATAGGTCCAATGCTGACTGAATCGACGTAGATTTGGCTCAATCTTTACATAATGTTGTTGTATGTGAGAGCAGCGATGCTCATTTAATGTTCAAAGACAGATGTAATAATGTAAAAAGTGAAAGCTGTTTGTTGTACAGCTCTGATACAATAAAACAGTTGTTATAAGTAACAATATTACAAAATAATTTGAGTATAAAATGAGTTTTTAATATTTTATATCCAACATATAAATTTTATATTGTTATAATATATCACAAAATTCTCCTACTATTAAGACGAGTTTGATAAAATATCATTTATAAAAATCCATCAAGTCGATTGTACAAAGATCGAGACACATGTACATACATATACTCGTACATGTGTCTACGTCTGAAAAATTTTACCTTTCATTGGCATTTGAGGAAAACCGGTCACAAAAAATACAATATTGTGTTAGATACTTGATAAACCACTGTCAAAGTTAACATGGCTAAAGAAATGTATTTCAAATATTGATATTATAACAGTATATATATACAGTTACATTGAATTCCAAATATGCTAAATAAACCCTTGGTGTATTCGGTACATACCGGTATTCTCTCGGCAGGATAGCTTTAGTAATTCAGAATTCCTGTATTTTGTTCGTTACCTACATATTTGTTATTCAGTTTGTATTCAGCAGCCGAACGGTTACTCTGTCCCTTCATCAATAATATTGAAAAATGTTTTTTATGTAGGTAAGTTCATATTTTACGTACCAGTCCAATGTATTAGAATTTGAGGCTATTCTAGTCCTATTGCTGACACATGTTTATGGTACGTACTTGAAAAAGATACAAATGATTGTTAATTAAAAATATTTAATCAGTAACTTGCTACTTATGGCAATGAAAAATAATATCTACTAGATAAGTATTCTGAGAACTGAATGATTGTAGATATAATCATAAACCGACAAAGGGCTTATCAGATACCTACGCAAAAATGAAGCAAAAGGGGTGGAATTAAAGTATCTAATTAAGCATAAAATAAGTATTAAAAAATACATTAATAGGAATGAAGAGGTTAAAGAGGACACCATCTACTAAAAAAGTAGTCTATTAATTATAGGATGGAATTTGAATATTCAGTAGGTACCACAGACGGACTGTAGTAAAATTCCATAGGTAATGGATGTATACAAGGAAGTAGACTCTTTAATTTTCTTTCTATGGTACTGTCCTTATAGCACAATGAATTATATTTCATATAGGTATTTTTTATCGCTAAATGTTTTTCTACACGGGAAATACATTTTTGTATATTCTTTGTCTGTGAAAATAAAATCATTTTGCACATACATAAGTCGGTCGTACGTCCCTGTTAAAATTAATCGGCAATTTTGACTTCCATGAATATAAGAGGACTGTATGAATAAGCCCTAATTATAATACGATAGAATCCTTTTGCTTGATTCTTTCAAACCCACCTCTCTTGAGAGCAGTATTATTAATTTTATTTTCATAATACTGAAAAAACGGCAGCGGTAACTTTCTACATATTACGAGGGAAAGTTGTTGTTCGTATCAGTACCATTACTACTATTTATAGTTCTTTTCCAGAGAACAATAAGATGCTGTGCTTTGGCATATATATGATTATTTTCCAGGGGGAGGTCTAGTCCCATAAAATAGATGTATATGAATTTTTTGCTTATAGATGAAAACTTCGCTTATAATTCCGATGCCAACTAGACAATTCTGGAGAGATCACGAATCACCTTTAAATACGCCTATGGTGCAAATGTCATGGAACATTTGTAGGTTTTTATTATGGGTTTGACTCATCGCCAGACATAATCGTAAAAAAACGTATGCAGTGTAGAGACAAATGAACACCTAATGACATTTTATTACCTCTAAACATATTATAATTAGGTATTATGTATTACAAAATTGTCTCAACGGTTCTTTACAAAATTTTACTTAAATGCATAAACGTGATCGTGAGACGAATGCGCGCCAATTACATTTCACACACACTAGCTAATTATAATTTCCTCCGCGCCGCCATTCGGAAAACTATGTTTATGTGTTCTATTTATTAATTAGTAGCTAAATACGTTGCAGTCAGTATAATTATACCACTTTAGAACAGACGAAACGTTATTTCTACGTCCGTAAAAATGTTTTATACAAGAAATTATCGCTTACAATATAAGTAACGGGTAGATCATAGGAGAGACGTTTGTAACTTTTATGTAATGTTAAATGTATGCATTATAAATATAATATTACCGTATGGTCTGTTACGTCTTTTGTGTATGTGTTGTTTGGGTGTGATGATAGAGTAACAATACAACGCATCCTCACTACTTATTATCTTTTAGAATGTCGTAAGTGGCATCTAAGTTAACGAAACACAATTAAGCCAATTAATTTAATTAATCGTATACCTATAGTACAGTAATAACTAAATCCTCTTATGAGAAGATTCATGCCTAGCAATGATATTTATAAGTAGTTAAGGTAAGGTAAACTATACATATAATAATGTTTAGAAATTAAATTCTAAGTAACTAAGGGAAAAGAGTAAAAACTCTTACCAGTCCTATTGTTAGTGAAGTATCACGTCAGGTCGATTTCCACGCGTCTCTTCTCGAAATTATCCTGATGAATTAGTTATGACGGGTCATCTTTACTCACATCATCGTCATCTATAATAATTCTTCACTGGGAGTACCAGTGTACAGGGGTTTTTATTATATTAATATTAATTAGAAAAAAACTCTTAGTACCTACTACTTACTTATGCCGCTCATAATTTAAATATTCGAGAATATACAGTAACGATGTTGGAAGGAGGTAAGACATGACACAGAGACTTTCGCGTTCCTAATTAATATGGATAAAGGTACGTATGTAAAAGAAACTTTGTAGGTGTAACAGTGTACTAAAAATTATATTAAGATTATATGACAACGAATTTCTCGATCATTTATTTATTTGCTTTTGTGCACGTCACACGATATCTTCGTCAATACTAAAGTGAGTGAGTTCCCAAGTAGCAACAACGTGTATTGGATTTTATTTTCATTACTCAAATAAAATTTACTTCAAAACTACTTAATAAATTGTAATGTCTCAACAGCACATGACGTCATCACAGCACGTAAATAACGTTAGACCTTTGAGAACACTAGAAGTCAAAACCGGTTAGTATTATACAAAAATAAAATGATGGAATAATACAAGCGGTTTTTTTATAAACTCGAATTTCCATTAAGTGTCAAAAAACAACACTATTAATACATACTTAATTATTCTTTTTTTGGAAATATACACAAACTATACATAAATTGTTTGACCAATTTGTCACCGAGGTCGTCAAATTAGATTCGATGTTCCTAGATATCTTACTATGTATATCACATCACTATTTACAGTATATCTAATACCCAGTAATTTAGTGGTGAACCACGTAACACCCACAATATAGATGAGTAATTTGATACCGTGATGTTATATTCCACAACTTCCTACATGAATTCTAGGATATGGTAGATTTGTGATGATCGTCCTCATTTCATATCGTGATTGCGACCACGATGACAATAGCATCGCTCATAAGGACATCGTCTTGGGTACGTCACCTTGGGCCTCTGTGAAGTCTGACAAAGCGCATATGCTAATATCAAATTTGCAATTAAGATCGCTACACCCACCACAGACGCCATTGTTTGATGCACGCGAAACATCACCAATCACTTTTATATTAAAGACAAATGTCTATTATTACAGTTGTCGTTTAGTCGAAATAAAGAAATTTGCATTTCAATTGTTCTTAGTATAGAAACTTTTAAAAATATTAATTAATTAGTGTTTCTACTATTGTATCTGATGATAGAGTAAGATTACAATGTTTCTCCACCTCTTTTCTTTTCTGGAAAATTGTAAGTAATGCCTACTAAGTAAAAAAAAAAGCTATAGGCACGTTTATTTAATTTCGACTTGGACGAAGCAAGAGAAAGACAATCTGTAAAAAAGTCTTATATACCTCTCTCTAATTAGTCTTATATCCTAGGCATCTACTTAATGCTGTAATAGTAAACTAATCCTTTTCTAATTCGAGGACGAATCCGTGCTAAAAGTGGAATAATTATGGGTTATTTAAATGTATTTCTATTGTACAACTGTTGAAAGAAATGTTTTTTCTATATAATACTAAGAATAAAATAAACAGTGGAGACTTAATCCTCAAAACAGGCAAAGCATACGTAGTAATTGTATCTATTATCATTTTAATGTTATTTAATTATCTACTAACTGTAATCATATACATTTTTGAGATCTTATTTTATAAAATGACACTTAAATTACTTGTGTCGTAACTTATACTTTTGACTAAGTATTTGACAAAAGTAAAAAAGATCGGCGAAAGTAAAACAATATTCAACTTTAATTTTGTGTCGGAATGAAATGATCGCGTTATTCGAATACGAAATGAAAAGGAATTTACTGATTATAAAAACATTCCGCTAAAGGAACTTTCATTCCACCGCTGATACTAATTGAATGAATTTTCAAAGTAAAAGTTGAACAACAAGCAATCTCCTGGCATTGAAAGTTAGGGCAAATTTCAGGGGAGCACCGAACGGAGCGCATCACCAAAAGAATGTAATAAGGCACAGGTGGTGCAAGTTCTTTATTGGATTTCGCACGTTCCGGCCCGACGTGTTTGATGGCCGGAACATTCTTGCCAAACTCTTTACTAACTATTAATTCTCACTCAAATGGTTATTCGGATTTGCTTGCAATCATTAGTTTGTTAGTACGCATTCAGATAATAAAATATGATTTGTTGCCAATTAAATGTATTTTCAATTATAACCGAGACAAACCTATATATTAAAGATTTATCTACAATCACAGTATGTACATATATGTAAAATTAGTACTTAAACAATACTAAGTATAATGCTATGCGCTAGCGCGTGAATGATTCAAGAATCGTAAATATCGTAGAAGGTCATTAGATTTCACTAGCATGGTAAAAAATGGAATAACGAGCCGGCTGTGTCACGAGGTCGACTCAAATTGTGTTTCTCTGTGAGCGACGACGACTGAAAGGAAAAGTATAGGCCGCGGTGCGGCAGGCGGCGGCGTGGCTGCAGACCGTGTCATTGACACATGCAAATTTGTACCACGCTTCGGTGTCAGGTTATCGAACCCTCCATTCAATGATTGTCGAAAGTTGTCCGTGAATACGCCGGTGTAGCCTATAGAGAGCCCCCATGAGCGTCACGCGAATTTAAATTTTAATCTCTTGTTAAAAGAACGAATTTACGTTACATTGTTAAGCTCAATTGAAAAACACTGAATGTCTAGTTTTACCCTCTGATATTGCAACCTAAATTGTGGTATAAAGAAACCTACAATGAGGGAATACGGTCGGCTATTTGTTAAATTGTAAATTACGTCGACAGATGCGGATAGGAGATGCGTCTGGCCACTGTATTATTAGCATTGCGAATTTCGACAAGTGCTCAACACTAGTCACTAGACGCCATCCGCAAATACACACCGGATGACGATATGCAAATCTCTCCAGTCTGTGCGATGGTATTTATGCGGTTTGTTAAGTAGGCGGATAACTAGGAATCATGGTATTCACTGAACGGGTCTGATGCATGTATATGTATATATCATAAAGCATATACAACTGGTATTTGTCATAAAGCAAAACATTGAAGTATTTACAGGAAATTTGATTAGGTTCAAGATTTGATATTTATCGAAAAAAAAGTGAAAGAGGCATAGATATGTGAATTTCTCTGCTGTATAGATGTAGTAAGAGGGGGGGGGGGGGGGAAATGATAAATAATAAAACATCCACATGCCACATCTTTTTATCCAAAATACCTCGGAATTTGAAGACGAAGGTCTTTAACTAGAGCGTATTATCAGTGATGATTTTTAGAACCGAAACATGGTCCTACACGATTGCTCGTATGCAAAAGCTTCAAATCACTCAGCGGGCTATGGAGAGGGCTGTGCTCGGAGTCTCTTTACGTGATAGAATCCGAAACGAAGATATCCACAAAACAACCAAAATTATCGACATAGCCCGAATGATAAGCAAGCTGAAGTGGCAATGGGTTGGTCACATAACTCGAAGAACCAACAACCGATGGGGAAAGAGGTTCTTGAGCGGCGACCGCGTACGGACAAACACAGTGTAGGACGACCCCTATTGGATGGAGTGACGATCTGAAATGCATTGCAGGGAGTCAGTGGATGCAGGTGGCTCAGGACCGTTCTTTACGGCAGTCTATGGGGGAGGCTTATGTCCAGTAGTGGACGGATAATGGCTGAAATGATGTTGATGATGATTATGACGACAATGTTAATGTTCAACTTATAATAAGTTAAACTGAACAACTCTTTTTACATTTATTATTGTTTGTATACCAATTTTCTCGTTAAAAGTAGGAAAATTAAATGTTAGTATAATAAACGACCTTGTTACACAAAGGACGACATTCGAAAAATCGTCATAATGAAACTGAAAATTATCTCTGTTTTGTGTTATCATTGCGTTGGTAGTTCATTGTTGATCTAATCTATCACGGGGATGACGTCACGGTACATGCAGCGTTTCGAGGTCAGACAGAGTGCAAACTCTTTGTACGTATATGCTTAATAAATTAATAGTGTATTATAGAGGTTTGCTACAAATTTCAATGTTTGCTACTTGTGTGTGTATTGAAAGAAAGAGATTGCTCTTTCATATAACAGATATCTTTTATGTTATTTATACAACTCACTAAATATGTATGTTCACATCGTATATTTTAATGTTAGATAGAGTGACATTGGACCCTGGTTTTTGACGATGGAATAGTGTACGTTAAAAGTTTCAGCGCTCCAGCATTTGCTGATTTGTCTTTTTTTTTTTTTTTTTTTTTTTTTTTTTTTTTTTTTTTTTTTTTTTTTTTTTTTTGACTTAGAATGGAACCTGATGGAAAGTGGTAACCGTCGCCTATAGACAAAAGTACCATGGACATAACAGAGTATACTGTTTCGCCCATGATCCATGCGTTGCCATTTGTTATTCCTCTGTGTAAATTCACGCCATTGTCTGTGTATTTGTAAGATACAATCTCATTTTTTGAGGTTCATTCATGTTCATTCAATTAGATAATAATTGTATTACACAGTGTATTTTTGCTTATTAGGAAGACTTTGTACAAAAGTAGTTTGCTTGGGTACCTCTATCCCATTCGTGTTTCAACCGTGAAGCAGTTGTGATTGCATGGCTGTGTTTCGGTTTGAATGGTAGGATATGGCAAATTGTGAATTTACAGGGTACAGAGGAATAACACCTGAGTCCTCAGGAATGGCAACGCATGGGGGGTATCATGGGTAAAACAGTATACTCTGTTATGTCCATGGTACTGCTCATGTCTATAGGCGACGGTTACCACTTTCCATCAGGTGGGCCGTCAGCTTGTTTGCCATTCTAAGTTGTATAAAATAAAAGCCTGATAATTTTACGAATCACTGAAATATAATGTGCTTACGATATTCACATCAATATTAATATTTTTATTTTATAAAGTTTTCTATGATTTGTGTTTATGTTCCTATGTTAAACCTCAGACCATGTTCAGCAATAGACAATGGATGAATTTCTAATAAAAAGAGTAATAAGATAAAAGTTTTTTGTTTTTTTAAAATGTTGGTTTTATTGACAGCTACGTAGGTACTACAATAAATAATAGCATGCTATATTCATAATAAAATATTTTAAGAAATTGAGGTTATAAATCATAATGAGTAAGAAATCTTAGATTTTAGTTTTTAAGAAGGTTTAACATTTATTTTTAGTTCAATTCTAAATTTGTATATTTAACATAGTAGTTGGAAGTTTGAAAAAATAACTGGTTTTATTAATAAATAGCAACATACTCACAATTTACTCATATTAATTGTGTCTTTGTATGATCTTTGAGCGAAAGCATATTGTGCAAAATATATGTATTACAATGAATCGAATAGATAGATTATAACTAGTTATAATGAGTTCTATACAGTTTTTAAGATAAAAATAATATTTTGAAAATTATTCTTTATAGTACTTGTGCAAGAGATACACAAATAGATGAATTGCAAAAATGTGCGTTACTAATATATTTTTATGTAGGTAATGTTTTTATATAGTCCGGGGTAATTCGGATGGATGGATGCCCTATGTGTGCAAAGTGCAGACGGGTGCGACGGGGCGCATGAGAGGCTGGTCAATGTCCGCATTCCTCGTAGTTGAAAGTAACACGGTATCCGGCTGCGAAAAATTACGCCTCGCTCCACCGGCTGACGGATTCTGCTTCTTATAAGTGTACACATAACGTTGAATACCTGCTATCGGTATCACGATTTGTCGATTCAAAATAATCTCTATTAGAAACAGAATTGCAACAGCGAATGGTCCGCGAACGCCGCGACCACGATCTGCCTCGCCCAGTAGATTGTCCTATTAAGATTACGTATAGATACCGTCAATGTTGATGTATAAATGAAGCTCTTGGAACGTATTATTTATTGTACATCTGCGGGTACTTAATATAGATCAGTGACCTCCAGCTACAAAAAATGTTTTACGAATAAGTACAAAACATATTCAATTTGTATTTACTTACTGTAGGCTTAACATAATAAAAGAAAAGAACTCATAAATGCATTGTTTTTATTATTTTGAAATTATTTATATGAGAATCAACGCAATAAGTTACATTCTATTATTATATTTATAATAATGTGTAATAAGTATAATAATTACAATGAATTCATCAATTATCATTATTATCATAAACATACCGTTTCGATGAGCTTTTACTGTTTCGGAATGTTTAAAATAGTATGAAGTAGGTAATACTTTAGTAGTAATTACTTTAATAGTGGGTAATAAATTTGTTCTGAATAGCTATACTGTCTGGAATTTAAAGTTGTGTTACCATCATTAATAATTATGACATAACGTTAGATAAATAATTGGAGGGTGGGTCGCTTTAAATTGAAAGCAATGCAGACCGGAGATTGAGTATTTCTGATTGGTTTAAAGGCTTTGGATCGATCTACATACAATACAGTTGGGGTAGACAAGAGCAGGTGTGCTATACAATGTGCAAATTTTTAACAATGCTTTTCAAACAAGTAACTCAAACATATTTTTTTCTTATTCTTAGTCGTGTGGAATATTATTCTTTATTGTTCTGATTGTTTAGCGTTCTTTATTTTATATGCGTATATTAGTTAAAACAATAACCCTTTTTTTTCTTCGTTATTGTCGGGTAGAATTATATATTGAGTTGCGTACGAGTATCTGTGAAAATATTTGTATTTTTTTTATAGATTATTATATTGAATTTAAGATCTAGTAAAGAACTAAAGAAAGTAAGTCTTAATTTTTTTTTTACATTATGTTGTGTGTTATTTTTTTTACAAAATGAAACCTAATATGTATGTATAATACAGTTAAGTGATAGTAATGTTTTACCGTAACTCTAAAGCAGGTTGTAGGTAGTTATGTCTGGTTGGAATGAAAGTTTGCAAATCTTTTCCTGTTCAAATCGAAGCGCCAACGTCAGCACAGAAGTAGCGTCGCGCGATTATTTTGCGCGAATTTTTTGCCCGTCTGGCGCAATCTTCGCAGGTGTCTCGCCAGCCGTATGAGGCGATTCAACTGGGCTTTTTTTCGAACATCCTTCGACCTAGCTCCAATCCGTTGTTTGTTCTGCTAGTTTTTTTTTTTTTTATCAAGTCGTCTCTTTATGAATCTTACTACTCGGAAATATTTTTCCTTGATTCTACAGGTAGAGAACAGTATAAAATCATTTTTGTCGTCTTATTTGAGTAATCCCGTATAAGTTATGAACATGCTATGTTATATATTCGTATAAAGAAGTAGACAATTTTGATAAAATATGAGCTTGATTACTTCCCTAATATGTAGGATGGACTCAAAGGAATTGTTCAATATGATGTCCACGGCCACTTTCTTATATTGAACAGCTCGCCATCGACAGAGAGTTCATCTCTATACCTTAAAGCCTGGACGGTCGCGTACAGCGGAATTTTAGAGGTTTCCTCCCACAAATGCTCAGGTTCTGGAATGAGCTCCCGGTCGAGGTTTTTCCAACAAGGGGTTCTTAAAAAAGGGGTAAAGAGGTTTCTTCAGGGTCAGTAAGGCACATGTGATGACCCTGGTATTGCAGGCATATATAGGTTACGGTAACTGCTTATGATCAGGTGGGCCTTATGCTTGTTTGCCACCTCAGTGATATTAAAAGTGTAGGTAATTGTAAAAATTCTCATATTTACAATTGTAAATGAATTGACCCCTAACAGTTTTATTTTTATCTTAAGTAGAAATACTGGTAATTTTTAGTCCTAGTAAAGTTTAGAATATCTGTCATGGTACGAAGCCCGTACTTACTATGATATTCTCTAAAAAAACTGTTAATTAAACAAATTGTAAATAATCACCAAAGTGGCCACTTTAGGCCTCCGTATCTCTCACTCTTTTCTCATTTACAACGACCGCTTAGAGGCCATGAAGTGATGTTTATTCTTGTTCTACTCCCATGACACGAATCGGTGTCATTATCGTACGAAACATGTTCGTAATGAGCCCCAATACGGCGTTTACGTTAACGTCACATGCGTTAGTAAGGGTTTTAAGTGAATGGCGGTTCCCAAGGCGGAGTGTAAGCAGGGCTCAGGCCGGGCGGGCCTCTCTAGTGGTATTACGTTCCGTTATCTTGCGGTCATCAGTCTCGGAACGGGTTGTGGGCCCCGGGCGATACACCGGAACTGTCGCTGTATACGGCGCACGCGCCGGCCACACGTCCTCACGTCACATCACCTCACGTGCATCTCAAGTAGCAGCCCGTCACGGTCGTCCTCATACAGAACCGACACTGCTTTGCATGTGCATTATGCGCGTATTTACAGGGCGATTTTATTACACAAGTTGTAATGGCCGGAGTATTGTAAGTAAAAACCCAACGATAGACTATGTTCTAAATGCTTAATTTATGGAGAAGAGGATAAAAGAAATGAGTATTTCGGACTGTTAGTGGCTCAAGAATTTAAATATATACGGCCATGTGTGCGAACGAGGTGTTATGAAGAAATTTTAAAGTATCTACGGGAAGCAAAAGGCCAACATGTTGATCAACTGCAACATGAAAACACTGAAAATTAATTACTTTCATTTTATCATCAAATTGAACAACTTTTTACAAGAAGTATAGTAAACATTGATAATTTAAGATTTTATGAAAAAAGTTATTCGAGGGTGAAGAAAT
This sequence comes from Galleria mellonella, assembly GCF_026898425.1. NCBI lineage: Eukaryota > Metazoa > Arthropoda > Insecta > Lepidoptera > Pyralidae > Galleria > Galleria mellonella. The sequence goes on from NW_026442086.1 coordinate 1,061,880, forward strand.
TAATGTGAGATTAACACGGGAGTGGCATTGATTGCAAAAGATTTATTAAAATCATTTCAAAATAGACAAGCACCTTTTTTGAAATAGCTTAACACTTACTTTCTGAAAAATTTGATCCTAAATCAGTTTAAAATAAAATATATTTGTACCTATGGAAATTATATTTTGTATTAAGTCCAGAAAGACGATAAAAAGTGATCCTGTAAAGTTATCACATTCAAATTTTAAACTATGCAATCCTAAAAGTAATTTACTTTAAGTTTATTATTTAAAACAATGTACTTTATCTCTGTATCACCTCACACTTACACTGACAAGGTTAATAAAATATGGTACTATGGAAATTATATTTTGTATTTCCAGAAAGACGATAAAAAGTGATCCTGTAAAGTTATCACATTCAAATTTTAAACTATGCAATCCTAAAAGTAATTTACTTTAAGTTTATTATTTAAAACAATGTACTTTATCTCTGTATCACCTCACCCACTGACAAGGTTCATATGGCACTGAACTTTTGAAGTATGTATATATTAATTATGTACCAACTCCAAGTCCAATATCGTATCGAGTTATTATTATTGTCTACCTACGTTATGCATGCCTGATAAAACTTCAAAGTTATGTTGAGTTTTAATTGATTTTGATGAGTATAAATACGGTGTCTATAGAGAATGTTTTCTCATCTTTGTTTTCTTAAATTAATATCTATTAATACATATAATTATTTTATTTAGTCTTGTAAACTATTATTTCGAACTATCTCAATTTGTATACCTACTTGTTCAACAATTAAATCCGTTACTCTAAGATTCTCTTGAAAAGATTGCTTTCAGCAATAAAACCGACTTGTTGTAGGTACTTATGCAAGTGCATCCGTTATATCTTTTGTTTATGTTCTTTAATTCTTAATGTTATCTAATGCAAAAAAAAGTATAGTCATTCATCGATCTAGTGCTTGTTTCTTTTATCTCATTTACAAAAATATGACGCCGTTTAGCTTCTCTTAATTATACAGAATGCAGATTGTACATGCTTTTGCATTATTATAATAAGAACTATATTCAAATATAAATTTTCAATATTTTGTCATACTTAAAAAGTATTTAAGTAAATATAAATCAGTTAAATAGACAATATGGCATATCTGATACTTCTTAAATTAATACAAAAAAAAAATCTTATTAATATATTTACAAAACAAATTAATTGAGATATTTAATTTTTTTTCTTTTATATAAAATACAGCGTAAATTTTTTAGCATAAAAAAAGTACTCAAACAAAGTGACTATTAAAACGTGTACGAGTCTACATCGTAAAAATAATTATGCTTTTAACACTACTAATTCAAAGTCGTAAAGTATAGACAAGATATATGACAATAGATAAATCAGACAATTCAATCAGAGCTATCAAATTGTTGTATTTGTTATATTGTGCACATACGGGCATGTGCGTGCGCCGGCTGCGGGCGTTCATCGGGGGAGTATACGTAAGCCTATAAATAATTTATGTGAAAGATAACTGCGCTTAGGGTTGCCATTCGCCCGAGTTTTCCCGGCTTTGTCCCAGTTTTTAGACCGTTCCAAGTTAAGTCCCAAGGGAAACTCAACAACAAATGTTAGTAGAAAATTCACTCGTAAATCGTATTGTAGCAAATTCTGGTAGAAATACCCATTTTATCATTGTCATGTTTATCATATTTATAAATAGAACGCAAATAAATTACTTAAATAAATATCAAACGAAAAAAAAGATTAATTTCAACCATTTTTTTTCATGGATCACCGGGACAAGCTTTCGATTTAATTTTAAATAACTATGGCAGCCCTATGCTAGTAAATTCTGCGCTTGAGCATGCGGTGTAGCGCCAATGGCAGGGAGCTGATGAAAAATCAATAAACGCCAATGAATATTCAACACTGAGTTAATTGCATATAATAATAACACTATTTGTGCAACAATCTTTTCTTTGTTGGAGAAATAGCTTGTTATTTTTTTTTAATAGATATAGGAATATTGAGGTGTTTTATTAACACACTAGCTTTTGCCCGCGACTTCGTCCGCGTGACTGGGATGTGTTAATCGGAATAAATGTAGTCTATATCCTTCTAAATTCCATATAGCACATATATACATTTATAATACCTAGCAGTAAGGGTTGATTTAGAAATTTAACTTAATTTATTTACTTGCTATTACTTCTTGTTAAGAACACAGTATATAGGTACCTACCTTTTTGCAATGAGATAAAAACGGACACACAATCCTTGTTTTCTTTCTAAGGAGATAACCGTAAAATTTGTAAACACATCTTATTTTTTATTATAACTACCTTAATCTGGGAAATAGGTTTACCTTAAGAGCTGTACTGATTAAATGAAGAAAGGGTCCCTTTACTGCAGTACATTTTAGTATTTGTGAGAGCTTCAAAGGACGGGTCATGACAGCGGGCGTACGTACGAACAGAACTATTATATTATATATCTAAGAATTGAATTTCAACTGAAGAATGCCGAAGTAGTATAATAGGTAGATATAAAGTCTTTATTATAAATTAATTTCATTACTGTACAATATTGTGCTTAGTAATGTTAAATTTTATTACGAATGTATTTTGCGTATTTTGAACATTATATATTTTTTTATAATAAATAACTTTTTTAGTATCTTTGTTTATACATTAATGTCTTAACTGTGTGTTATTCATACAAATAAAACACTGCAGTATTAAAAAAAGGGATTCGGTATGAATCAATTAAATCTACAATAACGCTAATTATTCTTGCTAATTTTTATTTTCAAATTTCAACCATAGTACTATTATATTTATATAGAGCACCAAAAACCAACATTGCGCATTCATCATGACATCGACCGGCGTATCTAATAATGCGAGTCATTCTATTTTTTTACTTTTCAAAAGTTCATCCTCTTTTGATCTACAGTTCAGATTTGATGGCCTCTAACAAATTGATTCTATTAATTTAAAGTTGTTTTTCCAAGATTATTTTTTCCTAAAAATAATAGATGTTTGATGAAATTTGTTTGCTGTCATGATGTTAGAGAAATTAATAAGTTTGAATGTAATATAAAATGTAAAAATAAAAAATGTAATAAAAAATTATCAATACCTAATGTAAAATATCATACTCAATTCCAATAAGTATTGTCGTAAAAAATCCAAGTAAATAACTGAAACTAATTAAGTAATCAACTAAAAGTTTGAAAACAAGAATTCAATTCGAACAAACAAAATTATATATAACGAAATGCTTAAAAATAAAAATTAAAGTAACTAACCATAGCACATCAAATACTTAAAAATGATACCTCGCGTACAATCGCAATAAGATATGGTGATAGCTAGCTGAGTGACAGCGTCAGATAACAATACTAAAGCCATAATTAGAGGCTGTTGCGGTGGTCCATCTTCCAAGAAATGTGTACATTCTTTATATTGCCGATCTGATTTCTCAATTTTATGATTACCTTTTTAGATTACAATATTCGATACTTTATAGATCGATTGATGTGTCGTTAAATGTAAGAGATAAAATACAATGATCGGTTTAGGATTAGGTTTAATCCATTAATATAGAAATAGAAGTTACAAGTGGATTTATCATACTTGTAATAATAATAAGTTGAAATGTTTGTCTTCATTCCTTTTACCTTAGGGGTAGCAAAATACAACTCAGCTGGTGCTAAATTACCGTAACGTTTGGACGCCAACGGTTCCAGGGGTGCCACGTGTTCGTTTCCGAGTGCAAAAAAATTCGCAATATTTGTAGAATCACAATACAATATGAAATGATTTGGTAACAAAAAATATTTTTATCATTCTACACAGGTAGACCAATATTTATTGCACTAAACGAGTGTCAACAGCTTACACTGATCTTCAATAGTACTAGTATGTATGATTTTTGTAAATTTTAAGTGTATAAAAGACAATTACATACTTTTGAAATGGGTACAGGATCTAGTATAAACTTATATATAATATATATATATATATATATATATATATATATATATATATATATATATATATATATATATATAATGATATTAATATTGTTTGCAGTATATGTACATAATGTACATAATATTTACTTTAATATTTAACATCTGGTTAATAATATAATTTTAGCGCTGTCACTTTACAAGCGATGGGACCGCAGCATACCGTTCACAGCGGTTTTATATACTTTATGGTTTAAACAAGTTTCCCGTCGCTGATACCTATGTAAACAGTGAACAATTTCCCTAATTAAGTACTCAGTACGTGTAACAACGACGCCCGAGGATCGACTGTTTGTGATGCAACTCACGCGCCCCTAATGAGCGAGCTTTCGATTCTGGCTCCACACTAAGGTTACTTAGTCATCGTACTGTTTAATTGTGTTAAATCAAATTCATGTAGATATTGTGATTGTTAAATATATTTGCCGACCTTCACTTCAGGGAAGAAGAGATTGTTGGCAACAGGGTGTAGTAACCTCTTTGCTAAAAATATACCCTGTTAGATCAAGCTTCACGCGATCCTTCAAACCATCGTGGTTATATCTTGATGCATTCGTCACGATATATCAACTGGTCTACTTTCATCTTTACCTTTCCCTCACTATTTTTCCACCAGAATATAACGATAGCGCAGCTCCACCTGCGAATTCTTTTGTCATGAATTTAAAAATGTTCACTCCATTGGTTAAAAATTAGTCAAGGGCAATTCGTGTTATTGTAGTATGCAATTTTTTAAGTATTTAGAATAATAATAATTCAAAGGTCCATCAGATTAAGACCGCTATCGGTCGATTGTAGATATGAATACTTTTAACTATGGATATAACAGAATCTAATGTTCATAGTACTATGTTTTTTAATGGATAATAATAGAATGGCAACCCCGCTTGTGCTAACGGTATGCGCTGGCGGGGCACCAGTAAGGAATGATAGGTAAGAACGAAAAGGTCAGTTAGCCAATCGTGATGATACATGGAAATCAGTACGATGGTTTCTACGGGAAGGTGGGGGGAGACCACGTGGAGGTCGACCTGACAGGGTATATTACTAGCAATAGGACTGGTACTCCACATTACTAACAATCCCTCCCCTCCTGTTAGTGATGTTGTGAATAGAAGTATACTATAACATGTACTCTGAATTCATAATGACTAAAGTGTTAAATGCCTCTGCATTGATAATCCTTCCATTCGGAGCAAAACAACGTACATATAGCTGCTTTAAAAATAGACATGACGAATTGACGATGATATCTACACGTAACTTAACCTCCAGTTTTATAATATTTGGGTAGTAACACCAAGTTTTTATGCATGGATTTTTATTCCAGGAGGGGCTGCGTGAAGAATAATCTCATGGGGTACATTGCTAGCAATTTTGATTGAAATCCTTATTACTAACAATTTCTTTTCGCCACAATATTGGTTTGTGGTCTGTGTGGATGGTGGAGTAAGAATAATTATTAAGAATACGCATTACTACTTTATTCCTTTCACAGGACATCGAAGCAACTAATTATTGAGAATAACAGAGCACTATAAACTGTGTGAAAAAATGAAACCGCGAATTATAATTTATACCTGCCAAGTCTCGCTTGGACAGTATGGTAACAATTTCTTAATATTCACCACATATGGAGAAAATAATAACCCGCAGTATTATAATTATAATAAATATTTATTTAACTTTCATAAAAGTGTATTATTTAAAATTAAGTCAAAAAGCTAAATAAGTATCTATAAATTATGATGAGTACGGGTTTAATAGGTTCCGCTACGTTACGTAAAGTACTCACTATATTTAGATTCCAATGACATTCTAAACACGGCTGTACGTGAATAATTAAAGATTGTGTCCCACAAAAGAACCGACTTCAATTGTGTCAAAATCAATTATTTTAATTTAAAAACTAAACTACTAAACCGATTTTGATAAAATCTCTGTGGGACTAAACTGTAAGTACATATCCTATGTGTACATACATTTATGAGTCCACCTCCCATATTTCGAGATGCCTCGTCGCCCGTATCCAAATGGCGAGGACGGATCGCTCTATCATTTACGCGACCCAGAATTACAAAAAAAAAATCTGTTATATATATATATTTGTATATAAAGAATTTTCCAAATCAGTTTAGAACTGACGGTGTTATGATGTAACAAACAGTTTTTGAAGTCGATTGAAAGTAATTGGAAGATAAATGCATAGTTGGTACAGAATTAGATTTTTTTTATATCAGTGTGATATTATAACAATATTATGCGTTAGAATATGCTATCATTCTACATACATACAATAACCTCGGTTTGCATTTCCCGATTGATAGGCATTGCAATTGATTTATATACATATTGTATATTACATTTCCTGACTGACACATTTTATAAAAAAAGCCATGGAAAATACAAAAATAATTATAATTTCTGAATAATTTCATTAATAATTTGATACTATAAAATAATAGTAAATTTCAATTATGGGATAATAGTTATAATATGTACAATAGATAATACGTGAGCATCTCAATTTCCTTTTTCCCTTTTCGCTTTTTCGGCATTTCATAATATTTTCAACTATATATAATTCTTAATTCAGTTGAATTATATAATTTTGTTACCTCATAATTCCGTCAGTTGTAAACCGATTTGAATATTTTTTTCAACTGTAACGAAATTCGTACACATTCGTCCCATAGAAATTGTATTAAAATCTCTCCAGTAGTTTAGTTATTAAATAAAAATAATTGGTTTTGTCACAATTTAAGTTGGTTTTTTTTTTTCTGGAACACAACCTTAAATTATGTATATTCTTAGTTTTATTGCACCTTGTAACCGTTGTGAGCACTTGTTCTTATTGGCACATATATTGGAAGGTTTTGTAATTATGATTAAAGAGATAAGAAAATTATGATAATCAAAGAAGACAACAAGTCTACTATATGTACTGTTGTACTTTCAACAATTAGCAACGACATACGAGTATTTACAACTACTATGGTTGTAAACTTGTGAGTGACTACGTCACGAACAACTAAACGGATAACGGTGAAATGTGTACGTAAAGAAGACTGACGGATACAGGTTATTATAATATAACAAGCATAGAACCACTTCTAATTAGGTTATCACCGTTATGTGGAATGTTACTTGATGTAGCATACAAAATTTTCTTACTATACCTAACCTACCAGTTAGCGATTCAATAATTTCACTATGTACTTCATTATGTGTTTTTATTTGAAAACTACACTTCTGTGTTAGCCCCGTTAAGGTCTTAAAAAAGATTTCATGAGAAATTCCTTATCATCAACATTATAAATGTTTTTACTAACATTGATGAAAATGAAAGATTTCCCATGAGTTTTCCATTCTTGAGAAATATGTCATTAATTCTGTACCGGACAGAAAAAAATTGCATGTGTACTACTAAACACATACTTAAGACTACGATTGTCAGTTTAATCAAAGCCTGGTCGTTTAATGTGGTTTTTCACGCTCCGATTAATTTACTATCTAAGGATTCTATGTTTAGAGTCGAAATCAATATACGCTTGGCAGCATATGTGTAGATACCCTAATGCTAGAAGGGTAATCACAATTAGGAAATGTAGCGGGTTTACTTTAATAAAGGTAGTAGGGACTTTGCTAACGGGGGTGGATCGGATAGACAAAAGATTAGTGGTCACACATAGTAGTACTATTAATATCAATTATAATAAGAAACTAAGTAAAATAATACCAAACATAATTAATTTGCATACAAAATTTAATTAATTTGAGTTTTAATGACATATGTAATAGAAAATAGATGTTTGACACCAATAGATGTTGGTTATTTCTTATATACAACATATAATTATATTATTTAATGATATATAGAGAGTAGATTATATATAGTATTATACAGTATATATTATATACTATATTAGTAGTATATATTGTATACTGTATTAAATTCAAGTTTTGATGATAAAAATAAAAAAAAAACTCAAATTAAATTATGCCAGTTATTGCCTAAAGATATCACGTTACGCATTTTTCTATTAACTATATATAAATTATATAGTATTTTAGGTATAGTAAGAATGCGCCTCCTTCCTTTTTCGTGGTAAGAGGCGATTAGGGGAATTTATCGTCAAGAGATGGGCAGCAACGTCTCTCTTAAAACGTTACCAAACCCTGACTGCGGTTGCCATCCCACCTGCCAAGTATGGCAACTACTGGCAAAACTCCCAATGGAGAGGTTATGTTCAACAGTTAATGACTGATATGGTATAGTATGCTAAATATATTATGAAATGTAACATAATCTTAACTGTAATAACGGAAACGTAAACATTGTAATTAAGTGTATACAAATTTATTGACATTTACATTTTAAATTTTAAACTAATAAATACTTAATTATGCATTTAGCCCAAAATAAAGTGATTTCATTATCTTTGACATTTTTTAAACACAACTAAAGATATAATTTTCTTTTGTTTTACATAAATAGTAATACCGGTATTATTTTGCACTTTGAATCCATTTTATCTCAGAGTAAATGATAATCGAAGTAACTATAGTATTGCTTGCGTGGTTTTTTTATTTTACAGTATTTGAAACTGTAAAATTAGTAACAGAAAAGATATTATGAGTACAATTAAAATAATAGAATGCAATAATGCGTTTAAATAGCAACATTGAAGTGCAATGTTGTGCTACGGAGAGTCGCGGGCGCAGGCGGGCGGGCGGGCGCGTGCGCGGCCCTGGGACAAGGTCAATGGCACGCGCCTCTCCCGCTCGCACACCGGAATTCCATATTTAAATCTCGTCCGCAGAAAAATGGCGGTCGGCTTCATTCCGCGCCCGCGCCGTGTATACCGAGAATTAATAAAACATGCCTCCCACTTTTTCTCATCGTTTTTTCCGAGTATCGTTAACAAGTTACTAACAGTGCGGGCGAGTTTGCAGTTATGTGGTGGCCGTTCAATGCCATATATGCATGAAAATTAATCGTAACATTTTATACCGAGAGATACCTCTGAAAACGTGCCTACTTCGGCGTCCTAGTTTTCGCAATAACGGTTCTTGTAAAAACTTTAAAAAAATATACATAGTAATTGCTTTTATGATGGAGGTATTTATGTGAGTTAATTAAGTCGATAAGAGGTAGTTCGTAAACTTGAATAAGTAAGCTATTAATAAATGTCAGCTCGTAGCAGCAGTACATTAGGTGGTTTTGGTACATTTAAAGTTCGTAGCTCTTCGTGGGTACCGAAGTGGCGCGCGGCGGGCGGACACAATTAACTCGCTACAACAAACTGCAAGTCATCGGCAATCGGAGCACGGTTTGGATTTCAGCACAAAGCGTAGGGGAGGGTATACGAGTCTAGTAACTAATGGCGGTAACAATAGTGGGCTTATTAGTTCGTGGTAAATTCAACAAAAAACAAGTGGTAAATATTGTTTAGTTGCCAATCCGTATATATTATTTTGAATACATAGACAGTATACGGTAGTGTATGTGGAATAAAATTTATAGATTATTCTATATATAAATTTTATTCTACATTTTTCTAGTTCTACATATGGCGGTAATTATTATTAATATATCCACGTGCCAAATCAATATTTACTATGTAATCAAAGTTATATTCCTATCAAGTAGAAATAATTTTCGAAATGAGTTCCAAAAACGAACTAAACGGGATGAAGGCCCTCCGCAAAAAGTTGTAAACAACACAGTCACACTCAAATTGAACACACGAGTGATGCAGCTAAATTAATTAATGTCCCTTTTGGAGGCGTGCACGTAGCAAATTTAAAAGCGTCGATCCTTGGAGGGACGGATTGCAAGTCACCGCCGCGTCGCGTGTCGCGTCGCTCGGCGGCGCACTACGGATTTACAGCGCAATAAATTTCAAACGAGAAACACCAACACTACATTATCTGTTAACATCGTAAATGAACTCTCGGCTGTACTAAGGAAATAACTCAAATAACCTAAAGGAATTGCAGGGAACAAGTAATTTAAACTACTAAATTTAAATAGAAAACGAATAAAAAAAAATGATAGTGAAGGAAATAGTTCGCAATGTTATGCATAAAATGCTTTATTTAAAAATGTATTTATTATCGTTCATAAAAATTCTGAGTATAATATACCAGTTCAAAAAGATAGTGCAAATTTAGATGTTTGATTCAATTTTATTTATCTTTACAATAACTTTTTTAAGCAGAATAAACCAAATGCCTTTATTCTGAGATATATCTTTTGCCTCAATTACATTCATACCCCAATACTCTGCTTCCAGATATTCTTAACTCCTTCCGCAGATACAACACGGTCTATTTGATCATTATAGGCCAGTTGAGGGCACTCTTATAACATTCTTTCATATTTAAATTATTTCTGTATCTTTAACTTTTTATCTGAAGAATTATCATATTATGTATATTCGTAAAAGAAAAAAGTCTAAATAGTAATATTGATAGTTGTTTAATACTGTTTACAGTAGAGAATGCATCGACGCTGTCTTTGAAAGACACGAAACAAAGAGCCGTTCATTGGAGAGAATGTAGTGGCTGTGTATGTAATGAGTCCACAGAGTGTGTAGTTTGGATTTACAGTGTTATAAACCTAAGTGGACGCTGAAATAAAGTCAATTGAAGAGACTATGTAATTGTTTAAAGTTAATAGCGAATAGGTAACAAAGACGCTACGTCAATAAAAGAACACATATAGGAAAAGACTAAAATGTTATGTAAGTGTTTATCACTATTTTAAATAAACAATATTAGAATATTTAATATATTTTTTGCTGTACTATGTTAGTTGAGCACTCGTGACGTTGCCAAAATTATTATTTCTACTAGAATATATATTCAACATTATTCTACTACATATTAATGCTTACTAACGTTTGTGAACTAAAATGAATGGCTAATGATGCATAATGATGTTTCTAGTCATCCTTTCCGTAGGCGCCCGTGTTACTTCCTCCGGGGTTATTTTACACAATATATATGCATAGACTGTGTCGGGTACTCATTTTGACATGTAAATCTCTACCTACACAGTAACTATATAATGAAGGAAATATTTTATTCAACAAAATTCTAATACAAACTGAGACCAGATTATGTTTTAATTTTAGAACGTTATAAATTTGACGAATACAGATTTGGCGGCAGAATAATTTCAAAGTTAAAACATTATCCAGTTTTGAAAGTCAGAATGAACGCATGAAAATTATAACTTATTAACAGGTGATTGTAGCTTCGTAATTTTGTTACCTACTTTATACACACGGTGTATGAAACTGTAGTGTACTCGAGGCTTTATATTATACTATATGATTCTATTATTGTCTACGATTGTGGTCCATCTTCTTTGAAATTAACGGAGTTTGTTTTTGTAGTTGTGTTGAACAATAAAGTTAACTAATAAAAGAGTCCTTTGATCTACTAATCAACCCACGGAAAAAAAAAACTAAAAAAAAAAATAGTAATATAATTATTAGGTCCATAAAATACGTACCTACTCGATTAATAATTTTACCCACAAAAGCATTAATATTTCAGAAAATCCCAATCAAAAACATACGATACACATCCACTTGGAGAGTTCCTAAAACAGAATTTTAGGATGTTTTCGTCATATGGAAGAAGAAACAGGTAAAGAAGTATTTATTGTATTTGAAAATTAAAAGGACGATAGTCCCTCGGGTGGGGAGGTGAAGCACAATCAGAGCCCGCCGGTGGATGGCAGGCAACCTTAAATACCAGACTTAATTGAACTGCTTCCGGAGTGCGCAGAGCGGGCTACATAAATATACTTTACGGAAGTATTCGCCACCGAGGAATTCCTTTAACACCAACCGACTCTAAACACCTATGGAGCGTATTATATTACGTGAAACAACAAAACTAATGGCATTGACAAATCTAGTGAACTCTGAGTTTGACCTATGTAAAGGTCATATTCAATTCTATATTAAATTGACAAATAAATTATATCTATTATTTACATTATATAATGTAAGGAACAAAGGAACTTAAACAACATACAGTATGTATACTTGCATAAGTAGTACAATAAGGAGATATTATGCTACCTACACGTCTCGACCCAAAACTGAAAATCATATAAAAAGTATTGTAAGATTTATGTACTTAATTCTCTTGTGGGCTTTTGTTGAAACGAGTTTTACAAGCACAGTAAGTACCATATATACTGATACAATTAAAAAAATATACACTACACAAAAAAATGAAAACTGGGGGTATCGTCAGTAGTTTTTTACATATTTTATAATAAGGTAATAAGGGGAAAAGACGGCTTTTAATTATAATTTAGATGTATTTGAAGAATAAACATGTAAAAGAATTTATAAGAACAATATCAGATTAACCAATTAAAAGTAACGCGAGTTAAATCAATTTAATCAATTTAGATGCTCCCAATCCATGAAATCTAATATACATAATTAATATGTCGATATCACGATAGGGAAATATAAGTTTCTGCATTATTGGTTATAACAATCTATTTATGTGTACATTTTATATGACAGCGAGAAAACAAATTTGTTATTTTTTTTTACGAAATTTAGATCTTTATCAAAATAAACAGTTGAAAATCAGTATGTCAAAGATGATGATTATTGTCTAAAAATATATTTTATAATTTTGACATCTGAGTAATATATTAAATTTCCTAGGGTACATTACACAAAAGTTTTGAAGAAATAGCTACTGTTGAAATTAATAATAACTTTTAAATATACTGAAGTCAACTTTCCTGAAAACTTTGTAAAAATACTAGTTTTATAGGTGCTGATAAGATATGATACATTTATAATAAACTTCAAGTGATTCTGAATTTCTATAGACACAATAAAATACTTATTTTTGCCTACAATAACGAATAAGTTTATTGTCAGTTGAAACCATTTTGGTATTCTCATCCTTGAATGATGCCGATTATAAAGTCGTTTGATCGAAAGATTATTGAAATTAGAATTACATTTAACGCACGTAATTTTTCAAAGTCGTTACATAACACTAAATGTTTTGTACAATTACAATGTAACTTTGTTGGATAGAACTTTTAATCGAGCTACTTCTTAATTTCAATGATGTTTTTGAACGATTCGTTTTTACGAGGCTTGCATTTTAAGAAATGGAGACATATAAAACAAGAATACAACGGCACTCAAACAAAATCGTACTTTCATGTTTTTGGCTTAAGTCGAGTTCGTGGCACGCATACGGAAGTTAAAACAATGCTATAATTCTTCAGCGTGTTTTGATGTTATATATACTGAGTTGCTTCACTGCCTGTACAGTTTGTGCAGTAGATTAATATCATGCGATCCATTAAGATCGCCGCCCACACATTTACGAGTAGAATGTCGCGACGCAGGAACAAACAGTCAATATTAATAAGAATTTGTGATTATAGTTATTGAACTATTATAAAATGAAAACAGCTTTGATGCTTTTATTATCATCATATTTATCTACTACTGAGTATAGATTTCCACTTTACTGGGTTATGATGGAGAGTTTTGTGTTATATACCATGACTAGCTCCTTTGCCTTGTTATCCGACCTTGTGACTGATGATTCGGCTTGATTTCTATATGCCTCCATATATTATTCTTACTATTCTGATACCGTCTTTATCCAACTTTCTTTAGTGAGTCTCGCGTTACTAGCTTCCTTAAATAACTCTATTGTTGCATTTGTAGGCGTCCTGGAAAAGACACATCACGGGTAAGCCAGAGGTCAGCTAGTCTAGTAAACTATATTCGACAAGTGTACAGAGTCTTACTCGGTAAGTTTTGTTAGGCTGTATTCTTTTGCTTTATATATTTCATCCTCCTGAGGTTTTTTTTTATTTTTATATATTATTTTGTAGGTAGAATTTTAAAGGGCAATTTAAAGTTTCTAGAAACAACTGTTTAACGTCCACGTAAATATATACTTTAGTTTACAGTACGAGGTTTGTTTAGTTTTTTAAAAATTTTATTTTACAATTATTACAGTATATATGTTTCCACTGTGAGAAGGCTCCTTGAAAGTCCTCTGGTTGTAGGTTTCTCAGCTGCCCCGTCGTAGCTTTTTTTATCTCATTTATGTCCCCCAAATGCCGCCCCCGAAGTACCAATTTGGTTTTTTTGGGAACAAGAAGAAGACGCCAAATCCGGCGAATAGGGGGGGTTCGGTCACCGTAATGGAATTTTTACTCAAAAACTCACGGAACGATCTTGGCGCAAATTTTTTCATTTGAAGTTCGTTTCTTAGAATTTCGTGGACCACGGTTTTGCCCAAATTAAGCTCTTGATGTCTATTAAACGACGGTCATTAACACAAGTTCGAATTCTTTACGTTTTCGTCGGAATGTGAAGTGGAAGGACTGAACGTGGGTCATCACGCTTTCTCGGCCCTCTCTGAATCTTTTTAGCCACTTGTGGACGGTTGGTTCCTTCACAGCATCATATAAACTGTTCTGAGACATTCTTGCCGAGTTTCGAGAGAAACTTGATTACGACGCGCTGCTCTTCAACGGAAGCGGGCTCCATTTGACAAGCCAGTTCGCACCGCACGGCGGTCAGACCAGAACTGAAGCATTGTTAGGGACATTCCTGCGAACTCCTCTTTCTCGCATTCCAGAACACTTTTATACGAACTTTCCGGACAGACCTCGTATATATGCACTTTAGACGACAGAAACAAATGATGTATTGTCTCCCTGTATTTTGATGGAAGACTAAGGTCCATTTTCGTGTCCTAAAAGACTTAAAATGTCTGTCATTTGAAAGCAATTTTCCGAAGGAAAACTTGAATAAAAATAAAGCTCAAACGATTGTCGTGCCTTGAGTTGGGAGATGTTCGCGGAAGCTTAAAATAATATTTTGAAGCATCGAGCTGCCAGCAACCGACCGACTAGTAAACTCAGGAAATGAGGCTCTCTGCCCCGTCGGGAAATTGTTCTTGTTCCTCCCAATAAGGCTCAGTATGATCTTACTTTGTAACACGGAAAATATTTAGAATTTATTTTATAAACATTTTATTAAATTTTAATTGGTATATTTTATTTCTTAAAGTTTATTTTAATTTGATCAATTAATTAATATGTTCTACAACATAGGTAATAAATAATAAATTCCGATCAACTGATTTTATTTAAATTTTGTAAATACGTATTATTTGCGCTAATTTAAGAAATAAGAGATTGTTTTTATTCCAATAAGAAAAATAGACTCGGTAAGAGTGGAAAAACATAATATTTGCCTGGTCATCTAGTAAATATGTAAAATAATAGAAGATTACGTATATTGTAGCAAACACTTTTTTAACCAATATTTCTAATTTCTATGCAGATTAATTATGCACTTTTTGTTAAATTAATGAGTCTGTAAAAGTAAACAACTTAAATAACACGAATTTACACTTAGTAAAAATTACACCATAAAAGTTATAAAGTAATTACATACACGTAACACTTACCTATTCATTTAGTCAGCTATTTTCCAAAGTCGATGAGGGTCATTATCCCTAGAATATCTGATTGAATTAATCAACAAAACGGGTGATTATTACATGTGGTAAACATTCATATATGTGTATTGAACTATTCGTCTATTCTATTAATTACATTATTAGATATGTAGTTATTTTGGTGGGAATTTAGGATTATATTCGCAATATTAATTATAACGTCAGGTACAGGTATTTACAATATTTTATCATTTTCCATGTAATTTAATTATCTTGCAATGACGCAAAACTGATAATTATTAGAAGTGTATTAAAAATATGATAGCCAATTTTATAGTAATAATGTTTGTAATTTAATAATTCATAATGTTTAGGGATTCTGCAGCTAAGTAAAAAAGACTGAATTGAATTATATATATTTGCCTGTTCTTCAGCGCGTCGTCACAACATAGTAATACACATTTAAAAGTGTTGAAAACCGAATTTCATTATAAATGTGAAATTGAATTTGTATGATACATTTTAAAGTCTTAACGGCTCCATCAATAACTGTAATTTGGCAAACACATATTAAATCGGACGGAGAACGACATAGGCTACTTATTATTTCTATCACTAAATAAATCCCGGTCACGTGAACAAAATCGCGGGTGAAAGCTAGTCATTATGTAAATTATTTTACTATTATATCTCGCCCTTTATTTATACCGAAATACAACAAATACAGCTATGTACGCTGAGTTTCTTAAAGAGACATGAATTTAATAGAGGACAGAATCTGAATGTTAGTTAAAAGCCAATTATGTTGTGTAGTTTATCTTAGAAAATAGTATCTTATTTCGAGACCCCGGCAATTACTTTCACAGATATTTATAGAATAATAATTATTAGATCCAGTAATAATATGAAACTAATACCTTTAGGCAAATAAGTGACGAATAAATGAATGACGCACACTTGTGGTTTAGTTGGGGATTACACCATGTATACACTAACAAATAGACTATTTAATACCTATGATATTTCCACAATTTATAAATATTATTTATTCATGCTTTGTCTACTGTACACGAAGACGAATTTAGACAACATAAAGCTGAATATTTATAGGTTCAAATAATAGACTGTTTTTACACTACCATATAAGATTTTTGTTTTAATAGAAATCATACGAAATAGGACACAACATTCATTTAAGAAGTAGAGATAGATAATTCGCAGACATTATAATAGGATATATTAATTTTAACGATTAACCCTATAGATTTATTTATATTATTACAAATATAATAAAATTAAAAAGTGTAATTTTTATAATAATCACAGGATAATAAAAGATGATTGAATAATTTGGCGATGAACCATAAAAGGAAGTTGGCGCAAGTAAGCCTTTTTTGTATCATAGGGATTTTTGTGCATTTTTCGAATTAAACCCATCAAATAACATTTGTGTCATTCTTTCGCAGTTTATAATTGAGATTTTGCCTGTCAACTCTTCATATGTCGTACATATTAAAAACCAATTTAGAATTTATCGATCAATTTAGACTTGCCGTGATGGTAGCTATTTATAGGTCCATTAATAAACAGAAGGGAAACGATGAGGCGACACAGAGTAGCGGCGGTACAAAGAACCAATTGACCGACGGACAGACGTCCAATAGCGAGCGGTCCCACATCTCTCCATTGTACTATTGATAAAGATGATTAGTTGTACTTATTGATCGGACACTAAGCTCAAGCAATACATATGTTAAATTCACATCGAAATATTATAGTACAGTAAACTATAAAAAAGTAACAAAGTAAATATGAAATTAATCACTTTTTAACAGTATCTTTTAACTTTAAGAAAACCCCATGATGTCCTAAAAGATATAATGCGACTGACATGTCTAAAAGAACAAAAGTTCTTAAATAAATGAAGATAATAAAAAAAAAAAAACTGAAAACATTTGATTGTAATATAATACACATATGGACTATTATCATGGATTACCACGTAATATATTTTATATCCTATTTCACGTGGATAAAGTCCCGGGTTCATCTAATATCAAATACATATCTACGTATATTATGTGTGATAAAACATACACCAGTTTTTATGTTAGATCTTCAAGTACATAACTGTGAAAACTGCTTTCAATTTTGTATAGTAATTTTTGCGTGATGCCGGAACAAACACACAGATAGATAAACTTTTTTTGTTTGGCTTCTGCCGGTCTTATTAATATTAAGACTCTTTATAATATTTTTTCTTAAACAACTGTACAGACATCGTTAAGTTACAATTTTATTGTATTTGTAAGATATTTGCAATAACATCATTTGATGTAGGTCCCTTCCAATATTCTACATTACTGTTTGTTTGGAAAACTCATTTCCAATAATAATACTCAACACTAGAGTATTTCAGATGTAGGCATCATTTATTTTGATTATAATAAATGTACGCACGACGAGCATTACTCATGACTTCAGGTCATAACAAACTGGGACTGCCACTTATGTGATTGCAGACAATTTCATAGTAATTTGACGTATATAGATACCAATAAGAACGTAAGCATATTCATAGCAATTCTGTATGAATGTAGACATAGTTGGTACACCGGCATATTTAATAGATCTAGCTTTACAAGCAGTGATTTAAATTATGATTTATATTAATTTTGTTAATTAGGAGTAAACTATACCGATTGCAAAAATAATTCATAATCGTATTTTAATAACTACTGGTTTCGCTTATTAGTATTTTGGTCGAGAAAGTTCGACTAGTTCCGGAACCATTCGGGATCCTTATGAGCGGCTGTAATGCTATGGTAGTTGCAACCAAATTACACGTAAATTAAATAAATAGTTACTACATTAAAATATAATGTGTACTTACGAATCTTTTAACAAGTAAATTCATAACCGACTCAAAATTGGCAATAACATCACGTAATATATTTAAAAAATATACGCAAATCAAGAAATTCCTCCCTATTTGAAATAAAAATTCATTATGTGTTTCTAACTAACTGTAAAAGTCATATTTACGATTAGTAGGAAAAATTATTCTGATAACTTTACACATTATATTATATGGTGACTGAGTAACAAGTCATGAACAATATGTCTACATCTTTTATAAGGATATCGTGGAAAGAAAGTGGCGGATAAGCATATACGATTCGCGAGAAGAAAATCTCAAAACAAAGTCTAATTAATAGTCCTATAATATGTTGAACTCGAATATATGGTTGGGGTAATAGGATTGGGGGAAAGTCGAGTGTTATATCTACTTTAGTCAAAAATATAGTATAGATATAGCGTATATGCATACCTACGATTTTGTTGGTGTAATGGGTTAAAACACTGACACATTTTCCGGCAGTTGTGATTCGATATGTACACAATATTGACATTTGCTTTCATGAGTATATCTATTTGTATTCATCTGAAAGTTGTCTATTATAATTATGTATATAGGAAAGAATGCATTTAATTGCGTAATGCATTTAATGGACTAGATAGC
This sequence comes from Galleria mellonella, assembly GCF_026898425.1. Taxonomy (NCBI): domain Eukaryota; kingdom Metazoa; phylum Arthropoda; class Insecta; order Lepidoptera; family Pyralidae; genus Galleria; species Galleria mellonella. The sequence continues at coordinate 1,080,926 of NW_026442086.1, forward strand.
GCTATGTGTAATGCCCAGGATCATATATTTATTGCAGCCGATAATTTTGTATATTATATACACTAAGTGATAGTGAAAATCTATAACAAAAAAAAAGCATCAGAAAAAATTGGAATAAAGATATTATTTCACAAAAAAATATAGCAGCCAAATTGCCCAAAACAATGTATCTGATATCGTAGTACAATAGTGGGCGGATGTTGTATATCATATAACACTAGCTAACCCAGGTTTGTCCAAACTAAATCCCATCAGATAATAGTGGCGCGTAGGACGGATAGCGATTTCGTTGAACAACCGGGATGCGCCCAATTCTCGCCAATAAACGCCCCCAAGATATATCGTCCACAACGTAGGGCCGTTAGTCGTGCAATCAACACCTCTATAGTTACAGTTGTAAAGTGTAAATTCATATATAGTGTTCTGACAGTTATGGCATTATGTGATAAATAGACTGTGAATTGACCAGCGTATTCTGTACGCCGGTACATACCGTTCATACCACGCTCTTACGCAGAGCTCGATTGACTGATGGCGTAGCCATTAAATATGGATGCCCAATTCAGTTGCTCGGAATGAAGGCCTCTAAAAATTCTTATGTGGTTTCAGGCGCGATCTTTACGTTTACTTATTTATTTGCAATTCCGTTAAGGAACCTTTTGCATGATACCTACATATCGATATTCAGAATACGTTCATGCCCAGTAAAGAAAAATAAGTAAAAAAAATGGCATAAAACATATCTTCATTATCTGTAGACTGCATAATAGATATTATTATTACGCAGAATTACACGAGTAAAACTCGTTTAAATCTTTTATATCTATTATGTAAACGATTGTCATCTTTGCAATTTATGTCTTAATATCATTATTTTCTTTATAGATTAAGGACAGTTTAATTCCTTTCTTTGTATGTTTATTATAATACCGTTATATGCACTCGTATATAATTACAATTACGTCTGAAATATTTTGTACGTAAGTACGTTACAATGATCATACATACATACATTAGTAGATATAAGAGCATACTTATATCAATTTATAAACTTATTTAACAAATTTGTTTGTAGATACTCATATATATTATTAGTATTTATTTTAATTTCGTCTTTGCTATTTTAATGTTATCTTCTGTAGAGAAAAGTAAAAAATGTCCATGTACATAAGATAGGTATAAACTAGATATCTGTTTAATTCGTACTCTCGTTAACTGTTCATTGCATACCGATACAGAAACTCAATTTACCAGAGAATTTACAACTGCAATTCTAAAAGGACGTAATGCAACAATGACGACATCGCAGAGCCACGTGACCTCAGGAGCACGGAGCACCGCAGAGCGTCATGATTCACCAGCCGCTCATAGCCGGACGCCTCGCATTCCATCCAACCAGTCGCATAGGTAATAGGAAATACCACATCGCTATAAATTTGTAAAGCCTTTGCTAATATTTCACTGCATTCTCAGCAATATTCACCTTTGACCTACTGAAGTTCTATTTTATAACAAAGTGTTCTATCGCGTAGATGTATCAAACATATTCTATTACACAGTTGTGTAATATGTATAAAACATAATTTCAGAGCTACTTATGAGTCACGCGATGCAAACAAATATTAATGATAATGACACGTAATGTAAGATCCTATCATTTGGCCCGTAACAATGTTTAAACAGTTTATCGGACTCTGGAGTCACTTGAACACATCGACGCAATGAACAAATGGATGGAAATGAACACAGTTACGTCGATAAGAATAAATTAGAACCGGATATTTACTATTCCTATGATTACGTATTACGTCACTGAAAATTCTTCAGGTGTTATCTGTACATTTTTATATGCCTAGGACTGACAAACATGCTAATGAACCTGATAGAATGTGGTAATAGCCCATAGTCATGACCATTATGCTACCCTTTAAAAACTATTTATACATTAAATAATTTTTATTTGTTTCTTAAGCGTTACTATTTCTGAGGAGTAGGATGCTTTACCATCATGCCTAATGATTGCATTGTCATATCAAACTGAAACTTGAATTTGTTCAAAATCATCATGTGATGAGTAAATTTTAAAACAAATTCTATTCACAAATGGTGTAGGAATGCGTTATACCGCAGTTTCAGCCGAGATATTCCGTTGTTTTACAATCAGCATGCGCGAGCGCACGACTGCTTTCGCGGTTGCATACCTACTTTCCTTACAAATGTACGTACCTACTCAGAATCGATCACTGAGCGCTGCTAGTATGATAGCTTGTATAATAGGTACCTATTGAGCATGATTCATCCTACCATCAATGGAAGAGAATTCTGTTTTGTATGAATTGTTTCTATAAAATGGTATTGAGAGGCCTTTCCAACCTAAACTCATCATTTCAAAATGAAACAACCTTAAAAATAATAAGTAATGTATAGTAATAATAACACATTGTTCCCTCGTAAAACACTAAAAGTCAAATTACAGTTGCCAATTTGCTTGTCAAGCGTGGTAATTACTGGTAGTGTCGATGGATAACTATAAAACCACAAGTAGTTTTCTTACTTTAAATAATAGTAGTGTATGTTTGTGATATGGCAGCCCAGTAATACTATTTAAAAAATTGCGTTGATATAATTTGTGGAAAACTTTATTAAATTATTTAATATTCATCTAAATTTACTAAAAATATTTAAAATGCAATTAAAAGTTTTGATAAATATTTGTATTCGTTCGTGCTTTAATCCTACGATGTATTTAAAAGTAGCTGCAGTTATATATGAAAAACAGTCACAAATTATTCATTCAATAATTTTAATGATGTTTAGCTTGTGTTTGCTAACTTATTAATTATCTAGACTGTACCTAATATCAATTTTCGTTAACTATATGTGGTAGCTTTTAATTGGCATACTATTATTATACATATTTTATTATTAAGTTATAATAAGTCTCAGCCTCACTCAAAAAAAATTATTAATTTATTTGATTACAGTTTTAAGTATGACTTTTATACAAGAATGTGTATATTGGAATTCATTGTAGATCTCGGTAATAAGTAATAATAATATAGAATATTATTTGTGAATACTGTTTTAATTCGCTATTTGAGCACTTTTGTACTAATAAATTAGAAATTAATGAAAATTGTTCAATTATTTTGGAAATTGACAGGTAATTCCGACGTTGCCACTCTTTGGTAAGCTTCAGTAGAAATGTTTTAAACAACTTGGACGCCGGCGCGCGCTTTCTATCACTGTGTAGCGGATCATATGGATATCGTATTTGTGTTGACCACAACATGCTCTCCACTCCATCTTATGAAGCAAATATTTACAGGGTAACCGATCTTATTGACTGCCATGTGATAGCTTTTGCAAAACACTGCACACGAGATATTTTATATATGATGTTTATATAAATACTACATACAATCGTGGTAAATTTAGCAATACTCTTTCTAATTTTTATTATTTTCTCAGGCGAATTATAAAAACCCTCGACAAGTTAACGGCTTAATCAATTACTATGAACTTTGAAATACATCTATTTATACGAGGTAGAGGATATAGGCTATACCCCAGTCAGCGGAATTATCCCGGTCACGTAGACAAAGTCACGGTTAAAAGCTACTTTTAATATAAATTAATCAATACATCTAACAAAACTACACCGTTCAAAAACTTTATATTATATGTACATTATACATATGTTACTTATATTGAAATGTTTTTAAAGTTTTCCCAGATATTATCTTTTTAATTCATATAATAATTTCGATTGTGCAATTTAAAAGTGTAGATAAAAAGAAACTTCTATTAAACATAAAAGCAAGTTCTCACAATCAAATAATCTGTATGTTCGTGTGTGAACATTGTGAACGCCCAAATATGAGGAGCAATCACCCTAAGCCGGCCGTGATTGGCCCTCCTGTCAGAATAATGCGGGTTGCTAGTAAGTACGTAGTACTACGCGGACAGAGGTTATGAACCCTCTGGTTTAATTGAGGATTCCATGTCACATTCAATTCTGTCACCGGCCAGCATTTCTTTATCAAACCCAGTCGGAATGTAGTTTCATAGAAATCGATGACTGACATTTTCGTGTTGAGGACACTCAAATTCATAATATAACCCACGTCAATAAAGAACCGATCCTCTCACATATTTTTTTCATATATATTTTTCGCTGGTAATTCAATCAAGTAGTTGTTCTGTACGGTTATAAAATCTAAGCAGACACTCGAAAAATATATGTATATTCGTATAAATATCAGAAGAATTAAATAATAAAATTATAATTTTTTTACTCACAACTTATGATAATCCAACAGCAAATTAAAAAGAAGAGGACATACCTGTAACAAATAAATGAAATATATAGATTATTATCCGCGATAAGATAAAATATTTGACTAAATAAATTATTTGATGAGAAATTTTGGTTTATCAGTAATTTCAATAGTAGTTGTCAAATATGTTTAGGATCTTATCGTTGAATAGAAAGTTATAAACTTTGGACTATTTTATAGACAATTAAACATCAAATTTTGATACTTCACATCAGATCTCTTAGGGGGTAGATAGTGGTAGAGATAAAACTGAGTGTTACAGGCTGCTTAGCTCTATATTTTAATTGTAAATCTTTATTACAATGTTAATAATTAATATATTGTACATAGATATTTAAAAAGGTAAAATTTTAAAGTTATATCACATGATTTATAGACAATAAAGAACGAGTTTCCTACTTTTGAATAAAACAACAACGTACCTACAATTATTTTAGCGAGCATAGCCGTTTAGACGCCTTGTGTAATTACCAAATTTAAGCCAATAATAGTAGCAGAGTTAATTGAATAAAAATGGCCGTGACACACAGACCTAAAAAAGTCTATATGTAGTTTAATCAGGTTTAAAATTCGAATTTCGTAGGCATTGTAATATTAGATTTATATAGATCGGTCAGTTTTTTTTATATGGTTTATGAAGACTGAACATTTTAACTAAATAAGGAACATGGTATGGCCGTGTGGTCCCGGCATAAATAGGCCACTCTTACTTTTCCCGTGGGTGTCGTAAGAGGCGATTAAGAGTGAGAGATTGACAGTAGCGTGCTTTTTAAAACATCTTTCAAGCCTAACTGCGGTTACCAATCCGCCTGCCATGCGTGACAACTACTGACAAAATGCCCCAAGCTTGGGCTTATAATCATCACTCGACAGTTAAGGGTTGATATGATGATAATGAAGGAACATTGTGTGAAAGGCTTTCCAGGGTATTTTATATTTTACTAGCTTTTTGCCTGTTACTTCATACGTGAGGATATTAGAAGTAGAAGAACTTCTACTTTCAGATAAAATATATATCAAATTTTACGTGAAACGTAACTGTGAAAACTGTATCCAATTTGGGGTAGTAGTTTTTGCATAATGTCAGAACAATTACACATACAGTGATACAAACTTTCAATTCATTCAAAGGGAAATCGTAGTATTCACGGGTACTTATGCAAAATTTTTATATGTGCGTGGACATTACTGATTGATATTTATATTTTATCTAATATTGTGTCATAAATTCAAATGTAAATAAAAAATAAACTGTCCTGTATACATTCATTTGTTTATATATTATATTAACTTTCATATGTATTAATTCACTCACTCTGACGACTGAATGCCCAATTATTCAATAATTTAATTACAGCTCCACTTCTCCCATTGAAGGTTGAGTTTCGAAACTTTATTAAACTTAATGTTTATTGAAATAACTGTTTCTCCCATATTAATATAATTATTATACATATACGCATAATACAAAACAGATATTATACAATATATTCGTCATTTTTGCACCAATCTTGGTGAGTCCACTTGCAATCTATAAACTTTACTTTAACCATGACGTTTCATACAAAATTGGCCACGATTCAAATAAATTCTTTTTTAACATATTTATAAGTAATAACTTATAAATTTGTTTAAAATACAATAATAAACTATAATAATTGTAGATATAGTACGAAATATGCTGTATAATGCGTTTTCTAATGAATAGGTTTTATATTTTCTTATAGGAATGGTACTGAGAGGTATATAGCGAATGGCATAGCTTCTAAATAATTTGACGAGAAGGCACCTGGAGGCGTCGAGTAATGGGTCCAATTATCGGCGACTTTGCCGCACACCGAGAGAGCTATTACCCCTCCCAGCCTCGCTGCCACTTCATGAAAAGAGACCAAGAGGTTTGTTGCCTGCTGAGAGGATGAAGGTTAAGATATGACGTTATATGAGTATATTTATTTCAGACCTAGCCTTTATTTTTATGTGTCATATTTCTATATATATAATAAAATCATAATGAAATCAAGAGTGCGTATTAAATATTTTTAATGTAATATGGCGATGTAGAACGAAAATTAGTTTTTAATTTGTTTCTTTTCAAAATTTTAACAGTATTACTCATATTAATTAAGCCAAGCTATATATATATTTACAGCCGTGTAGTCCCGGCATAGAATAGGCTACCCCTTCTTTCTCATGGGTGTCGTAAGAGGCGACTAAGGGAAGGCGAAGGATAGGCAGCAGCGTCCCTTTTAAAACATCTCCTAAGCCTAACTACGGTTGCCAATCCGCCTGTCAAGCGTGGCAACTACTGGCAAAATCCCCCAAAGAGGAGGTTTATGTTCAGCAGTGGACAGTTAAAGGCTGATATGATGATATATATTTACGTCTGAAAATAATCCAATAATAAACACATATTTTATTCATAGCCATCTCTATCAATAGTAATTTTGATTTTATTCAACAGTTGATGGCGTGAAATATAAATATACTGTACAAAATTAATATAACATATAAATAGTATACAGAGAATTAAGCTATATATTGTATTCAAAAAGTTTATTTGCCCGTGCGAAACCGGCTGAAGCGCTAGTGTAGTGCTAGTATAAAAAAAAAAAAAACTGTGACCAAATATTGGGAACATACAAGATAATAGTTCTATTATGAAAAGAGATACTTCATCTATAATTCGAATAAAAATATCGGACTTCCCGTATAAAGAATATATTACAAAAATAGCATGGAATCATAATACATTTTCCGTTCTCCTCGGTAATGATAGATAAGCGAATTGTTCGTTCGAGTTTCGCTAGGAAGCCGTCGATTTTCGATCCTCGATATGAAATATCTCGAATCCTTCGACACAAATCGTCAAACTTTCTTTTAGATGAGAAATTGTTAGAACTTTAAGATTACTTCAATAAAATTGGGTTCATTTTAAAAGGTAGATCGAATACCATTTCATTTTGTTTGTTTGTGCAGTCTACGGGTAATAATTGTATATTGTTTAGTTTAACTCGCCTATTGTGTCCTCATAATAAAAGGGCATAGATTTTTTTATTAATTTATTGTAATAATTTGGCCTATAATCCACAACAAAGACATTTATATTTACGGTAATTTTTTTTTTATACAACTTAGAATGGCAAACAAGCTGACGGTCCACATGATGGAAAGTGGTAACCGTCGCCTATAGACATGAGCAGTACCATGGATATAACAGAGTATACTATTTCGCCCATGATACCCCCCATGCGTTGCCATTTCTGAGGACTCAGATGTTATTCCTCTGTACCCAGTAAATTCACGCCATATCCCACCCTTCAAACCGAAACACAGTCATGCAAACACAACTGCTTTACAGTTGAAACACGAATGGGACAGAGGTACCCAAGCAATCGATTTTTGTACTTTAAGGTAAATTAATGCAATCCTCTGAAAGGTTTGACGTGTTAATTAATTACTAAATCATATATATGATATAAGAGAGGATGATCTCTATTCTCCTCTAAATTTTGCCACAAAGAAATGTTACTGATCTGCGTTCAATGATTCCCTGTAGCATATATATTACTTTAATATATTTTCAAATAATTTACTTATTTTTTTATATTAATTAATTACAGTCAAATTATTTTAACCATAACTTGTGGGATTTGCGACAATCGCAGAGCAAATCTGTTGCTATGATTGTTTACCAAGTACTTGAGCTCGGTACCAGGGGCGTTGCATTGTCACGCTGTCACCTCACCGTGACAAAATAACAACAGATTGGCTTTATCAGTCGTGTGACATCCACGTGCTGCGTGACAAGGGCAAGCGTGTACTTTTTGCTAGATAACGCAGCCCTAGCTAGTAGGTTGTTCGCACACTTACAATAAGAACTTTTTTTACCGGAATGTTGAAGAAAGCTGTTAATGCTTTTGGGATATGTGTATTATAGACGAGTTGATTAATTCATATGAATATTTAGAGTAACGCACACATTTATAAACGGGTATTGTTATTTAATATTTGTGGGACTGTTATTTTTAATTACTTGTATTATATTGATTTATTTTAGGATATAATAAAGTTTCATAATACACAGTGACCTAAATTCGACATAAATTCACTAAAGTAACTATTGTACCTGCGTAGATAAGTGACATAGTAGTGCTAGATACAGAATGAATTTTTATATAAAAAATATATAGACATATAAATATATAGATGGAAGTTGACGAAACAGATATACAATGCGATAATAAATGGTTAAATGTAGACGAATCTATAGTAATCAATCGAATCTTATACACCGTCTCCTATTTGAAGAAGGAATCAAGTCTTTGGAACCTTTGCACGTGCATGAGACGAGTTATGAAAGATGACATCAGATTTTTTTTACATTTTTTTCGCTTACTCTATAAGGAATATATAGTGTAAATGGATAGATAAATATTTAATAAATAAAATCTATTAACAAAATTATAACCATAATACAATTTCACAAGGCAAGGGTGTTTCTTTCAATGACACCCCTCCTATAAATTGCATTAACAATTTGTGTAGCTACTTCAATTTATGTTTTATGTTTCAATTAAGTCAATTCGAAATAAGGCGCTTGTTATGAAGTAAAAGTTATGCATATAATTTTGACAAGTTTTCGTAGCTAAACGTGCAGCTAAATACTGAATATGTAACGAATAAACGTGTAGATATATGTATAGATGGAGTTTGACACACAGATAATTCATATGATAGGTTGACATATATTGTCTAATAGGATGAGTGATATCTCATAGCTACGTGGATGTATAGTATTCAAAGTTCACGTGAAATACTTTGTAGATAAAAACGAGATTGTAGATTTCTTGCAAGTCGCATAATTATGTGTATAAAGAAATAAAATATGAATTAATGTACTTTGAGTATGTAACTGCAGTATCTGACATACACAAAAGCTATTAAAATTTTTAGATATGAAGATGAAGGATAAACGAAGGATACTAGGATTAGGATAATATAGGAGTATCTTGCAATACCCCCATGGACATAAAAAAAACATAGCATATATGTTGGAAACAATTAGTGTATTATTAGTAAAGAGTTGCCACATTGCTATCAATATACCCAAGTTAATTTACATTCGGGCATCTTGAAAGCCATCATGGTTAATTTGTGATGAATTCGTCTCGATGGGCCAACTGACCTAATTTCATATCATCCCTCACTGGTACACTGTCTGCGAATATCAATAGTGCAAGAGGAATTACTACTACTTACATCTATCCAGAAAAAAATATAATTCAACAACGAACGTTCACACATTTCGAACATATGGTTCTGTACATAACATTTCCATCCAATATTTCCGAAGACAATAACCAACTGTACATATGGCGTTCATCGTACATATAATTATTCGTACGTGTCTTGTTTGTAAACATGATCAACTTTGTTTTTCATAATCAATTATTACTCTCTTTTAACACTTTTAACGCAAAAGTTTTACTTTTACAACCTTGACTATGATAAAATAATAATTTGTAATTTAAGATTTTGTTTCGCAGAAACATCGATATGAATTTGATAAAATTAATGGAATCAACACCTACTGCGTAGGTTGATAAAATTGCTTTAATAATAAATAAAATGACCAATATAATCGTTTTTAGAAATAGCACAGAACTTCTCTTATAGAACCTTCTTTTCAAAGTCTGATAAACATAAAATGGACAATAAAATGGAGCAACGATAATTTAATTAAATAAATTGCCTATTTATGGCACCTTATACATTAACAACATAAAAAGGTTTAACATAAGGGGTCTTAACCCTGAGGCAATCTTTTACAAACAACCTTAGGGTAAAGGAAAATGTCAGAAAAGAGCGAGTGATGCTAGAGTAATAAAATAGAACTACACATGTAAATATGAATATAACTACACTAAATAAATGCAGGGTGAATTTTTGAGATAGGACAGTAAGGGCTCTTACTGTACAGGATAATGTTCTTAAAAACGTTTTACATTTAAGAAAAATATGATTTATTTGTACATTTATCCATTTTGTAAAAATATACAGTCAGCAAGAAGTCTCAGATAAGTACTAAATTCAAAATTTTTATTTCGTTCATGGTGTACGATAAAATAAATACTATTATTATTGTAAAAATTTTAGAAGATTTTTATTAATCATTCTTAAACAGCTGAACATCTGATTTGAACAAAATTTGGTCAACTGATAGATAGATGACATATAATATATTTTTAGTTTAGGTACAGTTAGTCTTTACATAAATAATAAACAAAAGAATCAAATCTAATAGACCGTTATTGTATCGATAGTACGATTTTACACAGAGATATTCAACAAAGGTGTATAAAAAGAATGCTATAGAACTAAGATAAGTGCTATGAGTGTATACAATATAAAATAGTATTAGAATGACGTCATTTTCGAAAGTAACCAGACATTAGGCTTTAAAAGAAAAAACTCCAGAAAGTTCATATATTACATGCTAACTATATAAAATTTTAATTGGGTAAGATTTATTCCTAATTAAAGCACTATATTAAAAAAAAAAATTTTGCAATCTATTACTATTATTATTTATTTGATAAAAAAAAACACAAGATACAATGGGCCCCACATTAGGCTATATAATAATACTACAAATGTGAAAGTATTTGTTTGTTTATCATATTTATATTGAGATTTTTTTTTTTATATTTTACATCTTTTATTATCCTCGAAATACAATTAATTTGTTACAGAAATTTTTAGTTTTGTCATCTTTATCAGTAACTTCATCCTTTGCTCATCTCTGGATTCAAACTACAAACATAAACATAGATAATGTTTTGTAAGATAAAAAAAGATACTATATATAATAATTTTTCCCACTCTTCAATCTATAACACCTCATTTTGCGCCGGGGCGAAAAAACAACCTAGACGCAAATACGATATTGCTTTGCATCAAACTACGAAGGTTATTATCGTATAGTATAGCGTAACTCATAAAACATCTTTTATTATTGCAACGAGTATCAGCGATAACGGATAATAAAAGTTACGTAGGTATTTAATTTATGACGTCAAGTGTTCTTCAATCAATAGTTGTACTCTAACTTTATTGGTATTGTTATAGATTTATTAAGCGATATTTTATAGTTTAGCATGACAAAACTTTCCCTTTGTTTAAAGTAAAACTACTAAACAAACATAGTGGCACTACAAAATGTGTATTATACTTCGCCTATACATAACAAATTCTTGGACTATAAACATAATGTGAGAAAAATTTACGTGAAAAAAATAAAGTAAGTAATAACTCAATTGGTAGAAGCATTGAAAGTGCGGATTAAAATACCGTCCTCCTGGAAATTTTCCAATTGCTAAGTTTTTTTTATGCAACTTAGAATGGCAAACAAGCTGACGGCCCACCTGATGGAAAGTGGTAACCGTCGCCTATAGACATGAGCAGTACCATGGATATAACATAGTATACTGTTCAGTCCATGATATATGCGTTGCCTTTCCTGAGGTCTCAGGGTGTTAATTCTCCGTACCTTGTAAATTCTCTTTCATATCCCACTCTTCAAACCGAAACACAGCCATACAAACATAACTGCTTCACGGTAGAAATACGAACAGAGGTGCCCAAGTAGACTTTTATATAAAGTCTCCCTCTGGTAATTGAAGTAATCATTCAAATATAATTTATTTTAACAGTTGCAATTTCTTTCATGAAACATATTAGATTGTGTTATTAGTTCTGTTGGAAGAGCTATTTGGAAAAGCTGATCAGTTGTTGCGAATCTCTTTCACAAGAGGTTCATGTAATACATTAGGCCTCTGGACCGGTAACAGTTTTGGGGTGCCATGGTGTTGTTGGAGCCTATAGGCGGCAGTCATCACTGCACATATGAAAAGATATTGGTAATTTTTTACAATATCTACTTTAAAAACAATACGTTACACATTTTTTGTTTTGCAATGATGGGTCAAAAACTTCGCGTCAAAATAATATAATATTAAAATTTTTACAATGCATTAGAAAAGTTTAGATATAATTATTTCGCTGAATTACTTGATATGATAGTATGAATTAATCAATATGTAATTACTTATCCATAGTAGTAAACGTTGTTGGACGGGACGATTACTCACGCACACCCTCGTCCCAAAGATATCGCTGAGAAGGAGCACCGGGGGGGTTTTAGCCGGTAGAAGTCCGGCAGTACTTACATATCTCCCCTGAGGTATGTGGGTCTGCTTGAGCATTTCCCCTCGACAAAGAAAAAGTACCCGTTGTTAGGTATTAGTATATTTTTTAATATTATTTTCTTTATCTAACGTGTCTTTTTTCCTTAAAAATATAATTTAGATTATTATCTTTTTGTATTATTTCGTAGAATTAATGACAATATTTGATTAATATACTTTGCGTTGAAATAAATAATCAATCTACCCACGAATAACAAAAAAAAAAAAAAACTATATAAGTGTACTTACAGGACCACAATGTTACGAAAGATTCATTAAAAATAAATTAATATAACTGCATATTAATTTATTTTTGATGAAATCCTATTAGTAAAAATGTCAAACGTTAATAAACCTATTATAAACGAGTATTTTGTCTAATTCTTTCGAGCTTATCATAGAATGGCATTCTATACTCATCACAACTTATATTACCATAACAGAAAATAATTGTAAGTAAAGATTAAATCGTAGAGAAGTATATACTTCTATTAATATATTCTGTAATATTTATTCGGGCTCAAATTTTCTTCTTAATTAAGCATTTATCCGTTATCCGTTGTTACCCATTTGACAGTGTTGTCGACTTTCATATCATGTTACATTATAACAGACACGCTTTTAAGCGGAGTCAAAATTGATTGAAATAAATACCGGTCAAGTGCGAATTGGACACGTATTCACGTACATACGTTAATTGTAGGGAAATAATTATTTAATAATAACTAGCTGTTTATTAAATATAAAGTATTCTAAGTGTTAACATATAATCTACCTTCTTACCAAATTTCTTTTAAATTCATTCAGCTGTTGAAGCGTAATATAAACAACAAATATCCAAAGATCTAGACATTGAAATATTATTACGAACTTATATACATATATATTAAGTAGGACAATATGAATAATAATTATTCACTTTTGCATAACGGAGATCTTGTTGCGTTCATAGATACAGCAAATGTAAATTAAAAATAAAAAACGGTCCTATAAATATTGCAAATGAAACCTAAACGTGACACTAAATTAGTAAATCAAAATTTATTATTATGTCCTATCGAAATTAGATACCACGTGTAAATCTTGCACGTTTTTACACCATTTTTTAGAATACAGCGAGGTAAGAAGTTTAACTTATTACGTAAAGTTTACATCAAAAATTATAAGACATTTTGTGAACCATGTGCTTTTGTTTTTGTTTGTATATTCAGCGCATTAATGTTGAACAAATTTCATATAGGAATATCGAATTATAATTTAGTTGGTGAGACCAACTAAATTATAAACACAGGTAAACTTGTAACAAAAACATAAGACAGAAGTAGTCGCGATTTCTAGGAATGTAATTCATTTTAAATTTTAAGCCTATAACTGTAGTATAGATTTGATCAGACTTTGCACAAAGAGACACTGCTTATTTTCACATTAGTCGGGAAGCCTTACATGAAACCTATATTGGGTCATGGTAAAAGTCCAGATAAAGTCGTTTATGTTGCGCGACGGAGCTTCGATCAATCTGCGACTAATGGCGGTGTCTGACCTAGCCGGCGCCGTCTCGACCGACGCACCCCGCTCAGTTGAGCTACTCGTACCTAACACTCAGCATATATCTTGCCAGTACCACTCTTTATGCTGATAATATACTTTATATGCTGACATGGTTACTGTAGTATAAGATATAAAGCTATATTTTGTGTTAATTTTTTCTGATAAAATGGAAAATTACGCAAAACACTATCTTAGAATCAAACTTCCAAAGAAAACAAACCAATATAAAACTTAAAAATTTGTTTTGAATAACGCCGGAAGTTTAATATTTTATAATCAAATTTTTTTTTTATCAAATCGATTAATTCTAGATTCAATGTTTAACATGTTTATTTCAGGTGAGATGAAATAATATAAATTGGTATAAATTGAAACGTTTAAGTTAACAATGATTCTTCAAAAGATATACCTAACATATACAGAGTATTCTCCACATAATAATTATTAAATAATTTTTGAAGGCGACGAACTCAGTTGCGGAACCTGTAGAAGACAAGTCGCGGTTGAAGTACCGTGCAATAGTCGGCATTCGTTGTCAACTTGGTGTACGTGCCTGACTGTACATCCTTGTGCGAGCCAGTGAGACTCAGTGAGAGGCTGTGCGTGCGCCGAAACTGACAGTGTTGTTGTGGTAGGTCAAGCGGTTGCCGTGCAGCATTCCGCATGCAGTTGCCACGCCACGTCACCGCGCCGCGCCAACCCACCACGCTTCCACTAAATATAGAATGAGGCAAGTGAACGAACGCGCGACGCGCTGCAGCGCGGTATCGCCGAGTGATAGCTGCAATCGCGAGTCGCGACACTGTTATATTAGTATTGAAACCATGGAATGCCACTTTCAATCTGCATTATCCGCGAAGAACCTAATAGCCACGTTTATTCATAATGTCCCCGGCTGTCGACTTTCATTTATTAACGTCTTACTGATAAGAGCTTCTAGATTAACAGTCGTTTGAAATGAAACTGAACTGGAGATTAATTGAACTAGAGATTACTGAAATTCTCATTGCTAAGTAGGTAGTGCCTTCCTTTTATTAGTGATAAAATATTTTTTATGTCCATTCAATATATAAATTCTATAGAGTTACTTGTAATTGTATTTCTGTATTTTCAGGTTTTCGTTATATGTACTGTCAGGCAAAGAAGTAGATTTTAACTGAGGTTTGTATGGTCTTTTATGTCTAACACAAGAAACAGTAGTAGAAATGTGTAGTGGTCTTGCTCCCATATAATATTCATAGAGTGAGCTATAAAACTTGACGTTCATAAGATTTACATAATACTAACGGTCTAGGCATTTCATATTAGCTGCTCTGGGCCAAATAATGCAATGAAAGATATTTTTTCACATTTTTTGCACATAATCAGAGGCTCTGCTATATCATCACACGAAATACTGATAACTAGCAGTGTTCGGGACATATTTATCAACAATTTATAACAAGTGACAGATTCATCTGGGTTAGATATTGAAGTGATCTAAACAAGTAATGGATTTTTTTTTTAACAGATAACGAGATCAGAAAGTGTATTTGGAATTTTTCTATCGGCACGTACTTAATATTCTGTTTATTCCGATTCGAAATCCCAAAATACCTGGTAATACTGTAGATCTCGCAAAAAATCTAAGAATTAAAAACTGTGGGTATTAGTAGGTTTTATGAGAATTCAATTTGTCATTCTCAGGTAGATTTCACCACAAGACTGCCAGTCATAATTAACTTACAATGTCTCAAATCTGGTAGTTGTAACTTGTAAATTACATTGTTAACATATAAGGCCAAGTGCACAACCACTGCGCAATGCGTCATGAATAAAACATCCTTTATGTCACTTGTGAAAAAAGAAGAATGCTCGCTATGTCGTCGAGCGAGTACATGGGACGAATGCGACTGGCTGACGACCGCAGAGCGGGCCATTTATTTGCTTATCGGACACATAATGCGCTAACCGTAATGATAACGGAACAATGAGTGTAAACCAGTCGCGCAGATACCTACATTAGTATACCGATACGCTTATCTCGTTATGTCAATACTCTTTTGTACCGAAGATAGTGTTTGCCCTTAATGCGCCCAACGCATTCCTAGATGTTGAATAACCTTCTGACAATGGAATGACCCATTAGACTATTTGGCTATTTTTTATTCTTATCTATACTGTGTTTATGTATAGAAGGGTACGTAGATACTTCCTATCTATCTGTCATATGTGGTAATGTTATCTGAGTCAGTTACACAAATTACCAGCCATTATCATTTTGTCACAGGAAAAGTTGTTTTCAAATAATTATAAATAAACGAGGATATTTTATGCTACGAAATTAAAATTTATTGTTATTTAGTGGATAAAATAATTCATTTTACAGCAGCTAAGTTATATGTATAAATAAATATAACGACTTGTTAAAGTCATAAATGTATGTACCTATGTGTTTATACATATTTAACGATACTATTTACCAAATATATATTATAATATTTGTGCTAGAGAGTACAATAGTGTCGTATCGTTATCGCACTAACTTCTACCAAGGTAGACAAATCGTGACAAATCCTGATTTGAAAAATACCTAGTTATTTTTTTTCATACAATATATTTAATATATTTTTTTATTGAATTACTTTTTTTAGGAAATTATGAAAATACGACTCAAACAACTATTCTAAAAATCAGCGATCTAAGTTGATCACTGATTCTCAATCCTTAACGAGGATTGAATACCGACGGTTCCTAAACTAAGCCAAAGTACCACTATTTCTTTTGTGATCAAAGTCCGAACTACCCCAATGCCGTATCCATAAGGCGGGTGCCGCTTTGTATGCCTTTTCATAGATTTTGAATGCCTTCTTGTGTTTGGTAAATAGATAGAGATCTTTAAAGTGAGATACTTGGTTTGAAAAGCAAAAGTAGAAGATAATGATTCCAAACACCTGACTGTGTACATTAACATTATACATGTTCATATTGAATAGGTACATTTTCGTTAGATTTATCTAATCTGTTACACATTCTATAGCTACCTACGTAAGCGTGATAAGTAATTCTTGATTACAAACAGCTGTACAATAAGTAGGTAGGAATCATGCTTTATTTTTTTTTATATTTTTAAATAATAATAATTGTAACATGTCTAATACTCGTAGCAAGTGAAAGTGGAAGCCTAAGTGAGTACGTAACTATAACCTTATAAATGTTTTTAGTAAGTTATAAAAAGTTATCACGTATTTCGTTATAAGTTAAGGACATGAAGAATAAATAGATAGGGCTCCAAGTTTGTCATTTATAAATGTTTCAGCAGACTGTTAGAGAATTCTCAGTCATAAGCACGCATTACACATTTGCTGAGACCAGACGAATGTTGGCGGATATAAGTTTGTGGACGAATGTTGTCTCGTATTCTTTCATAATCTCATTTTTTCCACTTGTAATCACTTTTATAACAGATTATAGAAGTTGTTGTTATATAGATTATCCTCAGGCGAGAATCATTCATCTATACAGATGCCAGTATAAAGCTCTTTTTCAAGTAAAATGTAGTAAATTACTAAAAAAATACCTATAGTTTTGATGATATTTGCAATCACATATTTTTTTTCTGCAAAATGCCGATAAAAAGTTTTTTTCTGGCATGTATTTATAAACATTATCATTTTTTTGTATATTTTAAATTTGTTTTTTTTTTGCTCTTTATGTATAAAGAGGTATACAATATATACTGATCAAATATAAACAAGCAAATGTAAAAATGAACATTCGTCATGTCTTACATGAGATGGGTGTCGAACAAGACATTAGGCGAGACGTCTCAACGAGTCTGTAGAGTGCTTTTTACACAGTAAATGTTTACACATAAAATAGTTTTATGAATTTAATGTTTATGACTACTCTATCGACACTTCATTGTCATTCTATTTACGGTATTTATAAATAACATACTAAGATTTTTAAGGAGTAACAGCAAACTAAAATTTTTAATAACTATGCATGAGTGATATGGTTCTTTCTGAAATAAAGTAGAAAAATACACAATATACTTAACTTATTTCGGTAGCTTCAAGGTAAAATAAAAAAAAATTGTTATACAGTGGCTGAAGATTAACCTTTAACTGTCCACTGTTGAACGTAAGCCTCCCCCTTGGGGGGTTTTGCCAGTGGTTGCCACGCTTGGCAAACGAATTATCAACCGCAGTTAGGCTTTAGAAATGTTTTAAGAAGGAAGCTGCTGCCCATCCTTCGCAATCCCTTAGTCGCTTTTTACGACATCCACGGGAACGTAAAGAAACGAAACGAATATAAGAAGAGATTGAAGTCCAATATAAGTTATTAAAATTTCTGCATGTGTGTTGTGCCTTAGTTAATGTTAATGATGTTACGCAAATGCAGTCACTGTAATGTTTTGCGTCGGGCATCAACTACAAGAACTATTGTTAACCAATAGTAAATATTTCCTTGCAAATCGGAAATGGACCACATGTACAGAAATGCTTCTGTTGATTCGACAGTTTCCTGATCGAGTTGTCTCTAGATATTTCCGTGAAATCAGCTGTGCATGTTAATGGGTATGCATGCACTCATATATCTCTAATATCGAATGTATAAGGTCATGAACCTACTGTAAAAATTGAAATACCCTATCTTACCTAGATTGATTTGACTGCCTAGTTACTGAACTGTGTTTATCTGCGCGACCTTCATAAGAGCAGATTGATAACAGATATCGTAGATTTTATTGCTCTGCATCGCGCACGAAAAATTATAAATTCTCTTTGTTTCAAATGAATAAATATTTCTATTTTTGTATTTTTTTTTTATATGTAGGTACTTATTTTATTGTGGGAATTATATTTTAATTAGTTAGTGCCTGAATAATGTAAGCATTTAACTAAGTATGTAAGTAAAGCATATATTTAATGAATAGGTCAAATGCATTTACAGCGCCGCGTAGAAGAAACGAACAACGGAAAGGCGGCGCAGTGGTGGGCGCGATGGCCGGCCGGCGGCGGCGAGGCGGAGGCGGGCGGGCGGCGCGAGACATGCATTTTGCGCAAGAGTATCACTGACGCGACGCGACGGGAAGTCAGCTGGCGTTGACCGACGAACCGCAAAGGGGCACTCGCTGCACCCACGGTACAATTTTGCACGTTGTACATTAGGCAAAAACTATATAGGTAAGTTTTGATTAAACTAAATGCATATACTTTTGTTGATTAACTAAGGAATCATAACAACTCAATTTTCCACCGATTGTGTTGACTTCAGACACCTTTGCTGTTAATTGAAACTGTTTATCAACTCATGTCGGTGCAGCGACACGAAAATATTGACGCATTTCTATCGCGAAATCGTCAACCTTTGGCAACTTTAACACTAATGGTGATATATGAAATGCAAACTGACGATCCACCGTGAGCAGATTTGCGAGCGACTCGAAATAGACACATAAAGTGTTGTCGCGCGCGTGCATACAGTGATCGATCGCACTCACCGTGCGGTCGCAGGCAGTAGACACGCCGGTCAGCTGAGCTGTCTAGGCTTGCTAGCTCTGGCCTGCTAGGCGCTGGAAATGCACTCGTTCAACGTTTCTGCTGGGCTGTAAGATCGCACTTGCTGTAGCTTCACTGTACGTGACTTGATCGAGTTTCGCTTTCGGAACACGGAGCACGAAGGGCACACACACACACGGATCGCGACTGGATGCGTCAAGCGTAGGCGACGTGCATCGCGGGTCTCGCGTGTTAACAGCGAGAGTGTCGGCGAGCGACTGAGAGAGAATTGTGCGGGGAGCTGCCGTCAGTACCCGCGCCGCCCCTCCCCACCCACTTCCTCCGATGAATGACAATAATGGAAGACGTTCAACTCGCCCGCAAACCGAATAATATGAATCATTGCATTAGGGTGCAGCCCCGCCCGAGTCCAGTCCGCGAAACCCCGACCCGTGGCAGCACTTCGTCGCGATAAATATTCATGAAGGGCTAAAGTACCTTACGTTCCTGTATTGTCTATGCTGAATACTGACAGGCCTAAGGAACAGCCGCCGCATTTTTAAGCGGCTCTCGTCGTGATAATTTAGGTCATTGGTGTCATCGGGCGAGGGTGCCGGGCAGCTGCTGTCAGTGTGCCAGTGTATTTGAAATCGTAGGTGTAGTTGGCAATTAGCAGGCTCACATGGCAGACGATGGCCGGTGCACGCCTCCGCCGCACTTGCGACGCCACTAATCTTATCTGCGCTAATCTAATC
Organism: Galleria mellonella; assembly: GCF_026898425.1. Classification (NCBI taxonomy): domain Eukaryota; kingdom Metazoa; phylum Arthropoda; class Insecta; order Lepidoptera; family Pyralidae; genus Galleria; species Galleria mellonella. Next base: position 1,101,301 of record NW_026442086.1, read on the forward strand.
CGGCGCGACGCTCTCTCTTGTGTTTTCTTCCAATTGTGTCCACTCGAGGTAAATTAGTGGTTTTCTCGCGGGATATCACAATGAACTTTGACGGAGTTCATTACGCTCTAGGAAAAATCTTATTCTGTTTTTAGTTCCATTTTTTCTGTCATGTTACCTAGATTATGATTCTACCTAATCTAATCTGTAGTTACTTTTAACATGACTTTCTTTAGGTTAAAACAGATAAATATTAACAAAAACATTATTTTAATTGGTAATATTCTTAAGCATATACCGGTATCGGTATATGCTTAAGAATTTTAGAATAAGATTATGTGATTGTCCCGATTACTTATTTCCGTATGATAACTTTTACTCAACATTTACTAGTAACTAAATAGAAGATAATCTATATAGATAATTTGTACTGTTTAGAAGATTATAAGAAAAGAAATAGAGTAAAAAAATCAGACCCTATCTGATCTTCACCTATTTTTACATTATAATATATAGCGGATTCCACTGGATCGTCTTTTAAAGAAAATTGAACATTAGGATCTTTGTCCCAGGTCACTGTCGCAATATAGCCGGCTTTTATTTCATTTTGTTCGATCCTTAAAGTTCATCTTGTCTAGACCGGTTCGCTCACGCCCACACCGCGCACAGATTTCTGCATCTTGCAACCGGCCCGCCATACGAGTTACTTTATTTTGCTTTTATCCTTTTGCAATACCCCAAGATATTGGCCTCTGCGTCGCCTTAATAGCGAAACGATTCATCGTAAAGTTTTTAAAATTATTCTTAATAGTAATATGTGCTAAATTTATAAGTCTGTTTCGTTATTAAAGAGCGTTTATGTTATCTTAGAAGCCTATTAATGTCCCACTTTTGGGCACAGTTTTTCCGACAAAAGAAGGATATAGACCTGCGGGTTTACCATGAAATGAAATTTCGAACTCAATTTCGTGTTTTTGTTTATACAAAAATCAGACCAATAAATGGAGTTTAACATTTCGTTCGTCATACATCCTATCATAAAAGTCCAAAGGAACAATATTTTAACATTTTTATTATTTCCAAACGGCATGTATTATGTAACTTTAACATCAAAATTGTGTTTCGTTTGGCTTCGAAATTTCGGAACACATTCCATGGTAGGCCCTCTGCTCTTACCACACTGGCCTCATAGCTTGGTATAGTTTGATTTCTGTATTAATTCATTTTGCTTTATTTCCCTAAATACCTGATAACATCTAAGACTTTAAAATTATATAATGTATATCTTAAAATTGCAAATTTAATTTGACGGTTTAGCAAACTATTATAGTATAGACCAGTGATTCTCAACCACTGTGTCGCGGCACTTTTGTGTGCTGCCAAATTTTAAAAGTGTGCCACCAAATTTTGCAAATATTTAAAATTTTTGTCATAAACTATTTATGCAGTGTGTTGTAGTAAGTAAATAATTTTTATCTTTTTCTTTGTGTGCCGCCAAATTTTGAAATCGTTTAATATGTGCCGCAACAAAAAAAAAGTTTGAGAATCACTGGTATAAACCATTAATATAAAACAGTGATGATATATGTATACTAAACATTTAGTTTATGCTGGTCTTTAAAAAATAATTTCGCTGTAATATCAAATTGATTTTTTTATTTTTATGTTAGTAAATAGTGCTTCAGATACGACTTTATTGTGTTGAAACTCCATCATCATACAAAGAGATCAATTACTTACAAATATTGATGTAGTGTACAGATAAGTATCCATTAGAAGACATGCACATGACAAATATTAATATACCCGGTACATAGTTCGTTTTTAATGTTCTTTTTCTTTAAATTTTTAATGTTGTCAAATGAGGGAATTAATGTTTACTAATAATACTCTATCTCTAAATACAGAAAAAACTAAATATCTTGCATTTTCCATCCGATACCGTCTGTTAATTTATGTATTACTGCCCATACTTGTTTCTGTTATTTACTGTTAATCACACCATTATCAGTAACAAAATGACATCATTACCGACCGACACCATTCCCTCGACGGCTGTGTTATCAGTGTTATCGTAATAAAGACATGATCTGCGAAAGTTTGCATCAATTTATGCGTTATGAATGGTAGTAAACCCATATTATGCAAATGTTGAGGCTGAAGGGTAAAGTGAAGCGCACGGCACAAGATGATCATTAAATGGTTTTATTGTATATACACTGTTTTGTAAAATGTAAAAATGAAGATTATGGAAGTAAATGTTATAGGCATAATGTTTAATTTCCCTTCTTGTCAGTCTTACAGTACATTCTACTTTATAATTTATGAATGATTCAGGTAGAAGTCACTCTTGGCTTCATCTTCAAATGATATGTGATCATTTGAAGATGAAGCCTATTTAGTTAGGGTAAGCCAGTGTGATACGTCATTATTTATCTCATTCACAATATCCAATATTGCACTTTTAATATATTATATTAAGTATTTAATCACTACATAGTATAAAACAACGTCGCTGTCGCTGTCTGTCCGTCCCTATGTATGCTTAAATCCTTAAAACTGCACAACGGATTTTGAAGCGGTTAATAGAGTGATTCAAGGGGATTGTTTATATGTATTATACATGCATAATATTGCAGAGAAACATTGATAAATTTAGGTTTCTAATATGATGTCGTAAATGAACACATTTTTTGCACTTACATTACAAACGCTGGCTGAACCCCACGAGATAAATCAAAATAATCATACTACAGTATTGTACACCTTAAAAAGGTCACCAAAAAAGTCCGCGATGGTATATGTCTGTCCTGGTCCTGTCTGAATAACCCACAATAACCATTTTTTATCCTTTACATTTTACGGGAAAAATGGCTTATTTACGAAGTGATTTTAAGCAATACAGCATTAATTTCTCCAATTAAGTACCTTAATTACATTATCTATTTAATATAGATTAATATGGCCATGTATAACATGTAATTTAAATGATTATTTTCGAAGATAAGTATTACATATTTAAAATGCATGAACATAGCGGTGCGGCATTGCACCCGTGCGAAGCCGGGGCGGATCGCTAGTATATAATAATTTGGTATATTAATAATATATCATATAATTATACAATCACACCAAAAGTTATAATTTAAGAAATATTAATTTTAGATTAATTCTTTGCTAGTTATTTCCTAGGCCTTGCTGAATGAATTAGTATAAAAAGTATCATGTGTATTAATTTAGCATATAACCTACTCATAAACCAAATTTCATTCAAATACGTTCAGCCTAAACGTGATTGAATAACAAAAATACAAACATCCAAATTTTTACCTTTATAATATTAGTAAAATACACACAAATTAAAATGAACTACCTTTTTAGATATAAATATCTGTTTATAAATCACCTTTGTTTATAAATAACAAAGGGATTTGAATAAAATTCGACACACAATTACATTAACTTCTAGATTTCGTAACCTAATTCACCCAAGCAAAATTACGAAATATGCCACGTGGTGATTCTTAGAAATACCAATAATATAATATCCTTTATAAATATTAAGCAGGGTTTTCTACTTTTAAGTCTATAACTTGAAAGAATAGTGAATGCAAAAACCTTGCGGATTATGCAGGTAAACGTCAAAGTTACTCATTTTAATCTGTTGAATAGTGAATTTCGCTTTGTAAGCATAAAGCTTTAGGTAAAGAATATATTTATATTGTCTTATTTATGACTCCTGTCTATTGTTAAGTAAATATTTCAAACAAAAACTGTAATGTAAAACAATTACGGAATATTGTTAGTAGAATAATAATATCTTAGAAAAAAATCAGCATTCTTTGTATGTAGTGTAGTATCTATAGATATACCATATACTACTTACTATATAAATGCAGGGGAAAGGAATCGTTAGTAATTTTTATTTTCGTCTTTAATTTTTGTTGAAATTTTTCAATGGGCCAACTGACCGCCTTCATCCTCACCTATCATCTATCACTGGTACCATTACCCCCGTACCATTCAATTTTCACCTATTAAAAAAACATTATAAAAGGGAAAAATTGTAATTACTTTGCATAGTTATTTAATTACTTCACCTGTTTATGTCGCGATTATTTAACAATCGCATTTGAATATAATTTCATACTTCATGAAGTATCCAGAATTAAAATAATTGTTTGCTAGCTTGAATTAGGATAAAAAAAAAAGTTATTTTAATCCTAACTCAAGCTGGCAAAGTCGCATGTTATTACAGCATTTATGAGCTAATTTGTTTTGTGAATTCTATATTCTGACATTATTTTATTAAAAAAATATATTATAATAAAGTTTATGATCCGTTGCTTTACGTTCTCTCATTTATCTTACCCTAAAGCCGGGGTAGCATGTCGTTGACATAACGTTCATTTCTCAAATCTTATTACAAACTCGTACAATTTTATCCCATAATAAATCTACTTAGGGAAACAAGAAACTTTAAAAGTTCTGTTTTTTTTTTCATCTATGTAAATAAAAGTCATAACACTGTGAACTGCGCTTGGCAAAAGATGAAACCTCGAACCATTATTAAGTATATACCAATTTTATTGTACAGTTTTTTTTTCTCATTAGAATTTAGTACTCAAGGCTGGTAAACTTTATACATGGTACAGTAGGACCAGAATGAGTTTATTTCAAAAAAGTTTCTATGTAAAAGGAGAAAGGGTGTTCTGCGTTAGTTTGAGAACTTGGGGCATGTGTCACATGAAAACCTAAAAAAGAAGATTATACAATACGAATATAGGAGGATTCAGCGGGTCTACTATGAAATGAAATTTGAAATTTCGGACTCTTTTTCCTGTTTTTATTTATTCCAAAATCGGATCAATAAATGGGGTTTAACATTTCGTTCGTCATACATCCTATCATAAAAGTCCAAAGGAACAATATTTTAACATTTTTAATATTTCCAAACGGTATGTATCATGTAATTTTAACATCAAATTTATATTTCGTTTGGCTCCGAAATTTCGGAAAACATTTCATGGTAGACCCTCAGGTACTGAAGGTGGTTAAACAAATCTAATATGATTAGGTATATCATGTGCTATCTGGGAAAACAATCGGGAGTTACTGTATTTGGCGCGTACGCATGATACAGATATGAAAATGAAAAAAGCAAGAAATGAGAAAGAACTGAGGCTTATGGCACCAAAATAAATCTGCATATACCAAAACAGAAATTTATGATATAAAAAATTTATGGTATTTTATTTATTTCGACATTTATTCAAAAGGGGAATAAGTATTTATTGCTACAAATAAGATATGCTTGCATTTGGTATGAAGGGTGAATATGGGAATGAAATTCCAGGGTACAAAGAAAACACCTTAGTTCTTAGAAATAATAAAGCATGTGGATATACCATGGCCATAGTATTATATTTTATTATATCTGTTCACATCTGTAGGCGACGGTTACTACTTTTCACCAGATGGATTACTGTTTCTTTAATATTTCAATTTGTACTCGTATAATTTTTTTTTTATTATGGATAAAGTTTTAAAAGTAGCAAATAAACTAAAGCTATCTGCCTATCTGTCTGATAGAATTAATCTTATATATAGTGATAAACAAACAACTACACGTATATTAACTATAATTGGTACGTGATCTGATTCTGTAGTTAATTCTTTGTTCACTATGGTTAGGTTTTGGTGATAGAAGGACGCTGATGCCCATCTTTTGATCATTAAGTTTTGTTAGTTATTAAAAATGATAAATTAACAAAGAAATCAAATAAAACCAAGGATATATCACAAAAGGCCGTTTAGTCTTAGTAGAGCTTGTACTATGAGCAATAGATAACTGATAGACATACTTATGTTTTATGTAGAAAATTCCCAAGCCAATATAAACATATTCATAAATATAAATGTACTTATTGTGCAGAATTCAAACCTGTCACCTTCACAGAGGCAACTGACAAACCACTATACCACCAAGGTCTTCAAATGTATTTATAGTTAACGGTTGACAACAAGTGAAACTTAAACGATTAGGAAGAATAATCTTCTAAATTTCCTGAGAGAGCGATAACAAAACCACGAAATTGGATTTTGCGATATAATCAGAACTGGTGCTGGCGGTGACAGGGCAGACGTTTGGTTAGACCTCGCTGCCTTTTTGTTGCTCCTCGATCACAGTGCACGTTCTGCTGAACTGTGTTTGGTAGACTCTCTGGTATTTTTAATTATTTATATTATGAAAAAAGCAATAACATATTTTTATCTATTGAAATAGGATAAAAAAAACTTAAGTTATATTTCTTTTATTTCGGATATTATAACAAAATCTTAGCGAAAAAGAAAGACAAAGAAAAAAATCAAGGAACAGAAAAAATAACATGATATAAAAAGTACCAATATATTTTTTAAAATTATTATATAGTGTATATGAATAACGAAGTTGACTTATTTATAAAAATAATAAACTTCTCATTAACCTGTTAAAGTGTTTTATCTTCTTCTTTTATACAAAAGTTCTCAATTCGAAAGGGGAAAAGTATACCAAGCTGTCTGATTAGTATAGGTTAATACTCCTATCCTTTTTTCATATGGGAAGAAATTTCTTTTTAAAAAAATTAAGATGTGGTCTATCTGTGTTTGTCACACAGTTAATATAAATGCGTTAAACCGTTTATGCTTGATTGAATATAAACATCTTCACAAACTTTTACGTTTTACTACCTACTAGAAAAATAAGATAATATATCAGGTTTAGTGAGGGTGTAAATTATATATATAAACAGGCTACGAAAATAAATCTAGCTTTGGATAAATTGTAATACAATCCTCTCAATACTTTTAAAGATTACACGTACAGATACGACAAAAACACTGTACAGATGTGATAAAAAAAGGAAATGTTTTTTATATATATGGAACTATTTATACATACATATTTGTCACGTCTGTCTCCCATTAGGGTAAGCAGAAACAAAGGACGCCAAATAACGCCAAATACTTCGATTCAAACAAAATATTTATTTATTTATTCTTTGTTGTACACAGAAAAAATTACAACATATAATATATATATAAAATAAAGATGTACAACAGGCGAGCTTAACTCTGTAAGAGTTCTCTTCCAGCAAACCCTGAGTGGAAAGGAGCATTATTTATAAGCGGACAGTATGCGTACAATAATAGACGGAAATATTCATATTCATTCTATTTAAATAAATTTTTCTTGATACCTGCAAATCAAGCTAGATTACTTTTTATTGTATATTTAGATATATACAATGCAGTTTTAGTAATAAGTAGGTAGTCCCTAATGATTTAAAAATACATTATCATTTAGTAATTAATGATAATGGAACTAAAATACTTGTATATAATTACAAAGTATTATTATCCTGGTCACTTTATTGACATTAGGTATTAAGACAGTTCAAAGATTACTACTAACATGCAAGTGATAAAATTGTGTTTGTGTTATTGTCTGTAATTCGGGATATAAATATATGTTATTATATTAGTTTTATAATAACACCTCTATCTGCGTTTGTTACCTTAAATGTTATAAATGAAAATGATAAAATATGTTCTCACTTGAATATTTCAAGAAGAGGTTAGACATTTTACTGATTAGTATACTTCAATGGAGGTAGCAAATAATCTGACATCCAGGTAGTTTGATAAGCCGGGTATTAACTCAAAAGGCAAAAATGAGGGCGGCAAATATAACTTTTGCCTGGAGCGGCAATGTAACTAGGTTAGGCATTGATCATTGACATAAAGTTAAAAAAACATCCATCAATATTACCAAAAAGTACACGAGTACACCGTTTTATAAATCATTGCAAATTATAAAAAAAAAAAACTTAAAATCTTGTAGTTCCTTTATTATAAAATTTTATTATTCTATTTGGTCTATGCTTTGACCTTATTATTCTCAACAAAAGGACTACAATAACTTTAAAGTTTTCTTTCTCGTATAAAGCTATACCAGTTTCATTTGGGCCTCAGGCGAAATGAAACAATAAAAACTTCTCGTAAAATTCACCGTAAAAGTAAGGGGTTGCAGCTCTGTCGTTTTGAATTATTGGTCCCATTCCGGTAAATCTCAGGCCATTTGTCAAATGTCACGTAGTAGGTAGTAAGTACTCTTTATCTATCTACATAATATCTAATATATCTATAGCTCTAAAATGTCCTATAACGACGATTTAGCTTGATACGACATTCGAATATTTATTCCGTGAAATCCATACATATAAATAAACTGTAACTCGTTCACTTATAACACAAAAAAATACTGAATTTTGATGAAATTTGACATAATAGTAATTTAGGCCTTAATCAATATATAGTTTAGTTATTCTTAAAGAGATAGCAAAAAATTTACTACGGAATTATGTTAGCGACATAACAGCCGTTACAACATCACACTATATCACAGAATAGGTATATGTAACCTGAAATATTTGTTACCTATTATTTGTATAGAATTCAATTTATCATTAGCTGTTTTAGTCAAATGTAAACTTAATGACGGCTACCTATATTATAAGCTGTCAAAATGGATTCGAATTCATTTAAACATTTTAAACGTGATTAAATAACAAGTATTACAAATTTCTCATAATATTAAGTAAAAATATGTAACTAAATATGCTTTGATAAATATATAACGTGCCAGATAATTTTCTAGGATAGCGTTACAAAACATATTTAGTAAATTATGACACTGTTCTTGTTTCACTTTCTGAGTCAATTGACCGTTCCCGTGCAACAGCGACTTGACTCAACAAAATGTTTCTGAGAAAATATTAGCCCAGTCATTAAGATGATAAAATAAGATAATATTAATAACCTCAGTTCATCATTATCGTTAAGTTCGTCGACTTTTCGATTTAGCGTCGCATTATCTTGATTATTACTACACCATCAATAACCAATATTTTATGTAGTGCTAGTGGAGTAAGTGTTTAATCGTTATCATCCTTATAAATATTATAAATGTGAAAGTGAGTTTGTTTGTGTGTTACCTTGTGGCGTCTTAACTGTAGAACCAATCACTATGATATGTGGTTTACACTTACTATATGGGATGGAAAATGACTTATTTTTTATCCCAGTCAGTGAACATATCCCGGTCATACGGACAAAATTTCGAGTAAAAGCTAGTAAAATTAAAAGCAAATATTTTTCCATTTTCTTTCCAATAAAATAATGATCTGTTCGTCGTATTTGGAGGAAAATTGAGAGGTAAATTACCCAAAGTCATAAGGCAAATAATATTTTTTTACCTAGAATAAAGAACTGTGATAGACGAATCTTTTTCATCCTATGCGTGCCGAAACAGAAGGAATAATATATAATATTTTCATTCTATTCTCACATTATAACGGTACTGTGCTAAGTGTATTTATTTTATTTATCTGTAATAATAGAAAGAAAAAAAAAAAACTACTTTTAAACACCAATAGCAAATCTAAATTAACAGTCAACCACATGAATTTGTATCTAACATGATCGAATAGTAATACGTTATACACATGAATTATATAATCTCAAAAGCTATATTTTTTAAATCTATTGACAGTCCACTATTGGATATGAAACATTTCTTACAAAATAAATAAGTATATATACTATTAATACCGTAAAGGTAGAGAGGAAAGGGATTCTTAGTAATGGAGACTAGATCCATATATCCTACCAGTTCGACCTCGGCGTGGTTCCCTCTGGAAAGCATAGTGGATAATTCTTGTGGATTTCATCACAATGGACTAATTGACATGCTCACCCTCTCCTATCGTCCCCTTCTGGTACCCCGCTAACGTATACTAATTTCGCAGGCGGGCTTACTATTCCATTTGTTATCCATTAAAAAAAAACCTATTAACGTGGTCGTGAAGGAACCAAGGTTTTATTTCAAGTACATGATGATGATAAATATGTAGTATCAGATAATTATTGCGTAGAAGTAGAAGCAAAAGACCACATTGCTTGGAAGGTACCGAGGAAAACCTATGTCTAGCAGTAGATCGAAATAGATTGATCGTTAATAAAATCAATTATAAAAATGGTCTGCCCCATAGACGACTTGTTTGGCATCCAAATATGAAGTAAGGTAATGTCAATTTGATTGCGTCAGGACAACCTGAAGAATTCAACTAATTATCATATATTTAAAATAACAGATTACTAACAGGGCAGCGCTATGGCCAGTACTTAAAATATTAAAAAGCAAATGTAGTATTTTTAGGTGTTACAGCCTTACTTATACTTCTGGTAAATTTCAGTCCATGATATTATTTGGGTTTGTTTTTTTATATATAAATCTACGCCTACGCCATCGATTTGACGTAACAGTACTTTCTCTAATCGTATCATTTCCATTTTCTATTAAAAGTTGTCTCGGTTTCGTGCCAAGTTCCATTTTCTGATTAATATTTTTCTTCATCGATCTTTAAGTTTCGTACTGTACCTATGTAGCTTTAGGATAATAGTTACCGCGCTATGATAAATGTAAACAAGAACATTACTTACTACATATTTACATAACTATAAATTAACGTACATAAGTGACCAAAACACATAAGCACTACTCGAGTATGAACAAATGATTTTGATTTCTTTGATAATGAAAATACATGGACTGAAGAGGGTGCATAAATTATTAATACTTTTTTTTAATATGCCCTATCTTTGTACGAACGACTTTGCGTTGTGTAAGTTTAAAATCCTATGGATTATGTGTTTTAACAATCGACATTTACAAGTTGAAAGATGACATCACGCAAACGAAGCATTATTTCAAATTTTTGTATTTATTTCTTGTATATTTCATGTTATAGCCGCCATTTCGCTTTTTAGCTTATGTAGACTAGCCTAGTATCTTGGATAAAAATAAGAAAGAATTTTCGTATTAATCAAAATAAATTAGTTTGTTTTGATGAATTCGACAGATATCCATTGCCTAGATAATGCAAATGTTTAAAATTGTATAAACTGGCATATGATATTATTAATATGATGTATAAAGTAGTAAAATATGATCTGAATGTTTTAGGATGTGTTCGAACATTTTAATTTTTGTTACTTAATCATGCTTAATCGGTTAAGCAGATTTGAATGAAAGTTGATACGTCTCTATACCAAATTACTTCACAACCTAGTCCGGTAACTTGTAGTAACTTACGGGATAAATTTAGTTTAATATTATTAAGAAAAAACAAATTAAAATTGGAGAATCCCTATTGCTTTACTAGGTAGTTTCCCTAATATATGAGTATAAAGTACTCCGTGTGTTAAATTAGGATATAACCTACCTGTGTATAAAATTATATTCAAATCAGTTCAGCCGTTTAGGTGTGATTAACTATAAAATATCAAAATATACGAACATCTTTACAAATTTTCATAATAATAACATTTGTAGGATGATGGAAAATATATGAGCATTTCAACCCGAAATAGAGAAAAAACTTTATGAAACTGAACAACTTTCTCCAAGAATTCAAACGTTGGAATAAGAATAAAATTCTTCATTCATACCACGCGCTAACGTTAACGTTTTAATATTAAAGGTTCAAAATTCTTTTCCCAATGCCGACCAAGTTTTTTGCAGAAATTTCAGTTGCATGAATAATATCGATGTGTAAAAAATAATAATAATATAGTCCTAACTGTATTATTATTATTTTTCACTTTATATTACTCTCAAGATTAATTACAACATCAATAAATGTAGACAGCAATTTTCGTTACACTTATTCTAAAAACATAGCTGCACTGGATATTACAGAAAAAAAAAAATATGCTGGCAGTTTGTCGAGATAAGTATCCGTGGAAAAATTTATAAACGCAGATTTTGTTACAGAAAATTTTATTATCCTCTGTTTTTAACTCTACTTTTATGGTTTATAGAGATGTTTCTGTAACTCTATTTAAGTATAGATATATTTTTCATAGGTTTCGATAGAGGGTACCCTTATATCCATCAAAAATTCCCATCTTTCTGACGTAAATGCATGGTGGGTATGAATAGATATATAGTGGGTATGATAGTCCGCAAAATTATATAGTATATAGTGAATACTTGGTGCTCAGACATACAATTAGAATTAGAAAGGGTGTTTTCGGGTATTATCGGTTTTTGTCGTACCTACTTACCTCCAAAAAATATTTTTTTTCACAGCCTAAACAGTAATAGGGCATTTGACTACAGTAAAAATACAGGTTTGGCCAACACATATTTTAAGATATGTATGATTTTTTTAGGAAATCATAAATAAAATTATTAAATTTTATATTTATCTTCGTGATTAAAAACACACGAGACTGATTAATATGAAGTAACCTCAACTGCATGTTTATAATAAATATCAGTTGATGTTTTATATAGTGTATCAGTTTTTTAAAATTTTTAATAATATCTATTAGGGACTAAAAATGAGAAGATATCTTTTATGAATTGTGATGGATAGCAACTTCGGTAAAAACCTTCCTAAAATAGAGACGCTGATGGTTGGACTATTTGTCAAAAGTTTCCATTATATTTACAATGCCAAATTAAATAACGTGAAAGAAACGCTATAAAATTACCGTAAAATCATAAAATATATTTAAAGAAACAGATCAGAAAAAACCTAATAAAAGTAGTTACTATTGTAAGACATTTTCGGTTATGTTGACAAATTGATCATTAACGATCCTATAAGTTCCAATTTTTTTAAATTTAATAAAAGTGAAATGAAATATGTGTTTCAGTGTATATAAATATATACTTATTTACTAAATTATCATTTTGTGAACCAAAGGTTGTAGTAAGAAAAAAACTCTTATTATAAAAGCTTCGTGTTCTTTGGTATTCATATAATATCATAATTACTATAATGAGCAATTTGAAACGTTTTTCTAAAACCTGTCAAACCTATTAAAGTTTTATACACGTTATAACACTACGGTTTTTATTAATAATAGAATTATTTAGACCATGAGTACTCTAGTACGTATGACGCTGAGGAGGCAGCATTATTATTCTACGTCTAGGTTGGATAGACGATCTGGCTGTAATGGGGTTTCCGTTTTGTTATTCCAAGACTCCATTAGACTCTGTTTGTGGTATTCCTAAATCTACCTAATACTAATAGCAGAGGATGACCTCTGAGGAATTCTGATATCGTAAATATGTCAGGCGTGGATCACGGGATTTATAGCCGATTGGTAATGTTTTACACAATTAATTTGGACAACAATCGAAATCAGTATACTTATACTGATTTCGATTATTGTGTCCAAGTTACTGCTCATGTCTATAGGCAACGGTTACCACTTTCTATAAGGTGGGCCATCAGTTTGTTTGCACTTCTAAGTTGCATAAAAAAATCCATGAGAATTAACGCGATGCTAACTTTAGTTTACATACTGATTTGGTTTGTTTTGTTATATCTGAAATTGAGAACTGTTTCTAGATAATATTTATATATTTTGTGTTCGTTATTGTGTAATTATTCGCACTATCACATCTATATAGTTTGTTATAAATTTATCAATAAATTATCAATTATGTAAGCATTTTCTTCATATTTGATTGTACCTGAGAAAGACAGTAGATAAATTTACAATTGTCGATTCCTTGGTACCATGTTAAGCAATAAGTGAATAAAATACTTATCTAGATAATTCAGCAATCAAATTATAAATTCTGATATGCGATTTAGAGATTGCAATTGATAGCGAAACCTCAATAAAGGCACGTACGCGTCAGATTAAAACAAATAGTGGAAGTAAGCAAGTAAAATATTAGTATAGCCTACTTCGTGGTGTTTTAGTAATTTAGTTGAATGACAAGTTCCTAATTTAGCAGCTAAACGTGTTTGAGCAATAAAATTGCGTAGTTGAGCAGGATAGGTATTTTTTACCTAAATTGCTTAAGGCAAATAGTAAATAAAATGATAAAAGAATGTAAAAGTTATATTTTATTTAAAAAAAAAATAAGTTGCGGGTTGTAAACAAAACTGAGGGCCTTCTTAATATTAAGTGGCAATCGTCATATACATATGTGGCTATTCAGAATATACTGTGCCATATGCAATGCGGTAAATGTAGGCAAGAGTGGTCATCGAACCCAGACGAATCACGCATAACTTTACCACCAGATATGTTATTTAAATAAATATGTACTAGTTTATTACTGTAATTGCTTAAGATATTATATGTCTTATTATACAACAAACAAACAATTAATGTTTCGATAAAATTTTAGATGAATTTGAAAAATACTTGTGTATATCTCTCTCTCTCTTCGTCCACTTAATTACTGAAGGTCGTTTCCTTGTAAGGTGTCTGTTGCTTCTCTTATGTTACTCCATTTCGCACAGTCTTTAGCCTCTCGCAGGGCAGCTGCAATTGTATATATACACAATTCGTTTTCTAAATTTGTCCGTTGGATAATCGAACCGAGAACTTATTTCAACGTAGCTTCAATCTCAGCTCTCTCTTTTCATTTAAGAGTTTCCTCTTGTCGGTGCAACTAATTCATGCATCTTCTTTCAGCTAGTTCTATCCCATGCCATATCCTTGACCTCCCTATACGATATGACACCTAGTGTTTCTTTTATCTGTCCCATGTAGTTATTCTTATGTCTTCCTCTTCCTCTTTTGCCCTCTATCTCAGCTATTGCTCAATATTGTTTGTTGGCTAAAATATAACTTAAAACATTCTTTACACAAATACAAATCCATACAAAATACACATACATACTTATATATTTCTAGAAAACATCGTCTCTATATCCTACGGAAATCACATGCAGACTTCAAAGTTTTCAACTTAGATAATAGATAAATGTTTGATTGTACCTCGTATAACTTTTATTTACTTTGAAATTTAAGTGTAGATATTATATATTTATGTTATTAGAGAGAACTGTAATTTCTACTATTATTTTAACATATTTTAAAGTATATAATATTGAATGTTCGTTTTTTATTTCATACTCTCAATGATCTAATTTTTTCCAAAACATTGAGAAGAAAATAATATTTCAAATCTACTCAATTCTATCTTAAAGAAATAATCTCTTACCGGGAGTATTAATAATATAATTCGCGTAGCTGAGTAAAGGTCATTTACATATATTAAGAGTTTCCAAGGTCTATATTAATGTGATAATAAGCTTATCACATAGGCGTCAGTATTTTTCTTACATACTTACTTATCAAGAAATTGGAATGTTTTTATTTATTATATGCAAGCATTACTTAATATGTTATTGTAATTTATAACTGATAGATATAATTAAATGGGTCAAAAAAATCACGAGAAATTAATATTAAAAGTTAATTAACAAATCAGAGGGGGGAGACGATATATAAATCATTTGTACGACTACTTCTGCCTTTTAGTATACTGCTGTGAAGCAGCTGCGCGTACGTGGTTGTGTTTGAGTCCAAAAGGTAACAGTGGTAATGAAATTGCAGAATACGAAAGCGTAACATCGTAGCCCTCTGGAATAGCAACGGATGAGGGGTACTCGTATCATGACCATGACAGTGTATTTTGCGATGTCCTAGTGCTGTTGTTCATATATGTTGGCGACGGTTAACATTTTTCGTCAAGTTTTCGTCAATTTAACGATTCTATGTATTACAAAATAAACAAAATTTCTAAAGAATACTATTTATTTTGTAGGCGATTGCTCGCCATTTCATACGTAGATTGGAATAGTTGCGACGTATGTATTTGATATGCGCGTGCGCACATGTCTGTGTATTTGTATGGGTGGGTGACTTATAGGTCGTATATTATTTGTTACACCCTCTCATATAATACTAGGAATCGCAAACAAGCTGACAGCCCATGCACCTGATAGAAAATAGTAACAAATAGTATAAACATAGTGTAATAAAACAAATGTAACGGTAGAATGCGACTGATCAATGATTGATTCACAATTAATGAATATATTTTTTTGGTTGTTGTTATAATTTTGAGTAAATTTATTTTAAAGTTTACTTATGATGATTATATTGATGTTAAAATTTGCTTATATAAGACATTAAATAACTTATTTAATCTGAATTATTAGTTATAAAGAGATTTTCATTTATTCATCAACTCATTGCTTCTTACATTCTTATTCATAAAAAATGCCAAATGTCCCATAAAACTATTTTAGCTATTGAACTGTTTTGTTTCTTTTTTATGCTACATTCTCAATTTGAAAAAGAAAAGCGACAAAACAGTTAAATAGTTAAAATATATTAGTTGGTTTTAATTTTTATGAATAATGGGTTAATGTTTTTGCCTTATTTATTTAATAATTATGAACGTTTGTGTAGTATATTTTACTTAATGTATGGTAACATAAAACTGTGGTCAGGGTTTTACTGCGTTATAGCATTTGAGACGAGACCGTCAAAGGAGAATCAAATTGATTGATAGAGTCTGAAATATTAGCAAGCTAAAGTGGCAATAGGTAAACCTAATTCAAAAGTATAATGGTAAGTATAATTCAAAAGTTATATATATTATATAACCTCTTACAGATAAATGCACACAATGATGCAATAAATGCTAGGGCTCAGGCCCCTAGATGAGCGACACATGAATCTATCGATAGATATGTTATCGCTGTCATGTACATAGGATAGAACGACAAAGCAAGATAAGAAATAGCAACATTTGAACATTTTATTTCTTCACATTTTCGAAGTAATAAACTCTTTATATGTCTACTCACCCTAGATCATTTCTATAGCGAAAACGGGAGAAAGTTAGTTTAACGATAAACAAAATATTGATGAAAAGATTATTATGGTAATGATAATTATACTGAATATATTGTCCAGTGATTATTAATTAATTACTAAGTTTGGGATTTCTTACAGTAATTCAACAGTTCAACAAGTTGCGGCGACAACCCTAGATCAGAGTTAAAAGATCGGCGCAAGCCTGATTACAGTTTCGAGTGGCATTCCACAGAGCATCCGAGACGCGGAACGGGGGAGACCTAAATGAGCTAGTACCTGCATTTTTCCTAGAATACTAGTTAGTAGTCAGTATATACTACTACTTATCGGTACAAATGGTCGGTAGGTAGCGGTACAAGCGACTAAGACGGAAGTAACAAGTTTGCATTGCTTGAATACGTGGTTTAAATTCAAAATGCATTATTGAATTATAGTTTACAAATATTGTAACATTTATAGATGCTTTTTTTAATATTTATAGGTCTTTTATATTATAGATGTCTATTAATAAAGTAAATAATTTATATGGCAGAACAAAGTTTGCCGGGTCAGCTAGTTTTTTATATAAAATAATAGGCAAAATCTTTAAAACCTTTTACGTTTTATGTAGAGATGTATCACAATTATGAGATTAAGTGACCCTTTTATTTCGATATCTCAAATAGAAATTAAATTAAAAGGTACCAAGTCTTCGGATTTTTAAGCTTTTACTTCTTAATTTGTTTTTTGATGAAGGCTTTGTCCGTCTCTTTTTCTATAAGAATAAAATATTAGAAATAAAGTAAATATCGTTCAATGTACCTTATCTTTGGTTAGAAAATAATGTCTTCACCGCATGTAGATTTCGCATTAAATTGATATAAATAAAATTACACGTAACTATCGTAGTATGTGTGTTATGACTACGATTAAAAACTTAACAATAATTCTATCAATGCGTTAGTCATCATTTATCGTACTTAGATACGTACGGGAAGTTTTTATTGCATACTTATTAATGTTGCCAGAATATATAATTACAAAATAACATTATACTAAACACAATTATGAACGACAGGGTATATACATTGGATTAAATGTTCTTGTTAATATAGATAAATAGAGGATCTTCTTTTGAAAGTCGCTGAAAATGAAACTAATTTTTTTCGTAAATACATAACTATAGTTTAAATTAGTTACAGTACTAATATTAATAATATAAGTTTAGAATATTGGCGAACTTTTGATTATATAAATGAATAATGATGATTGTGAGCAAGATGTGGTATTTTTTTATTTCACCTAATAAATCAATCAACTTGTCATAGTATTGAAATAAGAGAATTGGAGGACATAGACATTCATTTTCTAAAAGTAAACAAATCAGTTTAATAAAATACTGAAATAAAATAGGGGTAAACCGCGGACCGAAATTAATTGCTTTTTAAAATTAGCTAAATTTGATAATATATACTAACATCCGTGTATGATTAATAAAGAATTAAAAAATTCCACTGAAGCACGTAATATTAACATCGTGCAGATAATGCTGATACTGATATCTCCATTTATTTTTTTCGAAATAGCGGTATGAAATCAGTCGATAGAATGAAGTAAACGCTCACAACGATTTTGAATTTTGAGTTCATTTTACAACTAAATATTCATCCAATTTATCTACATGAATTTTATATATTTTATGCAACTATATGATAGAAAATGGTAATCGTTATACATTACATACCTAAATAGTACTTACCATGCAAATCATACACTGTGACGCTAACGATATCCTACATGTGTTACCATACTTGAGGGCTAAGATGTTATACTTCATCTGAATTTACAATAGATAATTTTAAATCATATCCTATCTTAAAACACAAAAACTTAAAACATATCCTAAACCACACAAGCAAAATTTTATATACAATTACTCAATATCTAAGAAACACCAAAACTGCATTTATTCATACCTACATACAGGGTAAAATCAAAATCGAATGAAACTAAGAATACAACCTTTTTATAGACTATACTAGGCAAAAATTTCTAAAATCATAAATTTTAAAACTATAAAGAAGTTTGAATCTCTCATATTTATTCAACACCCGAACCGTCCGTAACTCAGAGGATGTATGGAAGACAATTTTTTTTATATTTTTTCGATCCAGATCATCTTTGGGGAAAAACGATAACTAGGTAAGGTATGTATACTAATGATTTATATTCTACCCTATATAATAAATAATGACAGAGAAAATAATGTATGCAATTTGAATAGAAATATAGAAAAAGACGGTAAATAATAATGGAATTATTTATAGAAATAACTAATTTTATAGAAGTCAAGGACGAAGCTATATAACGCCCAAACCACTTCTCGTATTTCTATTTCTGCGCCCGATGGAATGGTCAAGCGATCCCGTATTACGTTGCAAAATTAAGAGGATTGCCACAATGGACTGCAGCTACGTATAAATGGAAGCGATTCAGTTTGTTCGGGAAGCCGTTTTGTAGCTTGTGAAGCGGTCACTCAACCGGCACTGTAGCCCGTTACGTCAGCGGCCGCATGCCACAATTAGATCACACGCGAGACTTCCAATGCCTAGACCAGACTCTAGCTGTCGATAGATATGACTTAGCGCCGTTAACACCTCGTTTTTGCCTATAGCAAAGATGTTAAGAGCATACTATAATTCAAGAGAGCGGTTTAATGGAAAATATTTCATATTATACTTTCTACGGTCTGCAAGAAGGAGAAAGTCTCTTTTATATAAAGGTATTAAGTAGTCTGCTTGGATACCTCTGCCTCACTCGAGTGTTGGCGTGAGGTGGCTGTTTTTACGGTTGTATTTATGTTTGAAGGGTCTACCCTTGACATAGCAATGAAATTACGGGGTATGAAGTCTTTACATCATAGTCTTCAGGAATGGCAAAATTACAGGCGTTACAGTGTCCATAGTACTATCCATGTTTACTACGCTACGACTACTATTTACAAATAAAGTGTTCATCAGCTTGTCTGCAATTGTAAGTTAAATAAATAAAAAAAAAAAACTTTTATTTAATTTCTTTCTCGAATGAATGGTTTTCCGGCGCTATTAGAATGAGAGTAATGTTAACGAGCAAAATTTAAAATGCAATTTAAAGTTTCGCTGCAAACAAGTTGCTTTACATTCCCTTTGATAAGTCGGAATCTTACTGTAGTTTTGTGGTTAGTCCACTTTAAGTTGCTCCTGCTTTGTCGAGATCTTGCTGGTGAGCTAATTGGGTCTGCATTTAGAATGTTTTCAAATAGACTGTATTGACCTGGTACAGATGATTTTTTAATTATTTAACTTTGAATCTGAAGTTTCCTTTTCTAAATTCTTTTTTTTTTAAATATTTAATAAAAATAAAAATAGAAGATAATTTAACTTAAGATCCATCAAACGTAGATATATCCGATATAATATACTGTGTACTTGTGAATTTGAAATTATTATTATGTGGGTCGTAATATACCTAAAAATCACCATAAGTATAATTTATATACTCGTAGATACAATTATATATTCTGCGATAATACTTTTCTATAACTGCACTAAATTTATTTGGCTCTAATCTAAAACTGTAATTACGCTAAACTTCTTTAATTCAATTTTTCATACAGCGTAATTACGCAGTGAGTTTCAAGGAATTCCCTGAAAGTCATTGATGTAGAAAAATAAATTAAAAGAAAAAAGAAAAAGTTACATTTGAGACTGTCCTGAACAGAAATTAAGTATTCTGGGTTATATGTATATATGTCTTTTGGTTGAGTGTGCTCTATTTTTCCAGTGCCACATTTTGAACATAGTTAGTATTTTTAAAAGCTGAATATATAATTATTTGCATGACATTTGTATAAAATAAAAATTTGCTTTATTATGATGAAAAAAGTCGATGGTTTATAATACAGTGTTCGACATTTGAACTGAATCTATGTAAATGTTATAAATACAAATAAATCGAAAACTAATATATATTTATTTAGTTAGAAACAATTGCTTCTATCAGTGTAAAAATGCATTATAACACTGATTACAATTCAGATTTTCTATTCAGATATGTTACTAACTATATCGACATGTAACATTAATAATAACAAAATAATAAATTAAAAAGAACAATTGCAGAGTATTACGAAATATTTCAAATAACATATTCCTTTTATATTTATCTATAAAAGATATTGCAGAATTTTTTTTCTAGCCACAGGAAATCATTAGAATTGATTAAGCATAATCACTCAATCACAGTATCTAAGACTGCTTGCGGTTAATCTATCGATAAACTGAAAATGGAATGACTCTCAAAATAGCTTAACTACAATGTTAACATTAACATTATCCTATAAAGAAATTGATTTTTCAAATGGATATTATATTTATTCATGAACATAATATTATAATTCATTTATTCATGTTTTGAAATAAATATTTTCCCAAATCGCCAATTCGCCAATAAAAGTAAATTAAATGGAAGAATGACGAGAAATAATTCGTTATTCAGAGCGGCGTTCGGAGACGCTTGAGTCGCAATGATCATTATAATATCAAACGTTTTAGTAATTTCAATACGGTATGTTATTAACAATACTTTTACTTCAAAAGCAGTGTATTTTTAAGGGAGAGATGATTACAAAGGGATAGATGTACCGAGCTCTCGGTTACAGGGCGCTTGTCTCGAGGGCCAATACTCGATCGGTCCTTAACTACGGCTACGGCTTGACTACTGCGCTCAATGCTATATTGACCGACTCTACATATTGAGGTCGTCACTCACTACAATCGTGCCGCTACTATACAACAACCAAGTTATTAAATAAAAATTTAATTTTTAATTTTAATAATATAGATAGATTGATACTCTTTATTGTTTCCTCCAACAGATTACATTAGTAAACTTATTAAAAAATATAATAACAGCAATCACAATAAAAGATTATAATGAGAAAATAATAGGCGGCCTTTTCGCTAAGAGTGAGCGAGATATGTAAAATATTACATATAGTATGAAGTAAATATGTTTATAGGTAATAGGTATTCTACATTTTTAAATCTAAAATATACGGAACTGAAACGTACAACAAAATTTAAAATGAAGCAGTATAACCAAGTTACTAATATAACTCGAGAGTTACAATCAGAATGATTTTGTGACCATGGGCTGATCATATTGTTTAACGTTAGGGAAGAAAGATTCTCAAGTGTCGACTTCGTACTGCAGCGTATGACGACGCCCCCTAGGTGCAGCGAATATATCAAATTATTTGAGGTTCGTTCAGAATCATCCTTATATTACTTTATATTCAAGAGCAGTCAATTAACAACTAGGATGATGATTATTTTTAAGTATACGGATTAATTACAATAAAATAATTAACTACTATTATTGGGATGTCACAATGAATTTTTTATTAAATTCTACACTATCACATTTTAAACTTTGTACCCAGTTAAACTAATCATGTATATACATTTGTTCATAATAATGATTAATGCGACTAATTGCTTTAACTATTATGAAAAATGAGTAAGAACACAGGACAAGTAGCACACTAGGTATACAATTTATGACGTTATGAAAGTACCCACTTAGTAAAATATTTTAGTAACAAACATTATTATCTTTGCGACTGATAAAGTTTGGTTTACATTTGTCGATGCATTGCTTAAAATCTTGACTTAAAATTTAAGCCATTCATCGTGATGCATAGTTGGAATGTTTGGATATAATGTAAGATGCTATACGCTTGGTGTATTATAAATTATAATAAAACTATGACTACAGTGTACTAGGGTCATAAATGTAATTACTTTAACAGTTTATACATCTATTTATAATGCTCCCACACAGCTATAAAACAACTCATTCGATTAGTAATTGTATGAAACGGCTCCATAATCATTATAAACCACAAATACTTCCTCTCAGGCACTCAAAGGTCGATTTAAAAAAATCCATTTATGGGATAAATTTTCTGGTGTATTCATATTTTATTGTAAACTTGCATAATGATAAATATGTAGATAAAAATATATATATATATATATATATATATATATATATATATATATATATATATATATATATATATATATATATATATATATATATATAGGTATATATTTTCTAATTTAAATAACGCATTAATGGTTATATATATGGTACAGTATATTTTAAGATATCTGTAATCTTAATCATATGTATAGGCAGGACAGCAACTGCTTTCCACTGTTTTCATGAAACGTGGCTACAAAATGTCTTCGTTACACATCATGTGTATTCACTATTAAAATATCTTTTTTGCGGAACAAATGTAGGTACTTGTTTATTATCATGAATGTAAATAAAAATATAAGAACGGTTTAGTTATCCATTCTTCACTATTATTTAGAACATACGTCTTTTTAAAGAAACATGAAAGAAAGTAAAGTACAGTGTCCATGGTACTGTTCATGGCGATGGTTACCACTTTCCATCAGGTGAGCTGTTAGCTTGTTTACCATTCTAAGTTGCATAAAAAAAAACACGTAAGAGAAAAAATACGACAATATCGTATATATTTGGACTGTTGTCATTATGGATCTGTTGTACTATGATTATATATTCATTAAAGTCAAATACACCTAACCATATCTAACTTAACAATAATTTGGTCAGATGGGATGTTGTTGTATTCAAGCCGAGCAAATTAATAGTGATACATCCTTTGTATGAACTGATTTATAGACGGTAATTTAGCGTTATACACGGCCACGTAATTTCAGTTTATCCCAATCAGTGTTTCATTCCATTGTATATCTTACTAACATAATAAAATTGTAACTAGAAGTTGTATGTACATATATCTCCCATATTTAAGAAAAAATAATACGAGGAGTCAATAGATACCTCAACATAATTTTAAAAAATGTCTGTCTGTCTGTATATTTGTTCAGACATCATACAAAACTATTGCATCAAATTAGATGCGGTTCTCACATTTATATTCTTAAAAGCTCACTTTAAAATCATTTTAAACCATTTTCTTCTAAACCATTTAAAACAAATTTTAATACACAAATTGATATATTAATATAAAAATATATGATTATATAGATTGCCTGGAAGAGATCGCTCTTAGCGATAAGGTCGCCTATTGTTTTCTCATTGTGATTATTTCTTGTAATTGTTTATATTTATAATAAGTTTACTATTGTAATCTTTTGGAGGAAACAATAAAGAGTATGTATCTGTCTATCTATCTATCTATATTAATATAAAAATATTACAGATATGGCATTATACATAAGTTTTAAGATTAGCGTACATCATCGTCAGTACTTTTCATATAATATATAATTTTCTATCGTACATATCTAGGCAATAGAAAATACTAGGCCAAGAAACCGCAAGTAATTTGAGTGCCAACTTACGGTGGTGGTCGTACAAAAGGAGTCCGTACGCGAAATGCATTCCGTTGGAACTACTTACGTGCTAGGTAGATAGGCTACTCATGACAAATATCCTTGATGCTGGGTCGCCCATTCTGTGCAACTCTGCACATGCAGCTTACGGCCATTGTGTACGAACAAAGCACCCCGTGACACTATGAAGATTCAAGAGAGTCTAGAACTTAGAAGAGGAACTTAAAAACTTGAATAAGAGTTTTGTCGGTGGACATTGATAAAAACATTTATTACACTTGATATATTGCGGCTTTGGGTTGTTATAATATCAATAAGATATACAAGTTGAAATCCAAATCATTAGTTTCCATTTAAGGAAATATTAGCAGTGAAACTAAACATTTTTCATGAAGGGTCGAAAAATGAGGAAAAAATGTTGAGCCTTAACACTGCATGTCCAGCTGTCAAGTAAGTATGGGGGACTCTATATTATTTACTATTTTTCGCGTGTTTCTTTAAGGAAAATGTCCAGTTTCACTTAAAATTATACTATTAATGATGTAAATTTCACCTATATTTATATATAAAAATTCTAAGATATTTTCAACTATAATAAAAAAAAAAAATCCTTTATGAGCTTCCTTTCACAAAACTCATGATTAGAACGATAATTAAGAGACCATAACCAGCAGTGCTGTTGATTATGGGTTTCGTATCATAAAAGGACAAGTCTGTTATTACTATAATATCAAACAAATTTGAGATCATAATATAAATAAAAAAATCATATATATAAAAATCGTATATCTCAAAAATTACAGAAAATGGCACTCTACCAATTCACAAAGTAAATTTGAATTTGTTGTGTTAACGAGTAGTTTTGCAAGGAGATTAATTCCCGAGTGCTATAACTGTTCACGCTTAATAATGACAGGTGATGGTAAATCCTCTATTAACAAATTGAAATTTGACAAACTGTAATAAAATTGGGTAAATAGTATCCTGTAAATCAAATAGAAACTACTAAGACGTAAGTTATAATGTCAATGACCGAATATAAAGTGTCATGCCGGTATGGGTATGCCAGATCATATTACTTGTGGGAAAAAGACGAGGGGCACTGGTCTCGAGGCGCCACTTATTCTCTGATATTGATAACTTTTTCATAAAGCAGATACTGTTCTATGAACTAAAGCTTTACACCAACACTGTTTTATTCATAGACATCATAGATATATGAAAATGATGGATACAGTGTAAAGTACTCACGTACTTCGACTTGAAATGCAGTGACAAATACGAGACCAAAAACAATTACACTAGTGTATGTGTAATGTAAATAATAAAAGCATATGACAAAATTGAATTTGTAAAAAAATTAACGTAACATAAAATGATAGTTATTCATGTATTTGTTATCAGGTTTATATTAATTTATGGTCAATCAGTGCCTAATTGGATTCAATGCTGTAAATTTTCCTATAAATAATTGTAGTCGTTTGTAACTTGTATTTACAAAATATTGCAAAGATATGTATAAATCCTACGTTTAACGTGTAATGTTATGAGTTTAAATTTTTTTTGTTATACTAGGTACTATATACATATCTCTCTCTTTATAAAAAAATCTAAATTTGTTTTTATATAAATCTCGCTAAAGCACTAGGCATTTGCTACCAGAATGTTCTTGAATAATTTGCCTATCATCTCTTTTTAACATATATGTTTTTGCTCTTTTACATTATCAGTCTAAATATTTTTTAACAAAGGTTATTTTAAGCTATTGTTTTAGGCCAAATGTATCGACGAAATACTTCCGGACGTGAATCATACAATAACGTCCATGCATTCAAATTATATTCGAAACAATCGTAACTTTTTCAGTTCTCTCCTGCTATTTGTGCACATTAAATGTAATGCTCGTTGTTAGGAACAACGTTTTTGCCAAGATCGATTATCTAATGAGTCAGAGTCGACATGGGACTGCACTTGGCATCCCCACTCCACGTTGATGGATGACAAATCGCTTTTACATCCCATGTGCGGCGTTTTCGTACTACTGAATAGCGTACGATTAAAATGTTCTTTCTTTTATTCGATAGCACTTTCGTCCCCTTAGTAGGCATTGACTCCAATAAATGGATAAGAAATATTAAGGTAGAACGCTCGCTTTCAACTTCCAAAATCAATAGAATGCTTCTCAAATAAAATAGTACTTGTTTACCGTTTCGACTAAAAGGTATATTCAGTTTGGTAGTAACTTGGTTTAATGATTTTTGATGTAGGTCAACTATAAATTATTTATTATAAGTTATTCGATATATGTGTTATTTGGTAATGTTTTTCAATAATGGTTTATTTATCTTTATCTTATGTTAGTATGTTGGTACCTAATGAAGTTGTTTAAGAGAACTAAACGTTTATACCCTCTTTCCATTTCTCAAAAAAAAAAACAAAATATAATAAAGCTATTTAACAAGATGGAAAGTATATATGTACAAAATCTAGTTACGTCAATAAAATACAAAATACGCTGTTTCCTACAGGATTTATTTTGGAGTTTGCTAAAATACTAAATGACTTAATCCTTCTCCCTTTCGACATCGGACGATCAGATGGAATAAGAGCCTCCACTATTATGTCGTAGACATACTATTTATACACTTGAACCACTATGCGCTTTTCCTTTTCTCACTGCTTATGTTTTTCCATCCAAATATCATCTGCACCAATTTAAAGCAATAAATGTATTACTAAAAATGCTATTCGTAGGCCCGCGAGCCCCATCTTAGACCACATGTTTAGCTTAGCATTCCATCAGGTGAAATTGTGATATAATTGTATACATAGTTATGTGTAGTTAGACAGAAAAAGTAACAATTCTGAATAAATTAAGATGACATAAAATATTCTTTATTGCAGTCATAAATCCTAATATTACAAAAGTTACAGTTTGTAAAAACATTTAGATATTTGTATCTTTGTTACTGAATCACACATAAACCGTTATTATGATCACATATTATGATGGCAAAGTTTATTTTGCCATCATAAATGTGATAATTATCACACTCCCCCCACCTTCTACCCAGGATGTGATAAACTTATCAATAAAAATCTAAGAAGTCCTGTGACTTTAATTTAATTTGATTACATACTTTTACGCACAATAGTTCTCAGCAGGTACCTAAAACCTATTACAGTCACTTTGAATGGCCCTCGTCACCACAAACATATGAGTCACCATCGTTCCCAGCAATGACTTGTTTTCCTGTCTGCTATTACCGATAAAATATCTGTTCAGAATGTACCTAGACTGTCGAATGGAGCTTTCTCTATAATTAACGACATAAGTTTTAAGCCTTAGTAATAATACTATACTTTCTATGCTCTGCTTAGTTTGAAACTAGATGATCGTGTACAATGTCCACAGATATATTAATTACTAGTCGTTTCCCGCGGAGTTGCCCGCTTCTAGTGAGCAACTTTAAGCGAGTTTTGCTTCTTCTATGTAGTTCACTGTTATGTTCAAATGTTAAATGGAGCAAACGGCAACGCATTAGTGAAAACCGCATTCAAATCGGTTAAGCCGTTTCTGAGACTAGCGTGCACAAACGTACAGGCAAACCGACAAATAAACAAAAATTCTAAAAATCATTGTTTTGGTTTCTTTTGCGTTCATAAAGCCGGGGGGCTTATAATAGTTTTTCTTATATATCTTCCATGTACAGCCACCGATCAGTTACGATTTTATTATATGATTAATTGTTAAGACACCATCCGCCGTGTGGTCCCGGCATAGCTTGCCTTGCTTATGTTCAGCTGTGGAGAGTTAGAGACTGATATGAAGACACAATCCACAAATTATATTAATCAAATAGAAACATAAGACGATATTTTTATTTATCTCTCGACGGACTAACGATCGTAGAGCAAATCCGTTGAATCTGCATCTAAGTACCTGGCTGATAAAGCGAACCGTCTTCTGCTTTGCAGACAAACGTTCATCAACTGTATCGAACTTGGAAGACATTTAAGAAATAACAAAGTTTGGGTACTGCCTACATAGAAGCAATTTCTTAAATTGTCATTAGCTTCTTGATTTTTGGTAGATACTTCAGTGGATATCCTCATTTCCAATTCTATGAATAATCGAAACCTCAACACATAGTCCTCTCTATTTCTTTACTTTATTTAAGACCGAGATGAGATAGAGTTTCGTTACAAATTAAACTACGTTTTTATACCATAGAGAGTTACTGGAAATATCTATAATATTATTTATTTTTCTAATGGGTGAAGATGGAATGGTAACCCCACGTGCTCTATCGGTATACGCTGGCTGAGCACCAATGAAGGGAGACAGGTGAGAATGAAAGCAGGTCAGTTGGTCTATAGCGACCAATTGAACAAGAATTGACCACTATAGTTTCCAGAGGGAACCGTATGGAGGTAGCATAGTAATAGAGCTGTTATACTCGTATTCCCATTATTAACAATCCCTTCCCCCCTATTAATTATAAAATAAATAAAAATAAAATGAATAATAATAAAATAAATTTAATAAATTAAAAATAATTTTAATAAATTAAAAGTGTAACATGCATTAATCAATTAAATTATTTGACTTATCAATTTGGACAATACTTATATTAAATTTTAGATAATATGTGGTATATTATTTATAATTGTAAAAATGTTATTGAAATGTAAGTTTAAAATATGAATCAGTTTTGTGGTTAGGAATAATAACAGTCATATAATCCACGGGTGCTTTACATCCTATATACCTAGTAATTTAGAATATTTAATATAACAATTATTTGTTACCTATTTGTAATATTATTGTTTTGTTGGAGTTCAGAACCAGTCGCTGTGCTCTGAATATTTATAGACAAGGATTAAATCTTTATTCAGAGTGACTTATGATGGTCCAAAGTCTTTGTGTTGATTAGTAACAGCAATATTATCTGCATACTTTATAGACTATTGTAATATCATTGAAACCAAATAAACAAATATGAAATAAAATACTCTTTGTGGTCCACTTTTGAAAATAGGCATACTTCAGCTGTGTCTAAATCTCGCGACCATTGGTATTTACCACTTTTAACAAACTCCAATATTCATGCTCTCTAAAACAATGTATAGTTGAAAAAAATAACTTTATTATAAATTTTTTGGCTGCCTTATTATAATTTTTCAGACCGATCTTTTTACAATGTAACACAGTTTGTAATCTATTATTTTTTATTGTGATCTTTTGGGTCATCGAGATATTTTAGATCCTACTGACACAAAGCAATCTTTGTTCTCATATAATTATGTACCCAGGTAGATGGTATGATGATGTCATTGAGTTATGAAGGTCTATATTTATTTATAAACAAAATGTGCAGAAAATACATTTCTGGAATTTTTTAAATAGACATTTAGACAAAGAATACAAAGGCAAGAACACTGAAAGAATGAAACAACTATACAAAAGGCTTTATCTATGGAAACAGGGTTGCCAGTAACCTCAATTATAAACAATTATAAAGAGGTAAAATTTTATTGTTTGAATGTAAAGATTTGGGATAACTAAACCGATTGTAAAACTTTATAGAACTACACTATTATTGAGTAGGTAATATACGTCTAATTATATTTCCATTCTTTGCGACTGAAACCGCCAAAGCTAGTTATTAATATTATTATATTTTTGAACTGGTAAAATGGAATTGTACTTTTGCAGCTTAAGTCCATTATCGTCATAAACTTTACAAGAAGATTAATGTGGAGGAAACTTACAAATAAACAATAACACTTAGTTGACTTTTGACTAACCTTTTTTTTTTGGATTCTTTCTTTTTGAATTTTGTGAAATGAAAAATTTTCTACTTTAGAAATATGAGGTATTGTAGGCAATTTTGGTAGGTATATTATAAATTTCTTACTAATTGACTCATTCTTCGGGATATATAATCTTGCAAAATAACGATAATTACATACAATTATGTATTTAAACTAATTCAATGCGTCAGATTTCTATTATTTATGCATCTTTATAGATCTTTGTAAATAACAAGAACGAACTCAAAACACAACAGTATTTATAGATATGATTTAAGTTGTAATATTAGCTTCCAATAGCTATTAAAACCTAGCTTAGAGAAAGAGAAATTAAAAATATTGCATTATTATTAAAGGTATATGCCTTTAATAATAATGCTATCTTTAGGATGTCGAAAGACTACTACGAGAATGACTCACAATATATTAGCTGTATTCTTCTTCCGTACTCAAATGAGATATAGAAGCGAGACGTGATAATAATGATGAATCAAAAGCAATAGTAACTGTGTTAACATATATAATAAAATGAGGGGAACCGCAACTGGGATTGGATTAAATATAATCATTGAAAAGTCAGTTTCAATTGTGTTGCAGGAAAATGAGATATACAGGATGTGTGAGTGAGATGTCAATGTTGGTGCAAGTAAAAAGAATATATTTATATTCTTATGCAATAAATTAGTCCTGTAAGTAGATTTTAAAATCATAAAGCGTCTTAAAGAGTTGATATCAAAGAAATAGTTTGATACTAGATACTACACAGCTGAAAATTACGTCGATATCGAAAGGACAGAAAGAAACAAATAAACGTCCTATACAATTCTATTACGTATCGAATTTATTTTAGTACGATGTGCAATGAAATGAATTTAAACAAACAAACAAGTCTAAAAACATGCTACGTAATCTCGTGTGCGCAACAATAATTATACAGTTTGTAACAAACAAACAAAACCAATACCATAGACGATGAAGTAAGTTTCCGCAAGTAGGTAGTTAGACGTTTTCTCTGCAAAACTGTTACTGTGCAGGTTACCGATATCTATATGCGTAACTAAAAACATCTTGAATTTGTAGAAAACAAAAGAATTTCATCTTGTCACCTCGACGCTCCATATTAGAAGACGAAATTTTTTTGTCGTTCTACGACCCATGTTTCTTCGGAAAAACGTTATCACTGGTAGAATTTTCTTTTAAAATGTGAATACTATAACTGTTATTTCATACTGTATTATATAATCATCATTTCAGCCATTGTTCGTTCACCGCTGGACATAAGCTTCCCCCATAGACTGCCATAAAGAACGGTCCTAAGCCACCTGCATCCACTGATTCCCTGAAATGCACTTCAGGTCGTCACTCCATCTAGTGAAGGGGTTGTCACTCAAGAACCTTTCTTCCCCATCGGTTATCGGTTCTTCGAGCTATATGACCAGTCCTTTGTCACTTCAGTTTGCTTATCCTTCGGGCTATGTCGGTAACGTTCGTTCTTTTCGTAATATCTTCGTTTCGGATTCTATCACGCAAAGAGACCCCGAGCGAATATTATATAATAGTGATGATAAATTCAGCATTGACGAGCATAAATGCACATCACATCATATTGCTTTTTCGTAACCTCATTTTCCTGATACTCGTATTATTGTGTACGAACAAGAAAAACAACATTTATATCAGATATACTTCAATTCAGTGAATACATAAATCAAATACTACAAACTTTACAATAGAATAAACAATTTGATTTCGAAATAGCACACGATGTGAATATCCGCGTGTCGTTCATCGCTTGCTCCAAATCTCTGTAGGTAAGTCAGACTTGTGCACCGAGAACAATGCGCCCACGTTGCAATGCCATTCGCAAGGACTTTCTTTCCTACGTTTGACACGAATGTAACACAAAGAAAATGTCATTTACAACCAGTCACAGTTATATCATCCTGACTCGTCTTTGCTAGAAATCGTTTTGCGCTTTGTGTGTTATAAAATAAGAACATATAACATGGATATTAGTTATTATTTCAGAAGCGAAGGAAATTGACTGCTATGTTGTATTTTATCAATAATTTTCGTTTTTCGGATAATAAAACATTTTCGACTTACGACTACATGATAAACAATTTCAATATCATACAATATTGTTATTCTAATATTAAAGATTGCAAATGTATATGAAATAAATAATTTACAAAATACTAGCTGTGACTGGAATATGTCCACTGATCAAAATAAAAAGTAGTTTATATCATTCTCCATTCCATATAGTACGTGTGTATCAAATTTAATAGTGATTACTTGAGCCCTTAATACGCACAGATGTGACAAACTAATAAATTTACTTTCTTGTTTATAATATTAGAATTTTTGTTTATTCTAGAAGGTACTGTAATTGACTAACATGTAGTAATAATCTTTTTAATTGATTAATAATACTAAATCCTTTAAAATAAGGGTCTTCTTAGAGTAATTATTCTCTTAGATAAATTATAGTTGATAGAGTTTTATAGAAAAGAATCTTATATAGATAATAAGAAGCTCCTACAGCAATAAGCTGAACTTGACAGAACTAGATTACTTTAACTTATGCCTTTAAACCTTTAGACGTTTTATAATGGTTGCCGGTGTTAAAACAACACTGCATGTTGTTTTGCATATATAATTTCAGATTCATAAAACCTTTTCTATTGGACCAATTGACCTGTTCTATAAATTTTGTTCTTAACATCAAAGACTTACGTATTTTAAGTATGTTTTATAAGATAAAGTTTTATTTTTTTTTCTAATTACAGCATTGTCAAGTAAACCTACAACCCACCTAGTTGTATTAAGCGGAAACCGTAATTTACATGCCGGTCTCGATTTGTCGTTATCTTTCATTCTCATCACTAATTTAATCAATTACATTATTTTTCATTACAAATTTCTGTTATTGCAATCGCAATGTTTCTTTTTACTGTCGGAATAACGTAAATGTTCTCATTCGATAGAGTTAGTATTCTTAACCGTAATAAATAAAAAAAAAATTGTGTACTCAGATTAATCATAATTGATACTGGATGAATAAAGGTAAAATCTGGAATACTTCTATATCTCTTAAAGAAAAATTTATTTAGATAAATAAGTCAGCGAAATAACCCAGCCTATGTATCAATATCGTATTAACGTTATAAACAAATGAGTTTTGATTCTGCATTTAAATTATTTGTTATGATTTGACGCAAATTTCGGACATGACCCTTGCAGGTCCAAAACGTCACCCTAGCTGCGCTATGTAAAAAGATTATAGTGACAAATCACGAAGAGTGATTGTGTCCCAATGTCCGAAAAGGGTACCGCGTATTTATATAATCACATTAAGTAACGCAGAATTCCAGGAATTTAGTTAGGGCGGCACTACAAACTTCCTTCAGGCAGCAAGTGTGGAATCCAATAAAAGGGTCGAGAACGGAGCCGCTTTTCTATCCGGTAAAGTGAGAATTATACGTTCCGAAAAATAAAGAAAAAAAACTACAACGCTGTGTAAAGTAGGGTACCAACCGCTGTAACTTTTCTTCGTAGACGGGAATTACTTATGACCGACAAGGGGAAAACAAACTACGAAAACAACATAACGTGTTGTGCTTGATACTAGACCTTTTTTGTTATGTAAGTACATGGGATCAATGTCATAACTTTATGCCGCAATGGTTATACTATGCAAACGGTTGATACTGACAGATTGATCTACATACAAAAATAAACATTTCTTTACAAAAATGTTGTTTACAAACCCCGAGGTACTAAAGTAGCTATTTTTTTTATTCATAATCGAATTTAAAATTCGATTCCATTCGCATTGTAAATCCAGTGTAATTGTATATTTTCTATCAAAATCCATAAAATGAGGATTCCAGAATCAAATGTAAATTACAAATGGTCAAATTACAGCATTTTTATGAATCTAGATTTCACAGTTACTTATACGTGCACTGTGTAGCGCAATTTCTCGTAGGTAATTATCAATTTATTAGATAAATTACAATTGGCGTTACTACTGTTTTTAATAACTACTACAGTATTAGTACAGCTACGGACTCACTATTGTCAAAAATGTGACAACATTCTGCATTACAAATCAAATTTAAATTAAAAATCTAGTGAATACATATCCCTAGGGATTATATGTTCCCTAGCGTTTCATTTGCATACGGATACAATATAAAAAAGGACTTGTTCATGAGGGCTCTGATGCAAAGCAGTAAACGTCGTCTACACTCGTATCATATATACGATATAATTGCACAATGATTATCACAGAATACACTGCGATACCCATGGTATCCCCTCATGTGTTGCTATATCTGATGGCTATGGTGTTATGCCTCCGTAGCCTGTAATTTCACTTCTATATCCCTATATACTCTTCAAACCGAAACATAGCCATGCAAATACAGCTGCTTTACGGCAGAAATACAAGTAAGACACAGGTTCCCCTGCCAATGACTTGTGTATACAGTCTCTCCCTCTGGTACAACATAAAATTTAAAGATCATTAGAAGCAGTAGTTAATTTTAAACTTTCGCGTTGTTTACACATATTTTAAATACACAATAGGGACTTAACGCGATGTAAAAACCTTTACAGGCCATTAGTAGTAGATAGTAGGTAGTCGTGGTCACGACGTGGTGCAATCCACGTCGAAACGTCGGCAATAAAAAAGCTGGTATGTAGATACTTTTTACCTGTAAAGGCTTTTACATAGCGTTAAGTCCCAATTGTATATTTAAAATATCTTTAGAATCTTTTCAAAATTGACATTATTAGAGTTTTTAATAGATATCTAAAAAAAGATAAATACAACTAAAAGAAAAAATCGTTAGAGAATACAAGGAAATTCAGAATATAAACAAAATAAAACACTCACCTAAGTAAAAATAAGTAAAGTACATTTAAGAGTTATCTCTCCTTAGTTATGGTTTTAAGCAAATCTTTATGAAAAAGGGAAGCATTTAATTTCCATTAAAGTATCTCTGACTCGATAATCTGCAAATCGCTTAAAAATATTATAAAATTCAACGTCGCAACGCAAACACCGGAACGAGGAAGAAAAATCTCACAAAACCCCCGACGCAAATTCGAATTAAATAGTCGTATCTCTCTAGTGACAGTAGGAATCCATCAGCGGTCTCGATTGAGGCGATAACCAAGCGGCCCCCTCACCGCGCACCCCGTGCCACGGTCGCTGAAAAATAAATGGTAATTTGATAGCGCCCTCTAGCGACTGATAGTCAATGCCGGGCAAAAGAATAAAATGTTTATAGACGATAATACTTTTTATGCAGATCCAATGTATTTTAATTAAGTTATTAAATATTTTATTTATATTACAATTATATGTTTTATCTACATTAATATAAAAAACGGATGTGTTTGTTTGAACGCACTCATCTATGAAACTACCAGTAAGATTTGAAAATTTATTTTTGCACTTGATAACTAATTTCTTGTATAAGCTATTCAACATCACGATACGACTACGGGCGAAGCTGCGGGATACAGTTTAGTTATTTGTTTTATAACAATTTAAAAGTTACATTTAGATACGCATTTTAATTGGACATTAAAGTTTTATTTTTTAACGCTACAAAGGACTCAATCTAGAAGTCTGTTGGCTTCAAGTTTTTGTTTGATAGCTTCTGGTAGACAGTAATTACGAAGTTGGAAATGAAAGAGTTTCCCTTTTCCAAATAATAATTGCAACTACCCATGAGTTCTTTATAAGTAGTACAGTGTTTAAAAATCATAGTATGTATAAAATATGTAATAACCTTATGTAATAATATAGATAATCAGATAATGTAGAATATTACCCAATATATGATATAAATTGAAATACTAAGTATATTATAATGACCTTTAAATAGTTCGTGTCTTGTAATGTAACGGCATTCTAATTTAAATTCCCTACATGCCATTGATAATTGACCTTATCGATTGATGCCATAAGTATACTCGTATAAGTATGTGTTATTTTTCGCCTTTTGAACAGTTTGGATTGCTGGGTTTTGAATCTTTGAAATGTTTCATGTTTCAATACAAATATAGAAACTATAATCTTGGATTTTTCCACCCTGATGTTGACATACATTAGCAAGACTTTCCATTGCGGACAGGTGAAACATAAAGGGAATAAATGATGAAAGTTTAACATTGCAGATACACGTAGCGGTTCGTGTGAAAACGAAATGGGATTAGAAAAAATAACGTTTGATTTAGATAACGCAACTATTTAAGAAGTCACTTTTATTTGAGTGTTACTAATTTTGTTTTTGAAAAATCAATAATTACCATGTTTTTGTAATTTCAGTAAGTCTGTTATATTTATTCGTCGAGATTTAACGCGAAGCCGTGCGTTTATGAAATTAAGAAAGTCAACAATGTTAATATTAAATCTTGCGTATCTTTACTTATGACAATATAATCTTCATCAAAACGAGGAAAGACGTATTGCAAAGATAAATAATACATATTTATATATGTTTCCGTCTTTACTCCAAGCCCCGTTCTTACACAAAAGAGAACTAACGGTTAATGATTTTTTTAATTACTGTACATTACTTGTACCCATTCAATGGCATCACAGACTTTTCACTACCTTTTTGTTATTCTTTTTTTTACTAACAAAACATACCTTATCTATTATCTATATAGTATATATACGAGTATAGTAATTATTAAACGAAACGTTGGCAATAAAAATCAAGTATAGGTACTATTTACCTGCAATTTTCGTCGCATTAAGTCCCGATAGTATATTTTAAATAATTATTTCTTTTATTTTAAATTAACACTTATTAGTGATTTTCAGTGGGTTACTTTTTATAGGATAATTCATATCTAAAATTAGATTTTTGCTTACTACTTGGTACGCGTGATTCCAGAAAGAGGAAGGTTAATGAAATAGAGCATTTGTAGATAGCGTGTCAACTTAAAATATAAAAGTTTTTAAATTAGGTATATTTTAAAAAAATATGTGAAAACTACATCGAAATTGGTGCAGTAGTTTTTGCGTGATGCTGAAATAAACGTATAGACAAAATATCTAAAAAATATTATTTTGCCTATTGTTACTCTTACTAAGAGTCCTTATATCAATTTTTCTTAAATATCTCCCATGTACAGACATCTAGTTACAAATTTATTATAATAGTAAGAATAAAGAACCAAGCATTTCTTCAGCTTGAAATATACGTGACGTCATATCACATAACCTACGTCTACCCCTCCTCTGGCATCTTCATTTTTAACAACTCTTCGGTTTTAGATATCTAATTGCAAAATTTTATTTTCGTATTTGAGGTACGGAACCCTAAAATTAGAAGTGTACTCGTGGATACGTAGGTGGCGGGTGTTATGGGTGGCAAAGTAAATTTATATTTACACAGTGTCTAAACTGTTCAGCCAGAATCTATAGGGTTGCTACTTGTTAATAGTACTATTAGAAATCAAGAATAACTATAATAAATAAAATTTACGTCTGCGCTGAGAGAAGAAAATTAATTAATAGAGAATAGAAGATACGAAATGCTGGGCCAACTTATACAATATGATATCACAAAAAATCTCTTTAAAGGAAAGATAAAAGTAAAACAAAAGACAATAGGCGAAAGGAAAAACTAAAAAGCAATTATATGGGACAGATAAAATAAAATCTAGGTATTATATCGTATAGGAAAATAAAGAATATGACCCGAACAGAACCGTTTGAAAAAATTACACGAAGTAGTTGCCCTAACAAGAGACAGTTAAATTAAAAGAATAATTTATGAAATATAGATCTAAATTAATATATTTTATTAATTACTTTAATTAATACCTTAATTAAAGAAATTATGTTGGGGTTAGAGGAGCACTATTTGTTTTCTCACTGTGATCATTTCTTATAATTGTTTGTATCTATAATATGTTTACTATTGTAACAATTGAGAAAATAATAAACAGTACCTGTCTATGTATCTATTTAAAAAATTGAAAATACATATGTTAATGATTTATTAATATATATATTTATGTAACAAGTATTCGCTAAATCTTTTTATATTTAGAATTACAGATTTTTAGACCATACAGTCTTAAGAAATGGCAATTGACAACCCTAGGACAGGGTATGTTTATGAAAATATCCATTAGATCTCTAGAAGAAGATTTGAAGCTTAACGGAAAGGTCACTATGATAAATAATACATAAACGTTTTTAGAATAAACATGCCCTGTCATGTATACAGAAGTAAATAAATAACTTTGACTCTCATTATATTTTCCACTTTTTTTTCAGACAAAAGCATCGATGAATTCTTGTTGTTGTGGTAAACACTTGTCTTACCGATTTTTTGTAAAGAATACTCTAAAGCAACGTTTTTAAAAACATACTTGTTTGTTAAAGATATTTATCATTACCGAAAAATCTGTCTAAAAATTTCATCGTCCAATAAAAAAAAAACCTTTTACTTTATTTTATTCACCTATTTTCTCGTATGATATAACAGACTGAGATACAAAGTTTTTAAATCATAAATTTGGTTCCATTACTTTTTTTTAAGTTTTCTAGATAATTAAGCTAAAAGAAAACCTCAATCGCGACACTTTTGACTCTTACGATTTATTATAGAACCTACAGATGTCTTATTCATGAAAGGTTACTATTTTAGAACTGATTAATTAATAATCAGTATATGATATTATTAATTACAATAATAATCCTATTAAATTAAGTGCGTAATATGATAGGCTAAACAGTATATATGTATGTACGAATAACAGGGGGCTTAATATACAAGATTACCGTATAAAAGGTTTAGAGTGGTTTGAAACCGTCAAAGGCTTGAGATAATTAAAGTTGGTTCTGGGTAAATCCATCTTTTGTTGATGATTTACAGTCTCTGAAGGCTATGTTAGTGAATTCGTAATTTTAAATTAATAAGAATTCTAAATTGTTTATCAGGCTTTACTACTAGTTTGTTTTAGTATGTATTACCTTCTATATACAGATTTAGTCATATTAATGAACAAAACACACAGAAATATGCTGGGTCCATAACCTCGTGATTGATATTAGTGGAAGACTATGTATATCTTATAATTAGTTTAAATTTTATTGCGATTTTTCATTGAAAGGTATATTTTTTATGCAAATTGTTTTTTTTTATATTAATACACTATGATCACGAACGACCTTCTTGTTCTTACACAATCCATTATATTATGTACAATATAAGACTGTAAATACAATATTCATCTGAATATACAACGGTATATAATTGTCAACTTATTTTTTTGCAGATATAAAAAATAAAACGAAGTATATGTCCTTCGAGCCACGGCCTAGACGAGACTAGACATGATAATTATATTGAAGTCAAAGATGTAAATAAGGTTATGTAACGAATAGACGTCACGCCATCACGGCTTTTTATATAAAAAAGTAAGATTTATTATTTCATTCATTCAATTATAAATTGAATATTATTCCGTCATAATTATGTATTTAGTAGTTTTTGCCATCGACTTCATTTCTATGAGCGTAATATGTAATTTTATTAAAACTATACTACATCCTTCTTTTCCGTCTAATAAAAACAACAATTTATTTCACATTTATAATGTCGGTTAGTATCGTAACTATTTAGTAAATAGGAAAAGTACAAACGCTGAATGCTGTTCGACGTACTTAGATATATAATTAGAATGCAAAATTTTATTATAACGCAATTGTTAATTGTATTTAGAAATAAAATGTATATTACTTGTAAATTAACTCAAACGGAGACGTATTGATCTTGGGGAAAAATCAACAAATAACCTTTATGTTTTTTTTATAACACAGGGGGCAAACGAGCATGCGGATTACCTGATGGTAAATGACTACCGCCGCCCATGATCACTCACGACACCAAAGGCATTGTAGGTGTGCTGCCGGGCTTTTAATAAGGAATATGTCCATCAAATATAATGCAAATTACATTATTATGAAAATATAAGAATATCAATATGATTGTAATGGATTACAAGTTAGAGGCGTTTACACGAGTCGAGGCAGATCCTTGACCCTAGCGGTCGCGGGTAGGCGGCCGCCGCCGATCAGACACTGTCGCCGGCGCCCTTCCCGTACAAATAAAATATCAATATACGTACACTGAACTAGACATGGGCTGTACAAAACATGAATAAAAAATATGATACAAAACCCAACAAATATACGATATAAATGTCAAGATGTTTGTTACTCTATCACGTTAAATGACCGAACAGATTTTAATGTAATTTAGGCTACAGATAGATCATATCCTAGATTAAGCGATAGGGCACTTTATATACTCATTCATGCGGCATAAAGCAAACAAAATAATTTGGAACACTAAACTTAGTTCGCATTGATGTAACTTGGTTAAACATTTAGATTAAACCTGTATGTTTTCAGCAAATAAATCCATTAAATTGGTCAAAAATCCTACCATACCATTACGAGTATGTCGGTCTGATTTCTATATCTATAGAATTTATAGCGGCATACCACAAATTGATATTAAGCGGCAAAGTCCGTGTTGTCCCAGGGGAAAATCTGCTACTGCCTTGGAGTTCACAATATATATTAAAATTTTGTCCGATAAAAGATGTTACTTCAATCGTGAAAAAATTACTATGAGAACAACATGGGAATAAACCCAATCAATTGCAAGAATAATCATTAAACTCAGTCCAGAGTTATTAACAAATATAGCGCAACATATATACAATAATATAGTATTGATTTGAGGATTTTATCTTTAAAGTCATGTGATTTGAATAATGAGTATTAAAGACTAAACAACTGTAAATATCAAGATCAGTTTACATCTAAAATATGTATTGTAGATGTATTTAGATCTTGGTATATATCTACATTAACTTATGCATTACTTACAAGTTATTTTTCTGTTAAAATAAATAAAAGTGATCCAGTAACTTAAATTTATGTGAAAACAGGCTTACTTTCACATTTACCATAATTTGTTAGAATGTCATTGACCCTAATAATAAATATTGCAAAACTTTTTCATAATCAGGAAGACATTAAGGTGAGTAAAAATAGACACAATGTAAGTACGTGTGTATATTACAAGCATCAAAACCACAAAGGAGCTGTGCCAAAACTGTTTATTGAATCGGAAGTATAAACCATTCTATAAAATCATGATGTGAATATTAACAGGAAAAGTGTTCTTGTCATAATATCAGTAAATTGTTTTTCGATACACCTTTGACCATGACAATCATAATGTAATTACAATGCACTGTGTTACATGTAGATTTTGTCCAAGAAATAAAAAATATTAATCAAGATTCAAGCAATAATAAAACATAAAATAAATAAAACAATAATATAAAATATAATTTATAAAATGCCCGTTATACACATATATAAACAATAATAGAACAATTTTCAACTGATTATTAATCAATCAGAAATATTGAAAATTATTCAAATATTGTCGAAAATTGGAAGCTAAACCTGACGTCGCCACATATTGGTAAGCTTTGGTATGAACGTTTTTAGTGCTCCTAATTGACGTCCCCTAATATTAATAATCTCATGCATTTATAAAAGTGATTAGTTTTAATTTAATAAATATAAAACCAATCTCAATATTATAAATACTACAACATTTACATTAAATATTTTGATTTTGACATATATTACCAATAAAATAAATTTTTTTCTTAATTTATAAATTGTAATAAATTAAGTACGATGTTTACTATTACATAGATATCATTTAATATATTGCTTTTTGTATAATTTGTATCATAATCATATGTTTCAATTTCACTTTTCTAACATATTTCAGTATTTTCCAAGTTCTATATATTATAAAAAAATCATCCAATATTTCATTAACAATAAGGTTTAAAAGCGTCGAAGGCGGTGTACGTGAACCTTCAGCTCTCATAATATTTCACTATGGCGAACCGGCTATTCTTTTCATCGTGCTGGCATTTTACCAAGTGACTTTTTATTTAACTACAAAGCTATGTCGGGGGCGCAATCAATGCTCCACAGAAGGAAGATCGGGGCCTAAGCGTTTTTTTTTTATTTCCCCGACCACTATTATAACCAGCGAGATTTCATTTGCGATATTAAAATTCTATTGATATTTTTGTGCGCCTTTATATGCCCCGAAGGTTACTTTTACTATTCATAATTTTATTATACAAAATGAAATGGAAATTATTAGCATCTTTTTGTGGAAATGTTCTACCAAAAGTAACGGGATATTTTCAACCGACTTCAAACAATGAGGAGGTTCTCAATTTAGTTGTATTTTTTTATGTTTCTTTTCGCAGAACTTCGTCATGTATAAACCGATTTGGAAAACTCTTTTTTATTTAAATGGATATGGATACTTTTAATAGGTTCTATTGTGCCCAATGTACTTTTAAAAGGTTTAATTTGTCAGTGTCGGTTCAGTAGTTTAGTATTAAAAAAGTTTTTAAATGAAAATTATTAATTTTGTTACAATTGAAATGGCTACTTTTTTGTGGAACAATATCTTAAATTATTTCTAAATAAATATGGCTCAAAAAATAACAAAAAAAGAAATATGCCAACTTGACTGCCAAATGCATTTGTTTCTTTGGGAATAACATTCAGTTTTACTAGTACAAAACGCTCCTTTAGAAGGATGCAAATATTTTCGAATTTACCTGTATTTTTTGTTATTATTAAAAAATAAGTTTATTACATTCCACTAACATTGATATCAGCACAATACTTTTTCTTAATAGAGTATAAATGCAGTCGGCCATTGTAAGACTTCGGAAGAAACTAATGGCGACAGAGTTGGTAATGAAATAAAAGAAAAACGAGGCTACATTTCATTAAAACCTATTCATGGTGCGTATTCATGAATAATAATTATTCGTTTACAAATTCGAAGTCCGTTCTAATTTTCTTTCAAAATAAGTATAGGAACTGACAGACGTATTAATTAAATTGGTGTAAGTATTAATTTTATATACTAATAAAGATGATGTAATAATAGGAGATAATAAGCTATTAATGAAATAAAAGTATTGTATAGTATATCTTTTCAGGAAAACTTTATGGGTACTATAGGCGTCACAGTTTATTCTGTAATGCCCATGATGTTCATGTCTATGAGTGTCGATTGTCATTTTTCTGTTAGGGGGGCCGATAGCATGATTGCCATTCTTATTTGGTTAAAAAAATATTTACAAAAAAAACCGTCTTCAATTGTTTAAAAACCAGTTATTCTGATCTAAAAACTAAAATACTAAATTAACTTTGACAATATTTTTATGAGATCAATCTATAAGTACAATTTTTCGGATAAAAAAAAATTATAAATTGATTTAGAACTGACAGTTATGAAGTAAAAAACAAAAAAATACAATCGAATTGAATCGAATCCTTGCTTTTGAAGTTTAGTATCCTGGATGGGTCATTATTTTACAGTGGTACGAACATCGTACTACAATAAAATAATGACTATTTCTTTTATGAATAAAGGACTAAAGAATTTTGTTTTCGAAAATGCTCATTTTTGTAACATTTTTACGACGCAAAAAATCTTTGACAAAAGATTGTTTGCTACCATTTTTTTTAAACACGTTAAATCTAAATTTAATTCAAAATTTTTACAAGTAACAGTGACAGGGACGTTTATTATAAAAAATTACTGTACATCATTTAATATAAATCATTAATTTTATTTGCAAACTAAACGTCAGTGCTTGAGAATTGTGAAGAAAAATCATATAAAAAAATTCATTGTGCCATCATTCAGAGAATGAATTTTTATGAACATCGCTTTTAAGGTGATTATATTCGTCCTACTGGTTGTTTTCTATTTTACATGATAAATAAGTAAGTATAAGTATATTAAGTGCCACATAATTACACCACTTGCTTAGTTCTCAATCTAAAATGCCCTATGTTATAAACTACCAATTAACGAACATCTAAGAGGACTACCCCGAATACTTAAAGACACTTAAAAATGTTAGTTTTCTAATTTAGCCCGACTGGAAATCGAACTCGGGCCTCATTTTCGTAAAGCTCCAACCACTACATCTCGAAGATAATCTTTACACAGCCATTTAACTTCAATAATTGTTATTTGAGATTAATGACTGAAACATTATTGCGGTTTACATGGTTTCAGGTTCATGCAATACTCGCCTGCAAGTGACGTCCTGTTACAATTTACCTCAAATTGTAATTTATTTTTATCATCTGTGGTTTATGGCTACTAGTTACCCTTATTACA
This sequence comes from Galleria mellonella, assembly GCF_026898425.1. NCBI lineage: Eukaryota > Metazoa > Arthropoda > Insecta > Lepidoptera > Pyralidae > Galleria > Galleria mellonella. The sequence goes on from NW_026442086.1 coordinate 1,145,576, forward strand.
CTTACTGATTAATAATCTGCGTATAAAGTAATATTTAATTTGCATAGACATTAATTTATTTTTGTTTTTATACTTTAGATTAAAAATAAAAATAAAACGTTTTTCAGCAGTTTTCTTTAAATTTTGCCTCTAAAGGTATGAGATAGAGGATAATTTCATTTAGATGAAAATTTGTTCATTTTATGTCAGAAAGACGAAGTTTTAATTAAAAAAAAATAATAATATAGGGGTTTGCTATGTAACCAAACTCCATATAGATGAAACCGCGGGCAATAACTATAACTTATAAGAATGAAACGGAAAAGCAATTCCAGCAAGAAATCGAATGTCACATGCGAGCGAAGTCACGGCAGACGCTAGTATTAATTACATGTACAATATATATAACACTTCTTTAAAACATAATTTTACTGCATTTTGCAGGAATAATATATAAAAAAATTATCATTAAAAGCAAAAAAATAGATAGATAGATACCCATTATTGTTTCCTCCAAAAGATTACAATAGTATAATTTATTATAAATATAAATAATTACAAGAAATAATCACAATGAGAAAACAATGGGCGACCTTATCGCTAAGAGCGATCTCTTCTATAAATAAATATTTTGTATTCAATGATTACATCAAAATTAAGGTCTGAATTGGTAAAGATATCATATAATTATACACATATACACAAATACCGGTAAATTGAGAATATTCATCTTTTTGAAGATGCTGAACAATAGAAAGTTATTAACATCTAGATACAGTCAACAATTTTATTCTATTACAAAGTCAACTACAGTTATATACTTAATGCATATAGACACGTAGAAATAGAAAGAGACAAAAAGTGCTACTGCCTAGTAGTTTCCTTACACAAATTAGAGATCCTAATGGTCCTAATATGTTCTACTATATACAACTATGTACCCGATCAAATCCATCGTTTCATTTAAACATTCTAACTTTAATGCTAAGAAAACATCGTTTATAATAAAGTTAAACAAAAGAAAAGAAATAAGTTATATTTTACCACAAAAGTAAACTAAATATTATTTGGTCGTAATGTCTCTTTCTATAACATCTAAGAATACAGTTGTGAGCATATTTGAAAGCGTTGTCCATAAAGGAAAAAAAATACAAGAGATTTTCGCTTGTATTTTTTTTTGTGTGTATGTTACTCTGAAACCTTTTTGCAATCGATACGCTTTATTCCTGAGTGGGTTCAGAAAAAAAAACAACGGCTTTAATAATTTTGTTATTATTAAAAGCGTTATTTTTTTTGCGTAAGCAAATACTGCTTGTTTATCTTTTAATCAGATTGGACTAAAATAGGTATACATTACATTAAGTATATACTCGTAGTACACATATAGAGGGAAATGATTAAAACATTACGCTGTTCTCTGGAACAAATAATTAAGCTAAATATAAGACACAATAGAGTATTTACTGAGATCTCGTTAAACATCGCCGTGGGCAGGTGGTCGCGTCCGCCCCCGCTGGCGCCGCCACAGTGTAAAAACAAACAGTGCACCCAGAATATTATTAACGTCTAGTTGTACTCACGACATTTTTCGTATGATTATAAAAGTACCCATCCTATATACAAGACAAAATCAAAATCTTTAGTACCTTTTAAGAAAGTGTTATACCAGTAATATTATTTTTTTTAAAGAAACAAATATCAAAAAACAAATTCACCCTATATTAAACCAGATACTAAAAAAAATACATTTCGAAAACCCTAAGGAAATAATATATCTTGGAAATATACTTAGAATTTTCAAGATATGTGATAGAAGCAATAAATTGATATAGATATATATGCCTACAGGGATTCATGGCTTGACCATAATCAAGGACTGCATGATAAATGATAAGATCGATCCCATGCCCAGCAAAAAAATATTCATATAATTGCTTATGTAATGTTGTAATACATATTTTGAATATGATTATATAATCACGATGGTTCAGATTAGATTATTTACGAGTATAATATTATATGTACATCTTGTGTTCTAGCATAGTGCGGTAGACAGGTTACACAAATTGTAGAAAAAAATTATTTATGCTTGTATCTATCTTACGTACTTATCAAAACATTTGATTGTGAGAAAATATAAATTACGTTAAGTTTTATTATATGTCATCCGCATTATACTACAAAGCACAGAATATAGTACTCTTGACAATTATTAATAGCAAATAATTTTTAGATATCGAAAATAAGGTATAATATGATAAATATCGTTATTTAAGATTTTTATTTCTAGTGCTGATAATTTATTTCAAAGCAGTCAAAGGTGAAACACAAAAGGAAAACAATAAACAGAACAGGGTCCTGCGTCACGTTTATTCATAAACATTTAGGAAATGACGCATGTAGTATTCGTTCTTAGATGCTATGGAATGAATTTACTGCAGTTTATTTTCTGTGTCAATTCTGACACTCTTCCCCGCGTCCGTACCACCCACGCGTCGCAAAGGTTAAGGGCGAACTATTGTCAATGCAGCTGCATTATTCTCATTGAATTCAGAATTGCTGGTTTTTCATATCATAAAATTAATTTTAGAGCTATCTTCCATGCAAAATTAAAACTTGACATTTCAAAATGAAAACAAATTCGAAACCTTGAGCTTAAAATGCGAAATGAGAAAAAAAGCGGCAGGTATTCAGGTTGGTGTAATTTACGTCGGTAAATATCAAATATTGGACCTACAGTATTTTCTTGGCATCAAAGTCTTTTATTTAAAATTTTTACAGTGTTATAAACATAAAACACATTCAATCAAATTGAATAAAAAAAAGTAACTGACTAACTACTTGTGATTAGTAAAGAAAACTAATGAAATTGAATGTAAATTATGTGCAACGAGAACTTGTTTACGTGAATTGTAAAGATCGAGAGATAACCAGTAGGTAGGTAACTTTTTGCAAGTAAGTAGGTACTCATAGCGATCGATATGTCTCCCTTTAGCGCCCCATTCGCAGGTCGTTGCTGATCATTATCGGATTCTAATAAGATAATTATGAGCGAATTTAAATTTATTGTTCTCAGTATTTGCACATCGCACTCGTAAAGGCTATTCACATGTCATTTGCTGATTAAAAAAACATTATATTACGTACCTCGAGGCAGGATTAGCGGCACTGACCTCGGTCGTGGTTTGTGTATAGAATTATAATCATTTCTGACTCAATAAAATATATAGTGAAAAGTTTTTTTTTTTTTTATTGAGCAAATGGTACCGCATCTAAACAGCTGCTTGTTAAATGAAAGCTTGTGCATGAGTACGGTATCTTCCGATGTTTATAAAGCAAACATCTGTTTTGTGTTATTATATCATTCTTTAAATTCGCATCTAAGCTTTGGCGTAATATTAATACAATTTTGAATTATTATAGCCTGTTACAAAACAACGGTAATTTATCTTATTTCGAAAATTACCCTCGTAGATTATGTAGAAATTACACTTACAAGTTTAATCATATCATATCCGATTAACTTGCTTGTTAGTAACGACCTTACTTAATGTTACTAATAATGTACACGGAAGTCAAAACTTGTCACAATCAATCATAACATTCTACGAACTAAGCGTGGTATATAATTTTTAGAATAGTAAATTCCCCCATGTATTCAAACTAGGAGACTAACTCACTCTGTTGTAAAAAGTATTTTTGTAACGGAATTAGGTAACTTCTTAGTTGTAGACAAATTGTTTAACCTTAAAATCTCATCTTACAAATATAATAAAATTGTAACTACACAATATCTGGACATGGGAGATATTCATGCAAATCTAATAAAACAATATATATAGTTATAATAAAACAAATAGATGCCAAAACAATATTATTTAGATTTTTTTCTATATGTCTGCCTGTATGTTTGTTTCAGTGTCACATAAAAATTACTGCACCAAATTGCATGTAGTTTGGAAAGCAATCTTCTTGAAAGCTCAATTTAAAAGATATATGTTTTACCTTTTTTTTATACAACTTAGAATGGCAAACAAGCTGACGGCACACCTGATGGAAAGTGGTAAACGTCGCCTATAGATATGAGCAGTACCATGCACATAACAGAGTATACTGTTTCGCCCATGATACTCCCCATGCATTGCCATTCCTGAGGACTCACGTGTTATTCCTCTGTACCCAGTAAATTCACGCTATATCCCACCCTTCAAACCGAGACACAGCAATGCAAACACAACTACTTCACGGTTGAAACACGAATGGGACAGAGGTACCCAAGGAATCGACTTTTGTACAAAGTCTCCCTCTGGTGAAATATAAGTACGAAACATTTCTATAAGGTTAGGCAGTTTTCTTTCTTAGTCAAAAATGGAACTACGTACCTAATCCAGCCTATATATTAGAAAATATAAATACCGAGCTGCCGTGCCAAAATGAAGGATGGTTAGGATTATGATGTTTTTTTTTATACAACTTAGAATGGCAAACAAGCTGACGGCCGACTGATGGAAAGTGGTAATTGTTGCCTATAGACATGAGCAGAACCATGGGCATAACAGAGTATGCTGTTTCGCCCATGATACTCCCCATGCGTTGCCATTCCTGAGGACTCAGGTGTTATTCCTCTGTACCCTGTAAATTCAAATCAAAACCTTCCTTTCAAATCAAAACACAGACCTTGATACCTCACATAGAAGTAGTCTATTTCACTGGTTTCCTTAATTCTGAAATCCATGCGTACGAAGTAGCGAGCAAAAAGCTAGTGAATAATATAAATAAAGCCATAAAACAATTTAGCAAAGGTCATATAAGACAGGTCAGTATTGGACTGATATGTCCGGTGTTAATTTAACCTTTACCTAATTATTTGGGTTGTGATCATTCGTTATTCATTTTATTCTATTTTTCTCTCAAAATAATGGATTTATTTTGAGATGAAAGTGAAATGTCCATTATCATGATTTTTTATTACATTGGGATTAATTTTTAATTATAAATAACTGAAAAGGCACTTTTGTGATATAGAAAAATTATGTATAAATACTTAAATATTAGTAAATACATATTCGCAAGTAACTGTACATATTATTTTAAAAATCGCCCTATACGATTTCATTATCACAAAATATACAAAAATAGATACGATTACTACAACTATTTACGTACATTTACCTTTTGCTCTTTAAATTCGGGAGAGCATTCTTTACAAAGGGTCATTGTAGTATACTTCTATGGCTTTAAAAATAGTATTAGATATTATTCGCTTTTAAATTCTGCGAGGATTACGCATAAAAATAAGTAAAATGCCTACGAATACAGTTACTAACAATTACTAACATACTTACTACTTTATTTTTCTTAAAATAATTTTCTTAAGATCTTCAATATTTTTATTTACTTCACCTCTAATAAAAAGGAGTAATCAATGTTATAAAAGTTACAAGTAGGATATATATCCTACTTGTATTGTATAAAACTATTTTCATGATATTTACTTTACTCTTATATTGTTGTGCCACTTTTATGAGTGTAAATACATCATAGAGGGAGCTTATAAGCAAACAAACGTGTTTGCACTTTTCCGCGTTTAAATGGGAATCGAAAATCATGTTTACTTTACAGCTATACAATCAAAAAGTCAATGCAGTAAAATACAGATAGGGAAAATATTATCAAGTTACAATGCGAAGTTACTGTATTCTTGTTTGATTTAATAATTAACAGTTACATACTACAACACAATTTTGCTATACGAGTATATAAAATATGAACGAAAATTATTGAATAGTGCTTTAATGTACCTACCTAAATGTAAATAGTACAATTTACATGTATACACAAAGAAAAAGTTTTGCACTGATTGATTTATTGGAAATCTTTAGATTTATTGTTCGCGGTCATCTATCATTCTTAAAATATTAGACACAACAGAAACTATCTATGGTCAAACATTATTACTTTGATTAATGATTTTAAATAAAGTATCTTATTGATATAATAGAAATACCTCATGATGACAACTTATATAATACCCACATATGTTTATTTAATGATTTACAAATACAAATGACTTTATTGTGGATCATAGGTTAAATTAAGGTATTACATCAGTTAAATAGTATCGCCATGTCCTGCTATATAAGCGTATAATATATGGAACAGTTAACAGTATATAAAACATAACATTTAAAATTATACAGTGAAACAAAATATATTATCACGTAAGTGTGCGCGTATATAGATATGTGTCCAAATATTCTAAACGGTGTTATATTTTTTTACAAACTAAACATTCGTAGTTACTAATTACGATACGGCAAAAGGAGCAAACTACTCGTATTTTTTGTATTCACAGTCTATAGATGTGGATTTGTAAATGTCTTGTACCGTTAATGGGTGTGCCGAGTATTCGCACGTGGTTAGGGGCAAAGACCTTAGTTTAGAATGAACTACACAAACCTCTGAGCATACGATGTAAAAATTAACTAATTAACACTAATTATGACTTGGGTTCAAGCGGCATCTAATGGGATTAAATAAATCACAATAAAATAGTGTCGACATCACACCTTTCTCTATTTTCATTTAAATTGGTAATGAATCTTACTCAATAAGTCTGTCGAAGTCTCAGACAGTTTTTAACTTTGAATAAAGCAGTAACTAATAATGCTATTTTTTATTTTATTTTAAACAATATGAAATAAGAAAAGTTTCTGAACCTAACTGTATTTTTGTGAATATATAATACGATATTTTCGTCAATAGTGATTCTGAAACTTCTGAGTCTATGAAAATGAGTACAAAGAAAGATTTTTTGGAAATCCTTATTAGGATAGAATAGGATATGATAAGCTTCACGCAAATTAAGCTGTGAGAAACAGCTAGTAGTTTAAAAGTCAGGAAGATTCAAAATATATTTCTTCTAAAATAGCTGTGTCATACTTATATTTATATTAAGGTTACCAAAATATAAATCCGAGTATAAGATTATTGTATGCACAGTATGAATTACATGTAAGCCCGTGCGTGACTGATGGCATTATGGTAAGAAAGAGAAACACCATAGGGTTTATTTGTTAAGCTGTTAAATGCCCCCCCCCCCTGTCCATATCCACTATCACTTTGTATTTATATAACATATCAGCCACTGTTTAACACTAATCTTGCTTTCTGTACACTATTTTAAAAGTTATTCGATACTACTAAAGTAAAAATAGCAAACTAAGTATATCCTATTCAGATAAAGTCCGAAACGGTTTACAATTTACGAAGTTCTCAGGTAACAACTTTATAAAATTATATACAACGATGTAAGCGAACTGTGTTATAATTCCCTCATAGATATATAATACTGTATTATTGTTACTAAACACTATATATGTTTACAGTCCTAATTCATGTGATTTGATTTCATCGAGTATCAAACGTCACTCTCGTTGGTAAATTATCATTTCGTTCATTTTAATTTTGTCTATTTACTATACTTGAATATGCACATATAGAATTGAATACAGTATCATTTAAATGCTGTGAAAGATATAACAAACGATGTCAAAAGAAGCAAACCAATGCAACAACACTCCAGTCATGTTTTAGTCTTAATTGAAGAGAATACAGGCCAAAGTTGGCAGTGCTCATTAAGAACAACAAACAAGTGGCTAAGTACTGCTGAGAGACAGTCGTGAAGGAACTAATCGGCTTCCATGGAAGCCTGCCGAAACTTAGCCTTTTAAATAAAATATTTAACATACTTCGATTTCCATATAAATATTTTAACATAACTCTATGTTTTGAAATCGTGTTCATAAGTAGCTGATAAAAATCTAATTAGGTTTATTCATAATTATCCTTGTGTAAACTAATTTTTATAGCCGGTTTGTATAATTGTTCTCTAATGTTATAGTTTTTTTTTATGCAACTTAGAATGGCAAACAAGCTGACGGCTCACCTGATGGAAAGTGGTAACAGTCACCTATAGACATGAACAGTATCATGAATATAATGTAGTATGCTGTTTCACCCATGATAGCTCCCATACGTGGCCATTCCTGAATATTAAGGTGTTATGCCTCTGTACCCAATAAATTAATTGTTTATTAGAGCCAACCAATTATAAACTTTGATTAATGAAATTTCCAAAAATGTTTGTATACCACTTTAAATGACAAAAAAGTTGACGATCTGCTTAATAGACAGCAGTAACATTGCGTGTAAACACCACCACGGTAATCAAAGAATACCATTGTTTTCTTATTATAACTTTTCCATAATATCTGCCAAGAATTATCATTCGTAAATACTAGAATGTTATACCTTCATACCCTATGTCGCATACGTAAATGTTATGACGAGTTACGGTAAAGATGTAATCGAAACATGTCAGATAATTTTACATATAAGCACCTATTTAGGCGAGAGTATTCTAGGTAATCTAAGCTTGCAGCCTCCATGCGGTAGCATTCCAATTATATCTCTGTCTAATCTATAATAAAGTATCAAATGTGAACACAATGATTTATCATATAACAACAAACAAATGAGTCTACGAGCATGTTATACCTAATTGGTGAAAATTGTAAGAAATCTATAGATAATATATTATACTTACTATAACTACAGAGAATAAATACATAATTTTAGGGTTTCCTGTATATAATTCTATAAATATAATTATAATTTTATAGACAATAAAAATTCTGCATCTACAGAAAATAGAAATTAAATGAGTTTCTTTTTTAAGCGAAACGAAATGTACCTAATTAAAAAGTTCAACTTAAGAAATAACCTGTAGGTGTAAGTTGTGGCAAGCCTGTATTTTGCAATAAATATAAGGTAGATAATATTAAAAATAGATCTATTAGAAGACTAAACAAAAAATATACGTTCTGGTTATGGCATTCAAAAGTTGTGGAACTTGCGTGGGTGAACGAACAACTGTTATGAAAGAAATCTTTTCAATCCCCAAGTAACATTTCATAAGAAAAGGCACGAGTGATTTATGTGTGTAGCTTTTCTTTGTTACGGGCATGCGATTGAAAAAAATACTTTGCAATTTATACGTCTGGTAGACTCTTATAAATAACATTATCCCTTCATATCGGCGGTAAATTGTAGATACCACCTACTTGCTCTTATAATAATTTAAAGATCATTGACCTTATAGGAAATTTAATATTAAGCATAACTTATTATATTATTGTGTTTAATATAAGTGTATATATTTTTATATATAAACATTTCGTTAATAAAAATATAAACCGGTTGAAATTAAAATTGACTTTCATTTAAAAAGATGTTCTACTAGCAAAATAATACTTTAACGAAATAGTTTACCGAACGCGCACCGTTTGTAGTAAGAAAAATTACCAATAATTTTTACCCATAGTACTTTGGGGAAAATATTAAGTTATACAATCTATAACAATTAGACGTAAATTTATATTTCAAGTATTATACAATATATATTCCAGATCAATACATAAGATACTTATGTTTTGATTCACTAGGGTAGGTTCAGGTTACGGACAGTACGAAACAAAATTTTATCCTTTCATCATCTAATTACCAGCGTAGTCATGTAATTAAATATAAAAGAAGCTAATATATATTTTCAATATATTATACATATTTGCTGGGTATTTTTTTTTAATATAAGTTGGAGATGTGACCATACGGACCCAGTGAGCGCAAGGATACTATGGTCCATGAATGTGAACAACTGAAGAGAGAGATTTCTTTCACTCAACGGTTGGCCGCACTTTGCCGGCTCACCAAGTGCTTTTTCACGCTACACTTAAAAGACCCAAGGTTATAAGAACAGGGAAACACGTCTCCGGAAAGGCCATGTAAATGTGTATATAAAAGTCACATTTGGAGTCAATGATTTTTATCAAAGATAGAAGTTAGCTCTCAACTTTCAATCCGGTTAGATTATTAAGCATTACACTAACAACCTGATACCTAATACATTTTACATCAATTATATCTAGAAAGTTTAGAATTGGCTACTGAAATATAAGTTAATGTACAAAAGCATATAAATAAATAAAATAAGTGATAACTGATCTGTAAATTTTTAAACCTTGACTTCGATACTAGGTACATAATTAAGACATCTAGGTCTGGTACCTTGATTATTATTTATCATTGGTATATATATGACTACTCAGTCAGCAATTATCTATTTACCTTAGCGACGGAACCATTGATTTGATACAGCAGAGGGTCGGAAAAATAATCTGTGTATGGCGTACTAGAAAATATTCTACTAGATTATAATGACATTTCATAAAACGATTGATATGTTTTTAATAATAAATAACGACTAAAGAATAAAATAATATTTTAAATCGGCTACAAAAAGAAGAAGGTTTACAATTCGATTGCTTTTATTATACGTTTTACTTCATAACTTCGCTAGTTTAAAGTTTGTTATTTTTTATCTGAACGAATATACTTACAGATTGATCCCAAAGAGATTTTATCAAAATCAGTTCAGCAGTTTAGTTTTTAAATCAAAGTAACTGGTTTTGCCACAATTGAAGTCGGTTTTTATATAAAACAACATCTTAAAATATTTACCGACATGTCTCAACATTTCGTTACATACTGATTAGATATACAGATATCTTAGTCTCAAAGCAAACTCCCAACGGGAATTTTCTCCAACAATTTGCTCCATATAAATATTTTTAAATGTTATTCAACCTGTTGTTATGTATTTGTGCTATGTGATTTTTTTTTATTGAAAAAATAAAACAATACATATGATACGAGAAATAATTTAGTCATTATACTCGTACATATTTCTTACGTTATAAGTCAATCAAGCATAGTCCATCTCACTCATAAGCGATCTCCACAGTCTATAAACTCTCGCAATACCATGATAGATTTTTAACTAAGATAGTACTTGAAGGTATATTTTTATTTATTCATATAATAATTATAATGTTTTATACCAGTGTTTTTGCACAAATAAATTACTGATATTAAAACACAAGCATTGTTTTTTCCATGACATTTTCCGCACGATAAAGAACGCTCCTTTGCACGTATTTATGAAGTATATCTCTGTAGTATTATCAAGGTCTATATTTTTCCTTTTTATATTTACGTTAAAATATATATATATAAGATATGGTAGTGGCCTTAATTTATTGTGATACTAGTGTGGCTCTCGTCGAGAAAACAAGGACAAGCATCATTTAATACAAGGATTGTAGCGACCCTTCCGTTCGGATTCACATGGATGCGTACCTTTACATGTGCGTCGGGGCCAGGATTTACAGATAAGCAATAAAATGTAATGCGTTTAAACACGGAGCAAAGCCTTATGGCGAACAGGAACGTGCTATTACATGAGATTAATGTTCTGTTTAGCTACGTTGTCGGCTATTCTCTGTAATATTGAAAATGTGTATTTTGCTTATGTAGGCACTCCTTTGTAGTGACTAAAGCATTGTTTAACGTTAATACCAAGTATTTTGAACCACGAGTTATGAAAACGTTAATATAACGTAAAGGATTTGGATTTTTTAACAAAATAAAGTTATGGTTGTTGTTAAACATTAACAGTTAATAATAAAGCTGTTTAGGGAACTTTTGGAAGAGAATTAATATATTAAAAAAAAATGGTCCGCTATTGGACAATGACTGCCAGCTCTGCCAAGAATAGAGCAGGAAATTAATTATAAACTATGAAAGGTAATAGTATAATGAAAGAATATAAAACAGCCTTTGTTGAAATCAGGAACTAAATGAATGAATCGTAAGTAATAAAACACGGCGATAATTATCATTTATTATATTTTTATTAGTAACGAATATATGATGCTCGATAAAAAAGAAATAATATTATATGAGTACATGTGCATGTAATCTACTTACCTAAATCAGCCGTGACTTTATTACGCTCTCACTATAGATAGCTTTTTGGTATAAACGAACACGCGGTCAAATCACGTAAACTAAAGAAAAGGAAATCCTTCTTAACAGTATTTTCTCACCCTAACACAGGACTATTTTCCTGCTACCATAATGTACCTATGTCTATAACACTATCACAATGCAATAAGACTCCAGATTTTATCCGTGTTGCAAACAAGGTAAATAAAGTGACAATGTGTAAAGTTGTTTTGATTATTACAAAGAACTAGCTTCTGTTGAGACGATCTCTTAAATTTTTTTTTTTATACCAAAAGGTGGCAAACAAGCATATGACCTACCTAATGGTAAGCAGATAGTAGTAAATTAACCCATTACAGCATAGTTTTATTAGAGACTAGTATTATATACAGATTGTATTGGTTGAGATCTGAAACGAAGAAGGCGTCTAGTAAAATATCTCGGTAATAGGCATATTGAACAGTACAAACTTAATATACGAAAATAAGGATAACCCATCATAAATTAAAATATCCGCAAAATAACCAATTCCTCTGATCAGTAAACTAAAAGAATGTTGCAGCGAAATGGCTAATATTACTGATAACTGATGAAGACAAAGTGACTAGTAACTGCGTACAGACAAACAAGGTCGAACCTTCAAGAGATGGAATGATAACACGAAAAATATTGCAGAAAAACAATAGCTAAGGACCATTCTTTATGTCACAATATGGGGGATGTTTATTGAATTACAATTTACACAAATAGACACAAGATATCGTTAGCGAGATCTGTGTTAACGAAGCTTAAATTTAATATGCCGTCTTCTTTTATTTGTCTAAATTTAACATATTATTTTGCGTTTTAGCGCAACTTGATTTAAGATAATTGTAAAGAATATTGTAGTTAGAATATAATTATTAAATTTACAAAATAATAATCAAAATCGGTACATAATTGCCAAAGACATTGTGTAAAAATACCTTCAAAAATAATACAGCCGAGTCAAAACTGATTTGAAGTCGGTCGAAGAAATTACAATCTTTGAATCTCTAAAGAGAATAAAAAAAATAGAGATATTATTATATTCGAATGTAAGACCCCAATTAACAGCGATGATCATGTAACAATAAATTTAAACTATCTTATTTTTAGTTAACCCATCACTTCAAGATAATTTCGTAACCTTCATAATGTTATGAGTAGATGCGTGCCGATTATTGAATTCCCTAACATAAAGTTGAGCACAGTAATGGCTGACTCATTCGTCATATTCGTGAACGGGTGCTACTTATGGGGACTGTAAATGTTTGCTCGTGTATTTTCCATTTAATAATACGTATAAATAGAATTTAATTCTAATTATTGTCACAATACCCTTGCGAATGTAAAACTATCCTATATAATAAATCCTATGAAATTGAAAAGAATAACTGTTGAGTTTCATGCGGGTTCTTCTAAGTAGATAACAACATCCCGAACCTAACTGTAAAATAATATAAATTGTTAATTTAAAAGACCTTATCTATTTAAATAAAGATCATTTCTATTCTAACGCATTAAGTGAGTGCTTATGCATTATCTCCTATTAAATGCCATAATTACTAAATCCAAACATTAGACGTTACGTTTAGTATCTTGAAACAGATAGTAAAATAGTGTATAACTTTCATTGGATGTTTTAAAACTTTTAGAGAGTTTTTATATTGGTTGACAATACATAATTGTATTCAGTTCCGCTTAATATTTATCTACTTACTACTTCAATACAACTTTATCGTAGCGTACCTTCTACAAGTGTTTATTTACGTGTTTACGTGTATATACACAATCAATTTAGTCATAAAATACCGATATTACGCTACACAACTTTGCTTTTAATGCCGTAGACATAGTCATAATATCAGCTTTCTCGAATCAACATTTCGTAGAATTACATAGTGCTACGTTCTCGTAGCCGCAAACATATGTTCGGACCACGCGGCCTTCGATCGATACTCAACTAGGCGAACGGCATGCACTTACCGTGGTCATCTTGAAGTTCAACTTTCGCTGCAATGCAGTCTCGAGGTGGAGAGCCATTTAAATCACGAGTTTACCACGAACTATAGTCCGATGAAGCACTATAACATAGTTCAGTATGCCGACGTTAAGTAATAACTTTGCGTGACGTACGTAGCAACTTCAACGTGGGTGATCGCGTGTACACGCGGCCATTTTAGCCGCCTGTCAAAAGTTGTTGGTTTCCACCGCGTGGCGCTACTGTCGACGATCATTACGTCTGCGCAAAAATAGCCGATGAGTAAAGCGTGCGGCGTGTGGTGGCGAAGGGTAGGGTGCGTTACCGCCGCCGGTTCCGCCAGATTTTCCGCCACCAATTGATTTATAGTTAAACTTGTAATTGAGTTAAAAGTTACACTTTCGTGACATATTGGCGTTTTATTTCGATATCATTAAAGTTTTATGGGAGAGTTTTTTATTTCCCTGTACAGCTACTTAATTTATTAGGTAATTTAATTTATCTCATACTGACTCAAAGTTAATTTAGTGATGATGTAATTAAAGTTAGTTTTTGTTAGAATGGACCAGATGACTATTGTAACTATACGAATTGTATCTTCTTTACGCCACGCAGTGGTACATACAATAGGAATACTGAACGCACACAATATAAAGGACGCGGCAATATATTTTGATTAGCGCGTCATATATTACGCGACAGACATCAAAAACGAATTACTCAGCCATTATTCGTGTGTGTCGAGTCGAGTTACTAACTCTTCACAATAAAGGGCTTTCATGGAAACTCACTGAATTAATGGCTGATTTTTATTTCCAGCGTAAACCTCGCATCGCGTTCCATCTCGTAGCATAAATATCTCTTTCTTAGTAGATATAGTTATGCACACATTTGTTTGGTCAATATGAGAACAGACATTAAAATTTCAACGCTCATAAAATGAACTTCTAATTGTCTTTGTCAAATATTTGAATATAGACCATAATACCAGTCTAAAGAACATACTATAAAGTATCTACTATAATTTGTGCTAAAATTTTGTAATTCTACGGAACATAATTATGAATTAATCCACTCTGGAACGTAAAATCAGTTTCAATACACCCATATGAATGTATTATTGTACAATAATCAAATCTTTATTGAATTGAAGGAAATAATAGGATTACAAATGTAATGCCGAGCCCTTAAAAATCAACTATGAACGTGAAGGTAATTACTTCCATAGGGGCTTTTCTAATAAAAACTTGTATCGACTAGTGACCACATTAAGATGAAAAAAATGGATGAATACATATGGGAAGAAAAGTAATAATCATTCAAGATCCATTTTTATATAGTTAGTACATTAATTGTTTCGATAATAATTTACATAATGTTGATAAAATATTTTACATTTGAGAGACTTCAAATCGCTTTTCAAATATTATAGAAAACACAGAATAAGGCAGACATTCTTTGTTTTTTGTTGCTGTTGTTGTCCCTATATATATATAATATAATGACAGAGATCACATCAAATCCAAGACAGTTTTAAAAGACGTAACTTAAAATTTGATTTATGTGCATAAACAATGTAAATTTAATTGTATATTTAATAAAAATATATATTTAAGTACCATACATAAATGTCTCGTCCTCAGAATTACAAAATATACAATTTTATTCTGGTACTTATTGTGTACGAACATTTATAACTCGATTTTAGTACTCTGTTTTACGATCAAAGATATCACAAACTGTATAGATAACAACACTAACAGAAACGTAAATTTCAAACATACAAACTTGACAAACTAACATACTGAGTACATAAATATATTACTGCGCAGGCTTTAATTCAAGCAACCTACGGTGAAACTTTAAACGCTAAATATTAATAGCGAGCGTGCTACACAACGTCGCTAGTAATTTGTTTCATTAAATTATTTCAAATGTAAAGAGAGTTTAGATAAAACAATGTATTTTATATAGACATATACGGACTATGCAGGCGTAGTGTCGTATTTCAACTTTAAGGGGAAATACCCCTTAAAGTTGAAATTTTCAAAAATGTTTCCTTAGCATCCGCTATTACGCTATAAAATAAACCTATATTCCAAATTTCAGGTTTCTAGACTACCACAAGGTTTTGACTATGCATTAAAAATCAGTTAGAACAAACAATTTTCTAAATATAGAGGATGTGTAAATAAGCCTACATTCAATTATGGACAATGAAGAGCAAAAATGATGATTATGTTCAATGAAAATCTAGATTGCATAAAATAATTACAGTAAAAGCTCCTTATTCACGCTTCTTTTATACACATTTTCACTACTCGTGGACTAAAAAATTGTGACCCAATTCCTATATTGGCGGCTAAAGATGTCTTTGTTCGCGGATCCAATCGGTATTTATTAATAAAAAGAAATCGGTATCCTTTGTAAACGCGTCGGCAAATAGACATAGCAAAATGCATCGTAAACATAAAAGAATCATTAGAGAAACAGAAGTCATTGAAATTATGCCGAAAAAAAACTGTGGCCTGTTCTGACTGCGGAAAATAATAAAGAATCTGTACAAATTCAAACTTTAACTACAAACATTGCCGAAATGAAGATTAGAATAGGACGAGATGGATTTATGGATTTGAACAGATAGAATCAAGTGACATTCAGGAGTTGCTTGAATCGCAAAATGAAGATTTGACTGAAACCAACTTGGAGGAAATGTTAAATTCACAACTCATTGAAAAAGAGGGTTTAACATGCACTGCTGATAACACTGACCTTTTAAAAACTATCAACTTTTTGAAAGCTCAGTGTCATCAGCAATGCTCTATGTTCAAAAGCTCAGCTCAAGAAAAAATACAAAGTTCTTTAAACCATTGTCTGTCTGATGATAATAATTAATCGAGATGGTCAAAAACTTCAGTTAATTTTTTTTTACATTTTCTTTTTTATTTTGCCACTTTAGAATGTATAATTATAGGGGATAATGACATACAAATACCATTCCATATTCATTGTTTCTGTATTCGCAGCACATTTACGAAATATATAGTCCGCGAATAAAGAGCTTTTACCGTACTTTATTAGCAAAAATGTCTTTTGGGTACTATATCACTGATCGGAAGATTTTTAAATTTCTTCAGTTTCAACATATTAAACAAAGATGTGGATCCAAAACAAAGATACTAGTCGCTAGGTAGAATCTCTTGAAATACTATTTCTATTTCGTTTTGTCTTGAAGATGGCCCCTGCAAGCGCAGTGTAGCTTACAAGATTTGACCTCAAGTATATAGGAAGTCAGTATTAATAGCTCAGAACTTGTTCCTTACGGCAATTTATAAGAAATCTTTTTCTAACGATGTATAATTAACAACTGAAATGATAAAATTATACCATAATTAAATATATTAAAGAATTGAAGCAAAAATTTCACACGCTGGAGTGCTCAAGATAATGTGGAAGTAAGTGACTCAAGTGTAAATGCGCTATATCTACAGAACGGATTTGGTTAGGGCTTCATTACGAGCGGCGGCATTTAGATATGAAATTGAATTCGATCCTTATAACATTATATAATTTTATAACATAATCCATTATTATCTAGAACATTTAAATTAGAATTATGATTATATTATATCATATTATTAATTATATATACACAATATTCCCTTTTAACGCAATGAACAGTGATGAAACAATCCAAACCACAAAAACTCAGTTTTTTTAAGTTTGTAACATACATTCGTTTTATCGATATAACTTGATTTAGATCTTTATTAATATATTTAATGATGTGTTAAGTAGATATGTATCATTTTGTACTACATAAATAAGAACTGAAGATTTATTATTCACATATAAGAGAATCACTCCATAGTATAAAACGAAATCGCTTCCCGTCTATTTGTCTTTTGTATGCTTAGATTTTTAAAACTACGCAACGGATTTTGATGCAGTTTTTTTTTAATAGATAAAGTGATTTAAGAAGAAGATTTATACGTATAATACATGCATAACATAGTAGAGAAACACTGATAATTTTATCGTACTTATAAGTGCGTTACGATAAATAAAAAAATATATATTCGAAATTGTGTTATATAGTATCAGTATTGCACACGTGCAAAGCCGGGGCGGGTCGCTATATTACAGTATGGTAAACCACGTACTGTCATTATATATTCGGTTAGAACAAAATACGCTGTGAGTTGTACTGTATTACGTGTTACAAAGCTCGATGTTCAGCGTGTCGAAACAATTGGGTCTCATTTCTATTATGTATGTGAAAATATCATAACAATAATTTAAGATTTTGTCCAAAAACCCGGTTTTACTAAATAATACGTATAACAAGTTATTAAAAGATTGAAGTCTGACAGGATCGACTTGGGACGGGAGTTGTACACTTTCATAATATTATCTATATATCAACAAAATGCTTTGGAAGTGGTGAGGATAATAACAACGAGTAACATAAGGCAATAAGTAGGATTAATAACACATTACACCTACATTTTACCATTCTTTATATGTTATTAATATTATAGACCGCCGTGTGGTTCTGGCATAGAATACGCCACCCCTTCCCGTGGGTGTCGTAAGAGTCGACTAAGGGAGAGCGAGGGATTGGCAGTAGCATCCCTCTTAAAACATCTCTAAAAATCTAACTGTGGGTGCCAAGCGTGGTAACTATCGGCAAAACTTACCTTATGGGGAACGCCTATGTTCAGCAGTGGACAGTTAATGGCTGAAATAATGACAATAATATTATAAATGTAAAAATTTGTTGAGATATTTGGACGTTTGAACGGCTGAAAAGATTTGAATAAAACTTGATGCACGGGTAGGTCATGTCCTGATTTAACACATAAGATACTTTATATGGGGATTTGAAGGCAACCCAACAAGGCAATTAGTATGAAATATTTCCAATATAAGTTAGATCTAATACCTAACCAACAACAACCCCATATCGTCACAGTCGTATAATACTGATGGATCTGACGAAGATTACATATAAAGATCCGTCACTATTCTACGACTATGACGATATGTTGTTGTGTTTGTTAGGCAGTCCATTAGGTTTGAGTTTTATAGTGCTATAAACATCCTAGTGCTATGAATAACATCTAAAACCTAGACCAAGAATTGGGAAATTGCGTGATTCATATAAAAATACGGTTTGGTCATAATCAATTCATGGAAAACAAATACATTTAGTTACTAAGTAGATTAATGTCAACTCATTCCACCCAATAGGTATACTATCCAAATTGCAAAAAAGTATGACTGATAGGAATATATGTATGTATATTTCATATATATATATATATATATATATTATGTATATTTCACTGATTTTCTTACCTTGGTTCTTGGCGGACACTTGTG
This sequence comes from Galleria mellonella, assembly GCF_026898425.1. Classification (NCBI taxonomy): domain Eukaryota; kingdom Metazoa; phylum Arthropoda; class Insecta; order Lepidoptera; family Pyralidae; genus Galleria; species Galleria mellonella. The sequence goes on from NW_026442086.1 coordinate 1,164,849, forward strand.
TTTATTTGCAAAGTTGAGATTACGATTTGATACAGCAGAAGTTTGTTGTTGAATAGAATGTGTATCGCGTAAAGTTAATATATATAATAAATTACTTTCATATTATATAGATGCGAATACAATTTATGTATATTCATATTTATCTATATAATATAAATATATTCAGTATACATGTAAAGAGTATATAGGGATCGGTGGTAATAATAACACGATTTAGTAAATGACTATAGACTAGTTTATAGATTAAATGCATAATGAGAATAGTGAGTACACAGACAACTACAATGCACCAAGTTTGGCGGAGGGGAATAATAATGTGTTGCTAAGTTGCCGACTTGTTCAATTGCATGTACGTACGTTTTACTTAAAGATTTATATTTCTAAGAAATTGTGTACGTCGACTATTCAGTGTTAATAAATCACCACGTAAACAGTTGGTTATAACTCGTGAATACAGCATGGTTTTCTGAAAAATAAAATGGACATAACCGTTTTATTTTTATATACAATATCACAGACTACTTGTTTACGTGTGGTATTATTTCATATTGTTGTAGTATTTCACTTTTATGTTAAAATTTATAAAAATCTTTTTTATAGAAAATGTTACCGTTACAATGCAATGTTCCAATTTTTGTTCATGTTTGTGGACTTAGTGATTTAAGCTATTAATTGGTAGTCAATACAAACGGATAAACAGTGTATGATGACCCCCCACCAGATGGAGTGACCATTTGAAATGCATTGCAGAGAGCCAGTGGATGCATATTATTTTATAATACTATATCGATTTAACCAATAAAGACCTTATTAAGTACCACGCTGATATAATTATTGAAGAAATAAAAGAACAGTCTTTTAGACAATCCGATGAAAAATGAGGAAACTAAATATTCATTCCCCTTTGCGTCATCTTGATTAGAACAACGGAACTTAAGTGCTTACCAAACGGCCTGTGGAAAGAACAATGCACACACTCGTCAGCCCTTCATTCTTGAACAACAAATCTTCCCTACTGGCGACTGTAGTTTGTTCATTTGGAAGAAATGAAAGAGGGCCCTCGTTGAGACGAGCCTCTTTTGTTGAAACGCGTTTGTTCCCACTGGCCATTCCACTAATTGCGACCACCTCCTATTGTACCCGTATAAATTAGAAGTGAATCTTGAATATTCGGGATCTTGTTATGTAATAGATTTTGAATAAACATCACAATCTGAAAGCGTATGGATTAGACCGTTGGTTGCAGGGCTCTTCTGTAAATTAATCTGTGCTTCCCGGAGCGGACTTTAAGTGATTTCAGAAAGGAGGAGGTTCCTTTTTAATTTGACGATATTATTGTTTGAGTGTTTTACGAAACCTGTCAATTCTGTGTATATTTCGATAATTTACTCAAAGGCTTGCCCAATAGAGTTTACTCAAACGTTTATAACATACTAACACATAATAAACTGGGTTTTACCCGCAACTTCATCCACGTGATCGAGATGTGTTCTCTAAGAGGGATAAAAAATAAAATATATCCTTCTAAATCCCATATACTCGTAGTACATGTATACCAAATTTCATGAAGATTGGTTGAGCAGTTAATGTTGCTATGACGGCAACAAACAAACAACCATATTCCTTCTCACATACAATATTAGTAAGAATTATGAGCATACTCCTTTTAGTCGCAAATTTTGTTATTATAGAAATAATATTATAATATCTGTTAGAAAATTTGTAATTCCCAAAAGGTGTCAAACTTATGACTAATCTTTTTTTTATGCAATTCTGAATAACAAATAATATGAGGACTCATCAGGTGAATAGTGATAACCGAAATCTAAAGACAGAAACAGCAACCATGGACATCACAGAACACATTCTAATACCTGTCAGGTACATGTCATTTCACCCCGTCATGTAATTTTTGCAGACTAAGGTGATTTTTTTTTGGTCGATGAAAATGGAATGGTAACCCTGCCCGTACAATCGATATACCACTAGTAAGGTATAATAGGTGAGGATGGAAGCAAATCATGATGCCTGGAAGACGAGGATGGACCTATTATGATGAATTCAAAAATAATTAATCACGATGGTTTCCAGAGGGTTAAGGTGTTATGCCTAAATGCTTTGTACTGTCACTGCCATATCTTACGCTTCAAACTGAAACACAATTATACAAGAATAACTGCTTTACGGCAGAAACACGAGTGAGACCCGGTTACTCGTAGAGCACTTTTATACAATGTCTCCCTCTAGTTTAATCTAATGAAGTATACATAATTGACTAAAGCCAGACACGTTTCTTTGTGTTATAAGTGAATATATCTAGTAGTATAGTAGATATCTAATGTATAATAGATACCTATACCTAATAAATACTTTCATGTTTTTGTTTTGTATGTTTGACCGATTTAATATGATTATGATAATTATATATTATAATTATTATATTATATTATAATTACTCCTCTCCATCCAAAGGTTGCCTGGAAGAGATCGCTCTTAGCGATAAGGTCGCCCGTTGTTTTCTCATTGTGATTATTTCTTGTAATTATTTATATTTATAATAAGTTTACTATTGTAATCTTTTGGAGGAAACAATAAAGAGTATCTATCTATCTATCTATCTATCTATAATAAGTACATTGAATCAATTCTTTAATTTTTTTTATCAACGTAGAATGGCATACAAACTGATGGCCCACCTGACGGAAAATGGTAATTGTCGCCTATAGACATGAGCAGTTCCATGGGCATAACAAAGTATACTGCTTCGCCCATGATACCCCCATGCGTTGCCATTCCTGAGGACCAATATGTTATGCCTCTGTACCTTGTAAATTCACAGCCGTATCCCACCCTTCAAACCGAAACGCAATCCTGTAAACACAACTGCTTTACGGTTGAAACACGAATAGGACAGAGGTACCCAAGCAAACAACTTTTGTACAAAATCTCTTTCTCCATTATAAATGAAAGTGATTTTGTACAATTATCTAATTTATTATCATGTATGATAATTAAAAATTTATTTTAGCTCGTACATTTAATATAAGTATTCGAATTTCATTTTACTTCTCTTGATCTTACAAGGCGAATGAATTGAAAATAGATACCAAGTACGAGTACATTGTATGGAACGTAATGAAAAAGAGGGAAGCCGTTGCACTGCAAGTACTTATGAGTCCTTATTTTTGCTTAGATATATAATAGACCCTTAGTAAGTAGAATCAGAAATTAATATAGAACCCATTCAAATAGAAGTAATGTGGAGACACCGGCCTCATCTCTTATATAAAGTATTAAAAGAATATTACAGAAAATAACGTAGTTTTTTGTAGAAAATACAAGAAGTTATTTTTTTTTTTATTTATAAATAATAATTTAGTTATCTTAGCCGCCCTAATTAAGTCTCAATATATCGCATAGCACAATTTAATTTTAAATTAAGCGTATTCTATACTATTACTTGATTTTTTTTATAAATATATAAAGAAAATAGACTATTTTTTTCTGGTTAATTAACTTATCTCGGCTTCCTTAACAAAGTGGCGTGAAAACTAATAAATTATAAATGCTACTTGGAAACTAGAGCAAACATCCGAATCATTGACATCCCGGTATTGACAAGCATTAAACATTCCACAGTAAGGAATCCAATGTCCAGCTTCGTTCGTAACTGGAGGGATGGCACCATCTGGAACAGTTTGTGTAGGGTTTTCGATGTCAGTCAAAAATATCATTTTGATCGATTCAACTCGGAGGCATAAGATCAATCCTTAAGAAAATTGGCGTTCTAAGTTTGACCACACGATATCGATCTCGACTTTCATGCCGATACAAACCTTTTTTTATATAAAAAGAATATTCACACATTTTCCTGTATTTCTTAAGTAAAAAAAAAGTGATCAGATGCGTGTTGAACTCACACGCCGAGAATTCCGTATCTAAATACATAAATATGACATAAAATTACCTTTGTTGCATTTCTCATAAAAAAATAGACATTATTATTGATATTAAATTATTATTGATATTACAATTTGTAATTTCTTATTTTGAGCCATAAATTTCAGATTGTTCGCTTTAGAAATTGTTTAAGAAAGTCACATTCCTATAAATATCGTAATACCCTTCAATCGCTTAATATTCTACCGATTCCCCTGACATAAGAAAAACAGAAAAATGGTCGGCCTAGTCCAACATCTACCGCGTAACACTCTGCAACGCCTGTTTTGTGCCTACTTACTGTGTAGAGAACTCGTGAACCCCCTGGACATACCCTATTGATCGTTCCCAAGTGTCGCGAATGATTGTTTACCTAAAATATATAGTGTGGTTTTCACGAGTAGACCAAAATAGATCAGCGCCATTGTGACATTCGCGTGGCGTGACTTCCTGAATCCTGGTGCATCCTGAGCGTGTACCGCTTACGCTAAATCCACAATCAAGGTGAGTCTGTACCATTTTGACGTACACACTTCTTTTATGACCTAGAACCCGGGCCCAGCCTAGGTCTCATATATCATACTTTCGCTTCCACTTGTGCTAACATATATTACAATTTAAATCAGCCACTTTCCTTAACAGAAATTTTAGGGAGGAGGATGGCTTTTTCTTATATTTTCTATCATAACTAAAAAACTACTCAACTTTAAAATAAATAAAAATCAGTTTGAATATGTACATATAAAACTCTTTCATATGATATCCTAATTGTAAGCAAATTTTGAAATTTTAAATACCTTTTTTGGACCACCTAACAAAGAAAATAAAAATATATATTTAATTATTTGCATTAAAATATATATGGGCCGATGATATGTTAAACTATTTCAAATTAATAGTATAAGTAGTTGCTAAGATATAATACTATGACAAATAGAAAAACGGACAGACAAAGTCGCATAATAAGAGCTATAAAGAATATAGCTTTTTGGTATGGAACCCTAAGAAGAGAATCTACATAGCCTCATAAGACTGTAATGATTTTCTAAAGTACACAATGAATAGACAAATATATTTTTATATTGATCTCTCTATTGATTTGAAAAATTGAAAATCGAGATCTATACAAGATCGATCTATCAATATATCGAATCGAAATGGTAAACCCTATAGAAATATTTAGTTGTGTTACGAGGTTTGTCCGGAAAGTACGTATAAAAGTTTTTTAAAAATTTTATTTTACAATTATTCAGGTAAATCAATTTTATCCCCTTCAAAGTACTCCCCCTGTGACATAATGCACTTGTGCCAACGCCGTTTCCACTGTGAGAAGGCTCCTTGAAAGTCCTCTGGTTGTAGGTTTCTCAGCTGCCCCGTCGTAGCTTTTTTTATCTCATTTATGTCCCCCAAATGCCGCCCCCGAAGTACCAATTTGGTTTTTGGGAACAAGAAGAAGTCACACGGGGCCAAATCCGGCGAATAGGGGGGTGTTCGGTCACCGTAATGGAATTTTTACTCAAAAACTCACGGACAACAAGAGAGGTGTGGGCAGGGGCATTGTCGTGGTGAAGAATCCAACGCCCCTCTCGCGCCAATTCTGGACGAACTCGTGCCACACGAGCTTTGAGGCGTCTGAGCACATCGACGTAGAATTTTCCATCAACTGTCTGGCCTGGAGGGACGAATTCTTGATGGACAATCCCCCGAACATCGAAAAAAACAATCAACATTGTCTCGGCCCTCTCTGAATCTTTTTAGCCACTTGTGGACGGTTGGTTCCTTCACAGCATCATCCCCATAAACTGTTCTGAGATCGGCAAAAATTTCACGGCCATTCTTGCCGAGTTTCGAGAGAAACTTGATTACGACGCGCTGCTCTTCAACGGAAGCGGGCTCCATGCCGACGGGGTTTCGTTAAGAGGTAACTTCACAGATGGCGTGACAAGCCAGTTCGCACCGCACGGCGGTCAGACCAGAACTGAAGCATTGTTAGGGACATAAGGAAGGGGTCCTGCGCTTACCTGGCCTCCCCACTCCTCTTTCTCGCATTCCAGAACACTTTTATACGAACTTTCCGGACAGACCTCGTATTTCCACCCGATTTGCCGTCTGTTTTCTATTTGTAGGAATAATTTTCCTGAAACGTTAATTAAATATTAATTATCCATCTGAAAAAAAAAATATAATTATTAAATATTTTTTTCTTATTTACTTATTTATTATAATACTTATTGTTTTTTATAATATAATTTGAAGTACATTGCAATACATTTGTAAGTTTGAATGAAACTTGATACAAAAATGAACTATAATATCATATACAACATTTTTGGCCAAATTCAGTTGGCGAAGCCGCGGATTATAGCTTGTATATAATAACGAAGTAATTTATAGCCTACGCACAAACCCGCCCTTATATTAAAAATAAAATATAAATTTAGTCACGTAGCTACCCATTGATGTAGGACGTAGTAGCTATTAGAAATTATGGCATGATTTTTATAAGTTTTTTTATAATATGATAACACTATATCCCTTCTCTTCTCTGCGCTCTCGTTACAACGTAAATATATTATATATAATAAAAAATATATTATATTTCGTTAAAACTTCAGGTGAAGCTGTAAAGGCCACCCACGGCCAGCAGCAAACAGATCTTCACTCAAATACACTAATATTAACTCACTAGTTCGCGATCAGTAATAGTTTTTTTTTTAATGGGTGATAAAAATATGCTAACTTTGCCTGCGCTATCGGTATGCACTGGCGGGGTACCAGTAAGAGATGACAGATGAGGATAAAAACAGGTCAGTTAGCCCATTCTGACGAAATCAACTGGAATTAAATACGATGGCTTCCAGGGAGAACCATGTGGTCGACCTGATATTGCTAGTAATGGGGCTATTTGACTCCATTACTAACAATCCCTCTCCCTCCCTCCCGATCAGTAATAGTTATATTCATAGGTATCTATATATCTTAAAATAAACAGGCAGCTAAATTATATTTCCACATTTATAATGTAATAAATAGACAAATATTTTATAAATAACCATACAAAGCACAGGTGACCAATAATTTACATACATATTGATACCCGCAAGCATATTTTCTGACAAACTGTTATTGAGTTTGTAGGTACCTGTTCAACAAATTCACTCGTTCCTATAAAAATTCAAATTGTGCACGCACGGCGCGTATACTCCAAAGAAGTTCCAAACTCTATGTACCTATTCATAGCATAGTACGTACTACGTAATGTATGTATTCGTCTATAACATAATGTGCTGCCATGAATGTTTACAGACCCTCGCATCGCGAAGGGTGGTTCCATTTAAGTATAATCGTATAAATCGGACACAAAATCCACCCACCTGTAAAATTTACGTAAGTTATAGTTAAATATGTCTCAATATTATGAAAATTCCGTTTCACAATGTTCGTTCAACCGATTTAACGATATTTTATAAATGTCTTTCCTCCAAGTTCATAGATATGATAGGACAGTTTCTATCAACTTCAAAAAGATTCGAAGGAGGATCTCAATCCGATTGATTTTTTTTATTTTCATAAGGAGGAATGAACCCAATAAGTGGCGGTAAAGGGCAAAGTAGCAATTGCCGCATTAACTAGTATAATATAAATAAATATTTATTAATAATATTAATCAGAAAAAGAATTCAGAAACACACAGTGGATCTGTTTTTACTGAAAAGTCACTTTTAATACGTACGTACGTACGCCTCTTTATTTTAGACGAGTTTTATTGACGTTCCATATATACATAATTTTATGTTTGTTGTTACCAAATTGCTATATGCTATTTATGTGTAGAATAAGTATGTTTAGATTACAACAGAAGTTACACATGTGTATTGTTAAAAACGAGTAAATATTACGTATTTGGTAATTATGTACATATTAGACTATTAGACAGAATTAGCCAGCGATAATTCTATAAATCCTGTTAAAGTTTATACTGAAAAAAGCAAGATATATCAGTGGAACTACGTCCCGAGATTTTTCCATGGAATAATTTAAGGACAGTACCCAAAGTACATTTCAAATTGAAAAACCTTTATTAGTAAAGAACGCAGGTACTATTTTTAATCAAGTTTTTTATTTTAGATCTACCAGGAATAAAACATGACCATGATTCAATGTGCCATTTGCTATAATTATAAGTACTTATGTTCGTTATAATATTATCTTAAGCACTGTCATTTTATTAATTATGTGCCAATAATCACCTCTCTATATCCATTGAGAGCAATTTACCGATTTTGATACGCTTGAATGAATCTTTTGTAAGCTGGAAATCAGCTATTACAGACGATTCGATTATTCTTCTGTCTATACTATCCTTGAGTTAACTCCGTCCTAATGATTTTTGTAGTTTAACATTTTCAGACTACGTGAATAGATTTTCTCAGTAAAACTTCCAATTGAATAATTAGTATTCATGTAAAATTATTCTGTGGTTTATGTAGGAAATAAATAAAATCTATTTTAAATTTATTTACACATTATAATGCAAAGTAATCGATTGCTCGATCTACTACTAGATATCACTCTTTTGAATCAAAAAACATAAATCGAGTTCAAAGATTTATTTCCCAACAATAGCGTCTCGTGATTTACAGAACACTCCAATACATATTCATAAAACAATCATCTTACTTTGCGAAGAAAGAAAACGACGAAATGAATATTTTTACAAGCCCAGAGCCCCGCCGTATTGGATGTGAAGTTTCTTGCCTCCCGGGGCGTCGCGCCCTCTTCACACCAATATTTGTGGAAATGCCTCACAAACTTTTAAAGAGGACCGAGACTAAAAGAGAATTCCTCTTCGTAAATCCATTTAAGTAGGTAAACCTGTTTGTTATTATTGTTAGCTTATACATTGTTATAACATTTATGTACTAGACGTTCAAATAATTCTTGATAATCCTTGTTACTCGTATTTTAACTAATCTTATAAATATAAAAATATCCTTGTTCGTTTGTTACTGCTTGACGCTTTAATAAATTTCATCAATAATTATGTGGCAAACAGTATTTCGTATAGCATTTATTAAATTGGTATAATATTTGGAAAGAACTTAGTTCCACCCAAAAAAACAAAATAGTTTTCTTTAAACGAAATAAAACGCGCACCGTATGTATTATGCATTACTATAAAAAAAAGTAATTTACTGATATATATAATCTTCTTTTATATATGGCAAAAAGAAGATCAGAACAGGTAAGCGTGTGACATTATTGATAAAATAGATTTGACGCGGGTATTAGCTCGCCTTTCAATTCATATCCTAACTTTCAAATCTACCTTATCTATAAATGACAAACAAACAGATGACCAACCAGAGGGAGACTTTGCACAAAAGTCGATTGCTTGGGTACCTCTGTCCCATTCGTGTTTCAACCATGAAGCAGTTGTGTTTGCATGGCTGTGTTTCGGTTTGAAGGACGGGATATGGCGTGAATTTACTAGGTACAGAGGAATAACACCTTAGTCCTCAGGAATGGCAACGCATGGGGGGTATCATGGGCGAGGCGGTATACTCTGTTATGTCCATGGTACTGCTCATGTCTATAGGCGACGGTTACCACTTTCCATCAGGTGGGCCGTCAGCTTGTTCGTCATTCTAAGTTGTATAAAAAAAAAATCTAATATAAAGTAATAACTGTGCCCTGTATCCATAAACAATAATAGAGAGTACTTGTATACTGCATACGATCCCTCTTTCTTCAGATCATAATGCAATATGTACGCAATGTACATAAATTTGGATAAGAATTTATTTAACTAGATGAGTGACAGCATAATAATAAATACATCTCATACGAGTATATCTACCGTTAATATATACAAACAAGTTAATGTTAATCAATTTAATAAAATAATCTTCAAGTTTTAATGCTGACTCGTTCGATGTTCTACGTAAAAACCAACATAAAATACAGAATGTCATCCGATCCCAGCGAATGTTTAGTACTCAGAACAGGCACCTTAATTTTGCAGCGTGATTTTATGGCCCCAACGTGACACTTAGGTGGTGTTCATCAATTCTTACAGTACGTCGAAGTAATTTTTCAGCGCAGTCACCCCAAAAAGGTTCTAAGCTTTTAACGTAACGTGTCCTTATACCGAGAGTGGTAGCATCTGTGTCATATATCCAATGTATGTTAGATAACATTCGATAGTACGGTCGAAAAGCATCAGCAACAGTTTTGTTTAAAACTAAGTGCATCAAGTTGTAGGATGGATTTACCGGAAACGAGAGCGCCGACAGCGGCCGTCGTTTCAGGATCGCACCAAGTTTTCATTCATCCCTCAGTTACGGCCTTTCGCAGCTGGAGTAGGTTTTACGCGGAAACTCTACACTAGGAACCGACCGCCTGCTGATATCGCTCTCTCATTCTGTCACATAAAACACATATGAGTTGGAAAGGAACAGGGAATAAATCAATACAGTCTGGAACACGCCCACTGGTTCAACTCGGCAACTGCGCTTCCTCACTGGAAATTCGATAAAATAAAACTGGGTAAAAATCATTAGACTTGTATACTGGTGTTAGGAATATCTATTATGTACTGTTTATTACTAGACACCGTAAAATATATGCCATGTACCAAGCGACTGCTTCAGGAACGTGGTCACATGTTTTGCACGTGGTCGGGTCACGTTACAATGTTTACCTGGGACCGCCTGGCGGTCAGGTGAGATCCGACCTTACTCTACTCCCCTGTCTGATGCTATCTATAGACTATAAAAGCCAATTTTAAAAATGTTTGTATTGTCATCAAACAGGTTAACTTTGTGTGCGTAATACAAATATTAAAACTTTTCATCTACCTACGTACTGTTTAAAAACTTTACGTATTTTTTATCTTATTTCAAAATATTCGAGATTCTACGAGATTTTCTTTAAATATCAATCATAATACATATAGTATTAAGTAATAATTTAATTGTGTTCTACAAAAAAAACTACTTTAATTGTGGCAAAACCAGTTATATTGATTTAAAAACTAAACCACTGAATCGATATTGATAAAATTTCTTTGAGACCAATCTATAAGAATATTCTTTTACATACAACCAAATAGCGAACCTTCTTCTTTTTGAAGTCAGTTGATATGTGTTATAATTATCATTTATCAAATTACCATTATATTTTTTATTATTTTTAATCATTTAATTGTCCAAAATTATTATAGGAGAATTGTGGCTTATATAGTTTTTCTCCGTGTATCGTAACATAGTTTGGATGACAACTAACATGGTGATCGATTTTACTCAAAGTGGATGAAGTTTGGAGTCAACGTTAATCTAATAATTATCGTTAAATCTTAAAATAATTTGTTTTATTGAATCCATATTTTAATTTTAACAATTTATTCGCATGTTTAGTGATCTCTCATCAGGCTATAATGCGCGAGTACCTACAATTTACACTAGTATTATCAACAACTACAATTACAAAACCCTTAATAATTGTAAATTTAAAACTGATCAACACAGAAACTTTCCTAATTTCAAATTTCCAAATACTTTGGTTCCGGTTGGAAAACACTTTTAAAACAAACTCAATTAATCAAAAAAGCGACGGATTCCAATGTGCTATGTGTTATTTTCTCCTTAACGATACCTGTCGACAAAATGCATCTATGTCTATCATCAACATCTTCCTGCCCTTGTCTCATAATGTTTCATATTTATTTGGGGTTGACGTAATATATTTTTCTCTTCCATTTATCTCTATTACACTCGTGTGAAGGCGTCGCCTTCTGATACCAAATGTTTCTAAGCTGCCTTCGTTGCACACGACGGCTTCTGACGTAGATTAGGAGCCGATGTCTTTACGTACCCTTCGAAACATAAAGCAAATGATATTTTTTTTTTACGAATCGAGAAATGACAAACAAGCTGACGGCCTACCTGTTGAAAAGAGGTGTCCGTCGCGTATAGACATAAATAGTACTACGAATATGACAGAGTACATTGTGTCATCCTTGATACTCTTTATGCGTTGCCATTCCTGATGGCTAAGGTGTTATGTCTCTGTACTTTAATGAATTTGAAAACTGACGGTTGGAGTCTTAGAATCCTCCCTTTTGCAGTGATTACCAGTATCAGTATTAATTTTTTTTCTGGTTATAACATCTTTCGCACAGTTTATAGTACTTTCTTTGCTATGACATAAATGACTATTTTAACTAAAACATGTAATTACTAAAATTACAGGTTATAGAGACATAAGATCATATTCTTCAGGAATGGCATGTAGATATCATGAATGTCACAGAGTATTCTGTAATGTTCATGGTACAATTCAGGCGACAGATACCAACTTCCATAAAAAATTGCTCTCTCAATAATTTTGACTGAATTACTAAGCTATTTACTATTTATTATATATAGTTAACACACTTAAATACTTATGTAGTACTATCACTTTCCGTCAAAATTATAAAGGGAGATTGGTTTCCTTATGACAAGTAACACTTGAGACACCGGTTTTAACATTCCATGAACAACCTGAGGAAATTCCTTCCTGAATTCAAATATTATTCCAGTTACGACTTAAATATTATTAACTTGTAATATTATTAATTAATGTAATAGTTTGCAACGATATTATGGCGATATGATAGACTGAATGTTGATGTATTTAAGAAAAATAAATAAAATACTACTACAGAAAACGCTACGATAGCGAAAAAGCGAGCAATGTGACAATTATAAAAACAAAAAAGTAAAAAAAAAGTTATAATAATAAAATCTATAAAAGAACTAAGGAATTGCCAAAACGATGATATTATTTGAATTTGATGATGAATAGTTGAAATAATTTAAATTAAATTTCGCGCATAGAGTAGATTTAATGGATCTAACATCAGGATACATTTTACAGTATACGAGTAGCTTGTCTCGTGTATTTCAAGTAGCTTCAAATTAAATATAACAGAATTTTATTTTCTATCGACTTAAAAAGAAAAATATTCTGAAATTTACTTCTTTTTAGTGTGTTATTTTTTATTCGTTATAACCGTTGCGAAAAAATATGAACAAGCGCCATTAATATCACTGATTATATACTGTATGTATGTATGTGATGCCTATGGCTTATGTTAGTATTATGATATATTCATATACAAGAACAAGACAAGAACCACTTTTCTTTACTTATCATTCCAAATTGGATAGAAAAAATTACGAAGAAAAAATATATTTTATTTTAGCAGAAAAGATTGCAATTTTTGCAACATCCAAGCACATCCTGAGTGTAGATTTCAAAGCCGTACTGATATCCTAAACCTTTTACGATGAAGATGTTTGTCGTCTTACAAAGACGTAGGTATTCTTAAAATGTAATCTTGTCATCCTCATGATACCCATATTCAGCGGGTGTCGGCGACGGAGGCAGCGAGCCTCCGGCGGTGGTTTGCATTTTTATCAAGCTTCGACGACAGGCAGCAACATTTTATTTTGCGTGCCATAAATATGGAACCAGTGGAGACGAAGAACACACGCTGGAATACACAAATTTTTCATGCAAACTTATCTGAAACTATGCATAAGTAAGTAGTGGCAAAAAAACTTCCTCTTCACTCTTTTAACTGACAACTTTAAACAATGTTCGGGCAAATATATATATCAGCGATTTCATTCCATGTACATTATAATGTATAGGAAGAAATCGATAAGCATTCTTCTAAACAAGTGTTCTACTAGCGAAAGTGAATATTTTTTGCCAAAATCAAAAATGACAAAAAATTTTGAGCGTCCAATGCCATAACATTGCAATAATAGAAGTGGAATACCTACGCTAATACCCAAAGTAGAGTTCAGTTACCCAAAAAAATGACAGAATTATTTTCGTTAACAAGTCTGCAAGAAGTATATGCAACTGGCAAGGGGTATAGGCACAAACAGTTGGAGAGGAAATGTACATAAGTATGTAAATATGCCCAGATCTTGGACACAATGTGTACCCTAAAACGACTCCATGAGTTGTCGTTAGGATCGTTTCAATCGGTTCTCAGAGCAGTGCTCTAAGATTCTTGACGACAATATAAAATAAATTCGTATTAATATTATAAATGTTTGCATATTTGTTTGTTTATACCCCTTAACCATTAATGGCTCAACCAATCGCTGTGAATATGACCGTATGGAGTTAAACGAACGAAGCTACGGGAGCTAGCTAGTATAATTACACTATACTACACTACAGTAGCTAGTATAAATGTTATTACTTTGTATAGGTACTAAAAAAAGGTATTTGTGTGAATTCTCGAAAATATAGTTTTATTTCACTATAAATAAATATTCATTAATATTGAAAAAATAATTTTATCTATGTGCTATTTTACATAAGACAGTACAACTACTTGTGTGCTATTATATATGTATTATATATTATATATGTATTATATATTATGTGGTACAAGCGTAACTATAGTTATTAATACGTCTGTCTCATTTCCACGCAGTAGCATATGTGAACTGAATACGCAACGACTGCCTCTTATGATATGTAATATGTTACGCGATAAGTCTCCCTCGATTTATTACGTCCCATTAAACCTTAATTCTGCTGGAATACTGAAAAACAAACGCTTCGCAGGTATTCGTGTTAAGCAGGCATTATGTATGAAATACTAAATAATATATATTAGTATTATTTAGTGGTAATTGAATATCTTACGAACCTAAATAATATACAAGATGAATTGGAAAATCGGTGTAGAAAATTGTTTAAAAAATATTCTTAATACATTATTAAATTTCTCATAACATAAGGAATAGATTGAGGACAAAATCCATTGACATGAATAACTGTGTGGCACTTTTAAGATAATCATAATAATAATAATTGTTATGATTTCTATGTTTAATAAATTTTGTTGTTTTTGTGATCCCATTATCAAACTCTGTAATAAAACAACTTCTACAATCCACCGAGTTAATCGTAATGCGAAATGCTAAGTCGAAAACCAGTGACAGTGATATAGTACCAGTACTCGCAGTATAATAAAATATAGTAGAAATTTCAACAAATCATTTTAGAAATTTTGTATATAACCACGTAGCTACATGATCAATTTAGTATGAAAATAGCAGTATTCATTTTTAAATTATGTCTAAGCTTTTAGGAGCAAGTCATTTAGTTTTGACTTGGGACACCCACATCAATTAATCTTACTAATATAATGAAATCGTAACTAGACGATGTATGCACATGAGAGATTTATTTCAGACTTTTTGGTCCATTAAGTAATATGAGGTGTCTTAATAAGAGTAATAAAAGCCAAAACAACATATTGTTTTAGACTTTTTGTCTGTCTGTCTGTCTATCTGTATGTATAATCATTCCGGCATCACACAAATAATTAAGTGTACAGTAATTACTACCTGTTACTTATACAGACAAATAACAACCGAATTTATCATATCATGAACGTGCGCATGAAAAAGAGCAAGACATACGTTACTGTCTCGTTCTAACTCATGCATATGTTTTTTTTTAATGGATGATAATGGAATGGTAACCCCGCCCGCGTTATCGGTGTACACCGGGCCACCAGTGAGGGATGATAAGTGAAAATTAAAGAGCAGGTCAGTTAGCCCATCGTGATAAATACACCTGGAATTCAACACGATGGTTTCCAAGGGGGACCACGTGGAGTTCGAACTGTCAAGGTATATTGCTAGCAATGAGACTGGTAGTCCATATTACTAACGGTCCCATCCCCCATGCATATGGTAGCTTTAATATATCTATCGATAAATTCTTTTAACACTAGCTTAGATACTAACTAACGTGTGGGGTGGAAGGTCAATTTATCAGAATTGTTCTAATACATAACGATTATACGACAGACACTGTAGTGAAAAATTTCATTGAGAAGTGCCTTCGCCTATTCCCGGGACAGTAATAGCCTATTACACATAGTTCATTGGATGGCAATGCGGATCGGAGGCAATTCAAAAAGCATCTACGAAGTCAGTCGCAGTCACATTAGAAAGTCATTGCTATTTGTGTTGCACTTGTATACATAATAAAATATGCAGAATATTCATAATAATTCGTATTTACTAGCTACATTTTTAAACAACATAATCCGCAACACAATACGCAAAATAGTTAGAAATAAAAAAAAAATACAAAATCTTATAAGACACCGATTAATGTTTAATTGTTATCTACTCTTACAAGCGTATGATTTTTATGTAATTTAATTATTATTAAAATCTATATTTCATAATGAAATACATTTTGATTTACGTATCTTTATAGCTATTCAGCGTAGGAATGCAGCTAGACTTCAATTCTTTTTACTTTAAATATATTTTTATGTTTTTTTTTTTTTGCATAATTATCAGAACATATTAAACGACTACTTGAAACGAATAAAAAAACTAAACAGATTAATTAATTATTATAAGGATATTGTATTATACATATTTTGTTAATGAATGCTAATGTACATAAGGTACCTCCACCGGTTTGTCAATTCTACAGTTCCTTTTTCCACACTTATTAAAAACTAGCTGCCCGCCTCAGCTTTTGCAGTAATATTACTTTAGTATTACTTATTTCCTACAATTTAGTACATCTTTTTCATTTCTTTGTACAATTTTTTAAAAAAAATTATATAATACAAACCTTATCCTGACAATAAAAAATACAACAAAAAATGTTGCGTTTAAATACATGTAGCACGTTACTTTTTAAATTTTAATTACTAATCTGATTAATTGAAATTATTTAATACCTATTAAATTATACCTATGGTATAGTGCCAGCAATAATTATGCCTAATGATTCCGAAACACTAAATTAAGATATAAATCCATTATTTATTTTTCATAATATACGCATTGCAGCAAACGTAGCGCATTTAAAATGATTTGTTTGGTTTGCGAACGCCATAATTGCCACATTCATGAAACTAGTTTGGAAACATTGGTAATATAAAAAGAGCTTACCGTGATTGTTTTGAAGATAAAAATATATATAAAGAATAATAAAAAAACTCAAGTTAGAATACAAATTCACATTCAACTAAATCTCTCCTCCTCTAGATGGTCTTATTTTAAAAGTAAAGAATCAATACGTAGTTTTATTTCTTTAAAGCGAATGAAAGAAAAAAGAAAACATTGCAACATTTGTTAATGATAAAATATATTTTTCGACATAGTAATTCGACATAAAAGAATAAATCTTAGGTTTTTCGTCACATCTACTGTTCTGACTTAAAATTTTTCCGTACTTATATTTAAAAGTCTAATTATATAAGAGAATAAGAGTACAGTTCACAAATAAAATGTAAAATAAAGTTAATATTTGTTTTATTTACTCAGTCTTACTTGAGTTAATTTTATTCATATTCAACACGTAATACAAAATTAATTAAAAGTTAAAATCATAATTAACGTATCATGTATCACCATAAACATCGACTGGAAAGTATCACAAGCTTTGCGGTTTATGTTTGCACATAAATCATCATGCAATTTTAGAGGAAAAGGTGAAATAGTGACTTGAATTACTGAACATGAAGACTGAAGACATAATATCTTTTAATAATAAAAAAAACTGTATAAGATGTTACCTAATAGCTATTAGACATCAAGTACACTTAGTTTTTTATAGACAGATTTTATATCTATTGATAAGTTTTTAATTAGTTTCATGTAAAATACGTAGTTTGTTTTTGTTAGTCGTTCACAAAATAAATGAAAATTCTTATGCACACATGAATTCTGAATTAAATCAGCACAATTTTTTTCGGTGAATAGTGTAACGTTAAAGTATTAAGAACACTATATGTACAACAGAGCATTTATTTCTATTTTTTTATTTCTCACTATTTATCAACTTTAAAAGTACAAATGTCTTTTGACTGGTCTGTATTTTTGTTGTATAAGTTCTATATTCGCTAAATATACCTACTTAGTGGACCGGCATAGTGCGGCCAATCGTCGAGAATAATACATTCTCTTTTCGGTTGAACGTATTAATAGACCGTGTTATCTCTGTGTTCGCTCAAGATGGTGTAATCACACGCCGTGCTATAATAAAAAATATACACCTATCAATTTACTATTACGAGACAATTGACAACATTTTAAGGTGTAATCATATTTAATATATATTTACAAATGTTTACATATGTACATTATATAATTTTCAACGAAGCGTAATAAAAAAGTATCACAGACAACAAATCGAAACAATTAATCGTTTTTTAATTTGTATTACTATTGGACATAAGCAGACTCTCTTTTGGTCAGGTCGATATTTTTTTTATTTACATTCATTGGATTATATTAAAACAGACTATAATATACTTTTTCTTCTGACTATTCTAAAGAGTAATTGTTAAGTTTCTTGCGGGCTCTTCTCAACAGATAACAACTTTCTGAAACCTGCAGTATATTAAAAAAAAAAAGACAATTTAAAAATGTTTGTAAACAAGACTATTTTAATTAAAAATAATCTGAATTCCCTTATGGATCAGAATAAAAACTGTTCTATATTTTAATAAGAAATATTGTCCATCTATGTATCAAATTTCATTCAAATTCATTCAAGCATTTTACCATGATTGAGTTAATAATGTTTATATACATTCATAAACTTTCATTTTAATTTTACTAGGACAAACATAGATTTTTTTTATACAACTTAGAATGGCAAACAAGCTGACGGCCCACCTGATGGAATGTGGTAACCGTCGCCTATAGACATGAGCAGTACCATGGACATAACGTAGTATAATTTTTCGCCCATGATACCCCTAATACGTTGCTATTCCTGAGGACTAAGGGGTTATACCTCTGTACCCTTTAAATTCACGCCATTACCCAACTCTTCAAACCGAAACACAGCCATGCAAACACAACTGCTTCAAGGTAGAAACACGAATGGGACAGAGGTACCCAAGCAATCGACTTTTGTACAAAGTCTCCCTTTAGTAAATATAATAATATCCCTTACTAATAAAAAATTAAAACATTCTGCAAACCTTTTCTGAATATTATACGTATACTATTTCTAGTTTCTACTATTATATATAGCACAAAAGAAAAATACAAAACAGTCCATTAGCTAAAATCTTAGATTATTAAGTATATTGTACGTATAATCTAAGATAGTACATTATACTATGTCTACGGCTAAAATACGTTTATGAGCAGTTTGATGTTTTTATGAATAAGAATGATAAAGACATTATAAAGTGTACTGTATTCCGTTTTAAATTCTTTACAAATTAATTTTGTTACTCTAGTAAATTTGTAAGTATTAGCTGCGAAGTAATTATGTCTCATTAGGACTCGGAGTATTTTGTTGCACTTTACAGACTGTAGTACTTAAATTCATATGGACCTTTAGGAATTATAACAATCTCACTTTATGTAATTAAAAAAGATATTTAGGAATTGCTTTGATGAAATACTAAAGCACTTTATGTACAAAAACTGCCATACTGTATCTAGTACTTTCTAAACTAGATTTAATATACCGATTTAAAAAAGTAGTTTTTAGAATACTTTTGACAAATAGTTTTTTTTTTTATTTTAAAATTAAATTATAAGTATCATTTTTAATTAATTCATGCATTTTTAATTTCATACCATAAAAAGAAAAAAAACTGATATTATTCTTAGAGGCGGATTATATCTTAGTTACATCAAATAAAAATAATGTAATTATTTTTTAAAACTACTTGAATCGTTAACAAGCAAACGTCCACCTTTTGTACTGAAATCTCTCCTATTCTCTTTATTATTTTAGTCTTTTTCTAATTATGACTGTCGTTATTTTTACTGACTAAATAAATGTTTACTCTGTTAAAAAAAAAAAGAAAATAACCGTTGCAGCTGTGAATTAAATGAAAAATAACAGACATATTTACGTCGTCAGTTTGTTATTTATGTTGTCTGCTTCAGGCTTCGGACATAATTAAAATTTGCTTAAAGTGACGTCCGCCATTAATTACTTAGCGTAGTTTGAACATCTTTAGCGAAACGGGCGAGCCGACGTGCAATAAATGGCCGCAATGTCTTATATTCCTATATTCCGGGGACAGAACGGGCGCGTGCCCCGAATTGGTAAGTAACCGACACCGAGCCTGAACTCCAGAACCCAGAGATCCCCGTCTACATAAAGATTTATTCCTATCTGTAACTGAGAGAGCGACGCGACAGTTTTTCGCAATTACAAGGTGTAAGCGCCCCATTTATTAACATCTCGTCAAAGAAATCACGATTCCCTCGCGCTTTCCACTCGTTTACCTTTAATACTTTATAGGTTGTTAAAGCTTTTTGGGATGTCCTACTTCAAAGACAATTGTTGAATTTTTTTCCTTTTCTTTTATACTGATGCTACTTAGAAGTGGCTCTAATGATCTGTAAGATAATCGGATTAAAGACTATATCGATTTTGAATCTCAATGTTATAGTGAATCCCTGGATAGAATGGCCACCTCTTCCTTTCCTTTAGGTGTAGTAAAAGGCGACTAAAGGAACTTAATAGTTGAGCAATGGTCAGCAGCGTCCCTCTTAAAACATCACCAAAACCTAACTGCGGTTGTCAACCCGCGTACCAAGCATAGCAATTACTAAAAAAAACTTCTCCAAGGGGGAGGTACATGTTCAGCAGTGAACACTTAACGGGCAATACATCATATTAGAACAAATATCAAAGAAGCTGATGGCCCACCTGATTGAGAGTGACAACCGTCGCCTATAGACATGATCAGCACCATGGAGATCATAGAAAACGTGATGTTCATAGTACTTCTCATACGTTACCGTTCTGAGGACTATGAATTTGTGCCTTCGTGTCCTTCAATTTTACTGCCATATCCCTTGCCTTGCCCTTCGTATCAAAGCACAGCCATGTAAGCACAAATTAATAAACTAAATTGTGAATAATGGCGGTTGGCTCTGCACCTTGCCTCTTTAGATTCTAATATGCTCGACGAAATGTGGACATGTCACAAATGCCTTCTACTATTACTATTGTGAACATACTTAATTTTACTAAGTTATAATTTCATTATTTTAATAATAAATTATGAACTATTTTTTACTAATGATAAAATTTATTTAGAAAACTTACATTTCTGAAATGGCATGCTGTCTGGGCGTAATTGATTACACTTTTAATATTATATAATAGACGAAAGTAGAATGGTAACTCCGTCTGCATTATCGGTATATGTAAGCGGCACACCAATGAATCTGACATGTAAGGATGAAAGCGAGTCAGTTGGTCCATTGACGATGAGGAATTCAACAAGAATTAAAGACGATAGTTTCCAGGAAGAACTTGTGGAATGACGTGTCGGACTTGTGGGGTACATATTTTGCTAGCGTTGGAGTTGTTAGACCCTATTACGAGCAATCCCATTCCTCTCACTGGATTATCTTATACCTGCACATGACGTTTATCTATTAAAACAATGCAGAGGACCCTAATTTCTCAAATTAAAAGGTATTCTAAGTTTTTAGGGCCAGACTATTGTTGCCATTATTAGGTAAGTATGTAATGTGAGTAGTATGTTAACGAATACAATGTCCATCTAAATGTGTAAATATTAGCTTAGGGTTATCTGCATCCTACTTATTACGTAACTATATACTATTTGTAAACCGATACTACAAAAGGCGAGGAATTATTAGTAACAAGAAGTAACGATCTCGCTGTGGTTAACTCCTAGTGAATTTGTCACAATATCATTCCTCATTGATACTCCGTCAACGAATACCGATAACACGGAAGGAGTTACTACTCCATTATTACCAAATTGAAAAGACCCCATAAACTGTACAAAAAATACTAACACAAATTTTGGGTAGTGTTACTGTTTGAAATACAATTTGAACGTTTTTCCTATAAAATTGTTCCAAAATTAAGCGCACTTACGTTCGACCATAGTTCATAACAATAGCAGACTAATTTGTTTTCTCGTCACATGTTTTAAAAAGTTTTATATTGTCAGCAATATGAAAGTATATATAATAAGCAATATCATCTTCAGCATATCAGCCTTTAACTGTTCACTCCTAAACATAAACCTCCCTCTTGGAGGATTTTGCCAATAGTTACCACACTTGGCAGGCGGGTTGACAACCGCAGTTAGGCTTTAAGTAAGAAAGAGGTGGCCTATCCTATGCCGGAACCTACACGACATATAAGCAATAATTTGACTTTAAATCCCGGCATATAACAGTACCCGACAAGCATATATAAACTCAATAAATAGCATAGAGTCACTGTTTTTAGTTCCAATAGATTTTCACCGAGGCTTCAGCTTGTTTGCATAAAATATCAAATAACTCGCTGTCTATAGTTTATTTTTAATTAATTTTTTTATGTTTTCTACACTACTGTATTTTCATTAGAGGACTGGACGATAAAGTTCTTTGCTTGTCTATTAACTCGGCACAAAATTTAAACACTCGATGTACTCACTCACTCACTAATAATTATATATTAAACTACCTATATTTATTATAGATAGATTATATAAATAATTCAACATTATATTTTTAGTTGTAGGTATACATCGAAATAGTCCTGTGTTTTGGTGTCCGTCCACAAATATCGTGGGTACACTAAAACGTTTTTAAATGCAACATTAATGTGTACTGAGCCGGTGTAATTGCACCCATCTTCTGTTACCACTAAAATTATTACAATCTTTTTCCGTGTACTTAGTATTTTTTAAAACATTTTATTAATTGATCTAAGAGAAACATAGGTACATCATTTATATTACTCATGTTAGATACTTAGATTATAAACTAATATTAGATACTAATTTGTGAATTTTACATAGATAAATACGAGTAAAATCAAGTTAATTTCAATTACATTTTGACCTGAATTACCGATACAATATTCACTAGGTCTCGATAAATAATAATCTAACAACAGTAATATTTTACTAATAAGCGTTGTCAACACTGTCTACAAACACTGCAGTAAAATACTAGACTCCATTTGTAGGTTACAAATAGAATTGCAGTCGACCATAAAATATAAATCTTACGAAAACAAATTTAAAGTATAGAACTGTTACCAAAGTTGGTGTCTAATTTTATTGTTCCACTTTAGAACTCTGTACTACTGCAATAATTAACCGCACGACATCGAATCCCTTTCAATGTATTAAAAAACTGAGTCACAGCTGTTACCATCAGTAATTGCGAACGGTTGTATGTGTAAAGCGCGTCCGAAAGTTGGAAACTTAGTCGTCCGCGACCACTGCAACTTTCTTGTTCAACTTGCACCCGAATGCTTCGAATTTTCTACGCTGAAATGCTTTATTGGCACAATATGTAGCTTTACGCGCCACGCCATAAGAAATATGTACGTAAAGGAAACTAAACAGCCCGTTCATTATAATTATTAAAACTATTTATTGCCGTACAGTTATCTATATTTATGTTCAACCTTTTACCACTTGTAAAGTATATTACAGAGAAAAACGCAACAGTAAATAATATAACAGCGGTTTACTTTGCATACTACTCCAGTTCACGTTAAATAACCTCTATATTATATCTATTACAGCGATACGAATTAATTCTACGCTGCGTAACTCCGTTTTCATTTCAAACTCTAGTACAATGTAAAAACGGGACGTCGGAGTCTCTGTAGCCTTAATATCCGCTGTTTCAGACTCGTAACCGGCTAACAATATTGCATTGCGTACGCCACGCGCTAGTTCTGTACTTATCGCGAAAGTTTCAGCCGGCTCGGGAGGCAGAGCGGTGGGTAGGCAGGGGGGTTGGGCCCCGTTGCAGTATCGATCGCGTCTGCTGCACGCTGCACCGCTGTCTTCCGCAGATGAGTCCTTATCGTTCGCCGGGAACGAGCCTCCGCCAGAGTCGAACACTAAAAAGGCTTTGCGAGACATTCCAGGGAGTATGGAATACGCACGCTCACATACTATGGATGTAAGTATTGAAGAGTTCGCTCAAGCTTTAAAGCGTTAAGCCTGTTTATTGAAAACCGTTCAATATTATGTCTCAATCTCGGCGACTTGGTGATACGATGAGTCATAAAAATTGTACGCTGTCACCAACATGTCGATGAACTGTTTATGGACATCACAAGAATTGCACTATTCTGATCACATTGTCTATAAATATACTAAAAGAAATGCTTACAACAAAGCGTGCTAATGAATATAAGGCACAGACAGACTTATTTAATCATCAAATTACCAAAAATCGCAATAAAATAATACTACACAGATCATTATCATTTTCATTTCGACTTTCCGTCATTCACAGCTAACATCGCTGTCATTACTTCTACAAAAAAACGAGAATATAAATTTCAATTAACACTTATTGTAATTATAATAATACTAAGTTAGGTACTCTTTACTACTGATCAACCACTTGCTACTTCCTTTAAATTACTCTGAAATTGTTACAAATTATAAGTCCCATCAAAGATACAGTTATGAGGATTAATGTTAATTTTTATACTTATATTGAACAGTAATAGTTATTTAAATACACATTCATGGTGTTCTTCACGTCTATAGGTGAAGTGACGGTTGACACTTTCTGTTAAGAGAGTCATCATGTTGTTTTTGCTATACCCATTTTCATAAAAAAAAAAACTACCATACTATACTATATCTACTATTAACCGTTAACTGTTGAACACAGACTTTCTCCACAAAGGGAGGTTTTGTCAGTAGTTTGCACGCTTGTCAGTCGATTTGACAACCAGTTAGGCTTTGATGATGTTTAAAGAGAGACGCCGCTGCCTATTCACCGAGCATTAAGATGTTCCCTTAGTCGTCATTTGCAGCACCCAGGGGAAGGAAATGGGTGACCCATTCTATGCCGAGACCACACGGTTATAAAAGAAAAAAATATTAAATGCAAATTTTATTTTAGTTAGTTCATTTTATATTATAAAATTTATTTATATATTAGTTTTTCAAGATCTAAGTATTTAATTGTTACGGTCGCTCACATAGCGCTAACCGCGCTAAACTGCAAAATTTATAACGAAGGCCCCAGTTGAAAGTTGCGAGCGTTGAAAATATTGTAAGCTGCACTCGTTTCGGGCAAATTAAATGAAAAACGAAGTTTCACCGCGTGGTCGACAAAGTTGCCCACTCAAGTTTCAAGCTGAGTGAAGAGCCGCGCATACAGACTACCACGACGTTGCGCTGTGTGCATAATGCATTGTAGTTACTCACAATATAAAAAGAAAATGTAAGCATGGACAATATTGTCCGCATGATCATATTATACTTTCTAATTAAATATGCTAGTTATTATAGTCCGCTTATAATGTACTTAATTGTTTTACTACAGCTAGTTTATTTTATTTTCTTGCTCGATACGCTCTTGACAAAATATAGTCATTACGCCTGGGCTGATATAGATACTAGAAAACCAGAGCACAGTATCATAAAGTACATTGTGTTTGCTAATTATATCAATTAGTAAATATGTGTGGTTCTTAGCAAATGTACTAAATAATTGTCCATGTTTCCGCTGAGGACGGTGTAGTCACTTGTCTCGCTATTATAAAAAAGAATATTTTATTAAGTATATACAAGTTTTTTCCGAAAAATGGTACCTTATTTATTTTTATTCTTGTTCGTTTGAAATCTTACGTAGCTGTTGAAATATATTGCAATATTTCGATCTTGTCACCAATTCTAATACTTTCAATCGTCGGCAAATGCACAAGACGTATATAATACCTTTAATCCTGAAAAGTGGCACTTTCCATCAAGTGATCCATGAGTTTAGTATTCTATGGTAGAGAAGTGTAGGAAAGTCTATAGTGTTCTAAGAGAACGTAGTATATTATCCTATTATGTTTATTTGGCTTCCAACGTCTCGACGGGTTACGAGAAATTACAGTTTCACTGAGTCAAATCGATACAAGCAACAAACAAGAGCGACTGAATAGTTTGGAAATACGCCAGGGGCACTCGACCTCTGCACATTTGCCCACTTCACCACTGTACTCTGTTTGATGTAAGACGCTCCTCACATAGTGCGAAATGAAATGCGATGGCAACCACTCTATAAACACTACATGGCAAATAATATACGTAATAACACCTCCATAAACAATGCATCTTCTTTTTAAATTTTCCTTTTCAAGAGAATTCAAAATGAAGAAGGTTCTTATTTTTCTTAATTCATAATTTTTATGAATTAATGGTATATTTTGAACAGGATTTGATAATGCATTTTGTAACCAATGGAGTTATTAAAGTTAGATAACGAGAATTTAATAAACATTTGTCGATAATAACAAATATATATATTAAGTTAATTAAATTCCCGTTATCTGGATATATATAAATGTTTAAAAACAAATATCACAATATTTAAAAAATCACCTTAAAAGATTTTAAGATGATTGAAGTAAACATTACCGATTGCAAAAAGTATTATCAAAACCGGTTCATTTTTAACATACTTTAAATATACTTACAGACAAATTACAAACCTCTTTTTAAAAGTTGCTTAAAAATATATACATATATGTTCCACGCCCAATAAATCGCTAAAGTATATTTCAAAATTTTCAAGTGTAATCGTCATTGTGAAGCAGTTATGTCGGTGAACGAGTGAATTTTCTCGTGTTAAGAAGAGTCACGTTGGAGCCCCGCCAGATGGCTCTTGTGAGGAGCACCCTCGCAGCCTCCGACTGACGCTAATTGCTACCAACTCTTCCATAATTATCTTAATTATGCGAATTAATAATAACGTCCCATTAATAATGAAATGTCATTGTTATGTTAATTTTTAAACGACTTTAAAAAAGCAGGAAGCCCAGTGCTCGACATTCTATTTCTTTTTAAAAACTAGTATGAGTATTGCTGGCCGATATATCCGCGAGATCGAAATAAAAAAAATGTCTGCTTAATTTTTATTAAGTATTATTAAATTTTATATTTAGCTGTACAATTTTTGCCCTCGAACATTCTATAGTTTTTTTTTCAGCTTCTCAAAGATTGACTATAGAGACTGAGATCCTTCTATGGGATAAGTCCACCATTCTTAATATCGTCTTTTCATTTAAGAGTTTCCTCTTGTTGGTGCAACTAATTCATGCATCATCTTCCAGCTAGCACTATCCCAAGATATATCGTTGACCTCCCTATACGACATGACACCTAGTGTTTCCTTTATCTGTCCCATGTTATTCCTCGGTCTTCGCCTTCCTCTTTTGCCCTATACTTTTTTCTTCTACTATGCTATTTAGAAAATCGTCATGTCGTATAAGGTAGCCCAGCATTTTGCCTCTTCTATTCTCTTCTATTGTTTTTATTAATGTTCGTTTCTCATTCACCCTTTTCAAGATTTCCTCATTCGTTACTTTTTCTGTCCAGCTTATCCTTACCATTCTCCTCCAGGTCCACATTTCAAATGTCTCAAGCATCTTTCTTTCTTTTTGCGTCATTATCCATTTCGTTATGTCCATTCTTAATATGACCAATGTAAAATATATGTACAATAAAGATTTTATAATATAATATACCTATGTCCTTCTCCATGCTAAAATGTATGACTTATTACATAATATTAATTGAATTGTAAAATTTCTTTTTTATTTTTATTTATTTATTAGAACGAATTTAAATATATTATTAATGGAGATTAAACTAAATCGTAAGAAAAACTAGTTGCCGTGATTTGATTTTTAGGTAAAGTCTCTATTACATACTGCCATCTACAGACTACCTATTTGTTAATCGTATTAGAGTGGCGCCGTCTGGTATCAAGAGTTATTAGGCCGACTTCGTTATCTCTCTTGAAGGTCTCTGGCGATGCTTACCCTAAAATGGGTTTAGGTGAAGAAGTACGCATATGTAACTTACCTGTTGCTAAGTAACTTTGTTGATTGTTTCAGCTATCAAAATATATTTTTTTCTACCTGTTAATAATTTAAAAGTCCCAAATACAGGGCTACGCATTTAAAATATTTTCAAATGTATTTGTACTTGTCACTATATTCGATTCCACAGATTAATAAAGTTCTATAATAGTATTAAATCACCTACTATTTATACCAAATTGAGGGTTCTGAAATGATACAATTTATGCTGTAGTTTATCACTTGATCTGCGTTAACTTCACATTGTAATTTACTAGAGGTTAATTAACTATACTCTCAGAGCATTACACGCCTAGTAGTAATATAAATGTGAAAATTTGTAAAGATATTATGATGTTAGAATATTTGTTACTCAATCACAAATAAAAGGCTAATTATCTGTCTTATAAAATACGTCCTCCCAAAGTTAAACGGAAAATCCTTATGCAGCGCAATTTTGGTGCTATTGATATTGACCGTTTACGTCACGATGCTGCGGATTGTGATTGGTCGAGTATCGGTACAGCAGCAAATATTAATGATCAGGTAGAATTATTTAATAAATTAATTTTAGATCTGTACGATAAACATGCTCCCATCCGCCCGGTCAGGGTTAAGCATTTACCTGCACCTTGGCTTACAGACAAGATCAAGTCCATAATCCACAAAAAAAATATTGCTAAAACTAAATATAAGTCGGATCCGGACAGACATCGTAATGAGTACATCAATACTAGAAATCTCTGCAACAGGGTGTGTAGGGAGGCTCAACGACGCCACATTCATAAATCCGTAGAAAATGGTGATGCAGCAAAAGTTTGGAAATTTCTTAAGTCATTAGGGGTTGGTAAGAGTCATAACGATAATCCTGGTAATCTTGATGTTGAGTGTCTTAATAATCATTTTTGTACTTCTACTGTCATGGACAGCAATGTAAAATCTAAGACATTGCACTATCTTTCATCCACTATCGCCCCTAATTGTACTCCTTTTATTTTTGATCAGTTGACCGATTGTGATGTTGAAAAGAGTTTACGGTCTATATCGTCAAACGCCATTGGCACCGATAGCATTAGTCGTAATATGATTTTACCTATCCTTGATATCCTTTTACCCACCATTACCTTACTTTTCAACAATTCCCTGTCCTCCGGTTTCTTTCCTTCAGCTTGGAAAGCAGCTTTCATAATCCCTCTACCAAAAAAGAAACTTCCTTCCTCGTTCTCAGATTACCGTCCAATTTCTATACTCCCTTTTCTATCCAAAGCCTTAGAACGCCTTGTCCAACAAAAACTTAACTTTTACCTATCAAGAAACAATCTCTTAAATCCTCTTCAATCTGGATTCCGTCCTGGTCATAGTACGACTACTGCTCTTATTAAAATTTCTGACGATATCCGTTTTGGCATGGAGAATTCTCAATTAACGGTCTTAACATTATTGGACTTTAGCAATGCCTTTAATACTGTTGATTTTGATATTTTGTTAGGATTGCTAACCTCTCTCAACATATCTCCAACGGCAATTGACTGGTTTCGTAGTTACCTGTTTGGACGTCGGCAACGTATTCGCATTGATGACGTTTTATCTTCTTGGTGCCATACGTCAGCTGGCGTGCCGCAGGGTGGCGTCTTATCTCCTCTTCTATTTGCCTTATTTATTAGCACTATCACTTCGAAACTTCAATCTTCCTACCACCTTTATGCAGATGATTTACAGATTTACTCTTTAGCCCCTCTGGTTGATATCTCTTTAGCAATATCTACTGTTAACGCCGATCTGGAATGTATATCTGCCTGGAGTAAATCTCATGGTCTTGTTATAAACCCCTTGAAGACACAAGCAATTATTATTGGGAGTCCCATACTTATTTCCAAAATTTCCTCGACCAGTCTTCCGCCTGTGGTTTTTGATGGGGTTATGATAGATTACCAGAAAAAAGTAAAAAATCTTGGCATTATTTTTGATAACACTTTGTCATGGTCTCCACAAATCTCGGAGGTCAGTAAAAAAATGTTTGCTGCAACTTTTGCCTTAAATAGACTACGTAATTTCCTCCCAGTTAACACCAAAATTGCGCTCGCACACACCTTACTCCTACCCATTCTTGATTATGCCGACTCATGTTATTTAGACCTCACCGAAGAGCAATTAAACAAGCTTGAGCGTCTCCAAAATTTATGTATCCGCTTCATATTTGGTCTTCGCAAATATGATCACATTTCTCAATTTCGTACTCAACTCAAGTGGCTCTCTATCCGTTTTCGTCGTAATCTGCATATCCTGTCTCTTCTTTACACAATCCTTTTTAATCCTGCTGCTCCTGATTATCTAAAAGACCGATTCTTGTTTCTCAGTGAGGCTAATGATCATACTTTACGCAGTGTCAATAACCTCCGACTTAAATTTCCCACTCATTCTTCTTCCTTTTATTCTAGATCCTTTACTGTTCAGGCAGTTCGTCTATGGAACTCACTACCTACCTCTATTCGGTGCGCTCAAACTCTTACTAGCTTCAAAACCTCTGTTAAATCTTACTACCTCTCACTTTAGTACTATTTTCCTGTGTTCTCTCTTCGTTTTCCTTCATCATTTTTTTCTGTTGTATGTATGCTGTTAAGTATGTGTATGTTATGTATATATTTAATTGTGTATATATTATATATGTATGTGTATGTATGTATGTATGTTATGTATATATTTAATTGTGTATATATTATATATGTATGTGTATGTATGTATGTATGTATTTATATATGTTTGTATATGATAATATTTATATAATAGTGCGCCACCTACTCTTTGTCTTTTTCTCAATGTCCTCTACCCAAAGGTTGTCTGGAAGAGATTGCTTAGCGATAAGGCCGCCTTTTGTATCACTTCTCATTAATATTTACTGTATTTGTTATTTCTCTTTTTACTTGGTGCAATAAAGTGTAAATAAATAAATAAATAAAGGCTAAACAGATTTGAATGAAATTCGACACACAAATAAATCATATCCTAAATCAGCACACAGTTAATTATTTATTATTAGGTACTATATGCCATGGGGTACAGGTAATATATAAATATTTGCAAATATAATTCTTACTTAACTAAAAATCAGTACTTGAGCTCTGAACAGATATGAATATAAGATTGTGTTTTATAAAAAATTTACTTCAATTGTGGCAAACCCAGTTATTTTGTTTTAAAACTAAACTATTGAGCCGATTTTGATAAAATAACTATGGGGTCAGTCTATAAGTATATACTTTCAGATAAAAAAAGAATTTTCTAAATCAATTTATAACTTCCAGACTTAGAAAGTAACAAACATAAAAAAATACAACCGAATTGAGCACCTCCTTCTATTTGATGTCGGTTGAAAAGTCGACTTTATAGATCATTAATATCTCATAGCCCAATGATTTTTTGTTTATTATAATGCTATAACTTTTATCCTAATTCAAGCAGGTAAAGCCATCTATTACAGTTAGTATTAATATAATGTAATCTCTATCTTCGCCGAAGACTAAAACATGTAAATTTAAAATATATATAGATAATAGTACAGTAGTAAAGATAGTAAATGTTCCCATATTTCTTATATCTTAGTTATTTTTTTATAAATACCCACAGTATACTACAACATGATTTATTATTGTAAATACAATAGACCTACGCCTGTAGTAAATATAAACGAATATACTCTTATTATGATGAATTTACGACTCGCTTATTGTGTCTGGGTGTATAATGATGTAAGCTATAGAACAGCCAGAATCCCAAATCCCTGTCTTGTCCTATTTAGGAGGTTTCAAATAACATTATCTCCATCCGGCATGGAATATCAAGCTGTATCCAGGGCTTGTAACATTGGATTCAAGCCAAAACACAATGTCTGCACGCAGTTACATTTGCACTGAGGATCCAGTAATCTTTAGGGCTCAAGTTGCTGATACTTAAATATCAGTTAGGTTACAGTTCTATCTAGTCTATACACATTTTTGAACAGTCAAACACTACTGACGATGATTAAACCCTAACTTATAAATTGTGTTGTTAAATATATACTTAATATATGTACAATTGCCTCTTAATAATATACAACTTACAACTAACTGTATGCCACGGCATCGCTCACCTGAATCAGTATATAAAGTATTCTATGTGCTAAGTTAGTATATAAGCTACTTACGCACCAAATTTCATGTAAATCCTTTCAGTAGTTTTTGCGTGAAAGAGTAATAAACATTTATCCATCTACCTATTATTACAAACTTTCGCATTTATAAAATTAATAGGATTCAGTTACAAAATCTTAAATTGAAATATTTATATATTCACACAATAATTTTCGCAACAGCTTAATTGCATGATTAATGTTTTTTTATTGCATGATCAATGAAAAACATAGATACTATTGTTTTTAAAAATTGACTGATATTTTGACGTTGGTGTACTTTGTTATAAACACTCTTAATACACACATTATAAATATACTAATAAGAAATTATACATAGTATTACAATGTACAATCAACTACGAGAAACATATTTATCTTCTGAGAAATTTTTGTTGTATCAAATCACGGTTCAAGTTTGTATGAACACATGAACGAAAAGTAAATAGACCAACAAAACAAATAAATTAAAGAATAAATCGTTTAATATTAATTCATATCTGTAACGACTTAGGTACTTTATTTAAATAGCATACATGGCATATATTTGTGGTACAAACTATCTAACGTATCTAGATCAAAGAAAGAATTTAGCCTATATTGTCAATTAAAACTATTCTGAGTATATAAAATTATATACATAAAATTTTGTTGTCGTTGTCTAAGTTTTGGATAAATAATTCGAAATTCTATATTGTAGAGACGTTTTTAATCTATGTATAGGTACTTGATATATTTATAAGTGTAAATAACTTTTGAAAAGTTTTAACAAGATGAAAAGACTTGCGAACATTTTAAATAATTCTCCATTTTCGTTTATTCCAATAATTAAAGTACAGTCTCAAATTTTGAATAAAACTTTTTTCAATTATCTTTTTAATTAGCCTTGACCCAAAACCTCTATAATAGATTCTGAGTGATTTCCAGTCTCTCCAAATAACACCAAATCCAATCAATCCTACTTTACGATATACTACAATTTTTGTCTCAATTTCTATTTATCATCATCATCATCATCATCATATCAGCTTTTAACTGTCCACTGCTGAACATAGGCCTCCCCCTAGAGGGATTTTGCCAATGTTTGCCAGGTAAATTGCCAACTGCAGTTAGGCTTTGGAGACCTCTTAAAAGACTCACGGGAAAGGAAGGAGTAGCCTATTATATACCGGGACTACACGTGACTAACACATATTTTCTATTTATAGCAGACATAAATATTGAACCAGAGATATAATAGTTCGTCAACGGGTTTTGCTAATCTTAATCATAATACTGATGCTCTAACATCCGTTACAATTGATAGTCTTAAATGCAAGCATAAACTAGACGTGATTAACGCGTGGAAACTATTTATTTTTGACAATTAAACTTTATTATGTTCTTCTTAATAACTTATTATTCACTAAATTTCAATCGGCTCTTAAACTAAAAACACCATATATGTGAGGCAAAATAAATATGTGTAAATATATCTTAATATGTTAATAAAAAAGTAGTCGAGACTAATATTATTAATTAGTGGAAGTTCCTTCAATGCTTCGTTTTTTACTTTTTGGAATGTCTAGTCATTTCACTTTTAATTTATTTACTAAGTATTATTGAATAAGATATACAAAAAATCAAACCTTCGGTGTGATGTTGCGATCCACAGACGCGTTCAACCAACTGCTAAACTGTCATTATGAATTAGTCACTATTCTCGTACTATTTGTTTAACTTTAAATAAAGTTCGTAAGAAATTAAAAATCTTTATTTCAATATTCCTGGAATCAAATATAAATTGACAACTCAGAATTTAGAATGAATTAACTATTAAGAACTTCAGAGAATCCTTGTAGATATTCCTTTTTTATAAAAATGTACCTATTGATAACCCCGCCTGTGCGGGGGGGGGGTTGATAGTAATGCGGACTACTAGTCACATTGCTAGCAATATATCCTATCAGGTTGACCTTTACGTGGTTATCTCTGGAAACCATCGTGCTGAATTCCAGGTGTATTTATCACGATGGGTTGACTGACCTGCCTTTACATTCTCATCTATCATCATTCGCTGGCGAACAGCGTTTATCGTTAGCGCAGGCGGGGTTACCTCTGCATTGTTAACCGTTAAAAAACCCCTTGCCTGCGCTATAGATGAAGTTGATTCAGTTAGCACATCGTGACGAGTTCTCCGGAAATTATACACGATAATTTCCAAGGATACCGCGTAAATGAACATAGTAATGTTGTTAGTAAACAGCCCCTTCCCACCCCCTTTAACTATCTTAAAAATAATTACAATATTATATATATACCTATCTGAAGAAAAGCTGTAAGTTAAAAGTAATTTAGTCTAAAGTCCTTTATTTAGGAAGCAATATAAATTTCAACGTGCAGCTATTTGGTTTGTGGGAAGTCATTAATGACCCGTAGAATCGTTTTTATGATGTTTACTTTGATCAGAGAACAGCATCAGAACGTCTTTTATAGCGCAATAGCTCCAAATTCGACAGCAAATTGGATGCTCTTCGATACACCGAGAAAATCTCAAATACACCGTTACGGTTTCAACCGTTAAGGTAACTAACCATTGCCAATGAATTTTCTTTCCCGATAGAACTTTCAAGGAAGCTAGCATTCCAATTTAATAAGAATTTTTTATACCTACATTAATGGGATCAGTTTTGATTACAAACCTGATCGCATTAAAGTAGGTATAAAATAATAAACTAAAATATAAATACATACAAAACCTGACACCATTCAATATCTATGTATGTCTATTATTTGTGGATATTATAGTTCATTTTACCTAATTTATCATCTTACTTCTTATCTTACTAATACTTTTAATTGTAATAGACAATGAGGTCCATTCTGAGATACCAATTCTATAAATTGCCATTTAATCTAATATTATAATTTGATAATTTCACAAAATAACTATCTCATGAACCACCTTAAACTAAAATTGTACTAATTTTAACTTAAATGTATTAGAATATTAGTTCATATTGAACCTTAAAATTAAAATTTCGCTGTAATATCAAATGGAAATTTTAATTTTAGAATAGTTTTAAAGATAAAACGCTTTAGAATCGTCTTCAAAATCTGTACACGGGAGATATTTAAAACAAATTAATATGAGGGGTCTTA